>NC_069501.1:1174525213-1174840921 GCF_027579735.1 Bombina bombina | reverse complement strand
TTTTAAATCTACACTACTGTTACACCACATATGAGTTGCACTGGGGGTGACACTGTGCCCTGGCAGGCAGGCACTAAAATAGCCACACGTGTGAAGGAAACTGACTGCTATTATTTAACACAGTCAAAAAAGAGTTGTTTTTTTTTAAAATCTACACTACTGTTACACCACATATGAGTTGCACTGGGGTGACACTGTGCCCTGTCAGGCAGCACTCAAATGCACACGTGTGAAGGAAACTGACTGCTATTATTTAACACTGTCAAAAAAGTGTTGTTTTTTTTTAAATCTACACTACTGTTACACCACAAATGAGTTGCACTGGGGTGACACTGTGCCCTGGGCAGGCAGGGCACTTAAATGCACACGTGTGAAGGAAAACTGACTGCTATTATTTAACACAGTCAAAAAAGTGTTGTTGTTTATAAATCTACCACTACTGTTACACCAGAATGAGTTGCACTGAGGTGACACAGTTCCCTGGCAGGCAGGCACTAAACGCACACGTGTGAAGGAAACTGACTGCCTATTATTTAACACAGTCAAAAAAGTGTTTTTTTTTTTAAATCTACCACTACAGTTAGTAGCAAGGTGTGCACAGTATAACGCTGTGAGCCTGACACACACCTGCAGCAGGCAACTGCAATTAGATTACACAGGAAAAAAAAAAAAAAAGGAGCCTAAAAAGGGCTTTTTGGGGGTGCTGTCCTTACAGGCAGATGATCAGTATGAGTCCTTCAGGACTGTAGTGGACACTGAATACACAGCTAGCTATAGGATTTCTCTACTAAATCAGCAGCAGCTACACTGTCCCTCCTCTCACTAACAATGCAGCTTCCGAATGAATCTAAAATGGATGCTTTCCAGAGGTAGGAGGGTCTGGGGAGGGAGGGTCTGCTGCTGATTGGCTGGAATGTGCCCTGCTGACTATGAGGTACAGGGTCAAAGTATTACTCAATGATGAAGAATAGGGGGCGATCGAACTTCGCATATGTTTTGCCCGCCGCGGCGAATGCGAACATGCTATGTTCACCCGGGAACTATTCGCCAGCGAACAATTCGCGACATCACTACTTCTAAGCAACAAATCAGTATGGTCTGTCCCGGGACAGCGGAAGGGAGCGAGCATTCGTGCACACTCATCTTATTTCCCCTATTCAGTGTAAGGAAGTTACAATGAAAATCTCATGAGAGTTAAGTGAAATCTCATGAAATCACAGTAAAATAGTTTCATGACCTCAGCACTGCTGATGCCTGATTGGCTGCTGTTCATTTCTTCATTTTTATTTTCTTTACCTGCAGCTGAGCAGCAGCTGAGTATAACTTTTTAAAAAGAATTTACTCTGCTGAGCTCAGGAGATTGTGAGGTAAAATATATTCCTTTTTTACAAAGAGATGCTCAGGTGATATTTTCCTGTCAGCTTTTTACTGTTATACTGCATCAGTTTCAAGTGATTTAGCATATGAGTATTATGTCCCTTTAAGGCAAACATAAATATATACATCACACAATATAATATCCATTTTATAATACATATACAAATAATAATACAAGTGAAAAATTCCTCTGATTCTGAAACCGTAACCTGTTGGCGCTCTACAAATAACTGATAATATAATATAATAATAATAATAATAATAATAAAAACCACTAAAGACTTACAAGAATTTGATACCCTGCCAGATAATGAAAGCATCTCAGAAAAATGTTCTGATTCTGAGCACATTATTATTTAACCCCTTTAGGTCTCACTGCTTTTTCTTTCAGAATGTAAACTGTTGTTTTGTTTTAAAAAATACTCAATGTACTTATTATAAAAGATATAAAGAATATATGTCTAAAATTAGAAGTGAATACAAGGTAAAGTCATTTGATTTTTATAAGTCTCCAAAAAATATTGCTCTCAGTTCTGGGTGTTCTCTATTACATTTGCTCTTGCTTCTAGAGTTTCTATTCCAAAGAGCTTTATTACAAAACTATTGTGCGGAAGCTTGGTACTCCTCCAAGACTTCCAGGATTAACCTTTTTAGTGAAATATCAGGCCCAAGTTGAGGATCGATATTTTTCTTTGTTGTCTCTTGGGTGACAGGGATATCTATGTACATGCTTACAAAATATTTCACAACTTTCACATTATTTACCCTCAGTTAACCCTTTGTAAAGAAATACAAAACTATAGGGATAAATAAAATCACACTATAAAATGAAAGACAGAAACAGCTCTAAAATGTGCAGGTGTTTTTTTTTTTTTTTTTAAATATCCAACAACAAATGAGGATCTTTCATATTAAAATCATTACAATTTTACTGAAATAGATTATTTTTTTATGTACAGAATTACTAATTTAAAGCGTGTGCTACTGCTGATTATAGGCTGTTTTTTCACATGCAGATGAAATTAAAAAGAGTAGCTAAAGTGAAATGGCTCGCAGAGTAGTTGAGTTGATCTTACTTTTAAATAAAGAAAAACCCAGGCATACGTCTCACAGTTGTAATCAAGTATGAATGAGAATTTATGTTGCGTAACATATCCCTTTAATGCAGATTTTACACAAAACAATTATTAATAACCAAATATGTTTTCAAAGTTTTGATCTGCCGCAGGGATATAGTCTACTACACAATGAATATTTTATTAAATGATTTCTGAATTAAATTATATGAAATTAAAGGGATATGAAACCCAAAAAAATGATTTTGTGATTCAGACAGAATATACCAAATGTTTCTAATTTACTTCTATTATCCAATTTGCTTTGTTCCCCTGATATTTCGTGTTGAAAGGGTAACCTAGGTAGGTGTGTGGATCACTACATGGCAAGAAATAGTGCTGTCATGTAGTGCTTTTGCAGGCTCCTAAGCATAAATCCCTACTTTTCAACAAAAGATACCAAGAGAATGAAGAAAATTTGATTATAGAAGTAAATTAGAAAGTTGTTTAAAATCACATGTTCTGTCAGAATCATGAAAGAAAAAATGTGGGTTTCATATCCCTTTAAGTGTGTATCCTTGATTTATATGAAATTATATACAAACGTAAAATTACATTTTTTTTAATTTTTTTTGTAATTTTTGCCATTGTAACAGAGTTAGTTGAACAACTTGTGCATTAGGTTACTATGGCAACTTACTCTGGGAATTCAGCCAACTTAAAGCATTAGTTACATTGGTTAAAAATAATGGTATCAAATCTATTCATTTGAGATTTTATCAAGTCAGGGAAATGCAAAGGTAATTGGTTACAGTTGAAAAAACAATTATTTATACTGTTATGTTTAACGTTTTCTGTTTCCTTGATTACAATAATGAAAAAAAACTACAGCATAGAACTTGAACATTATATTGGTACATAATTAATATGTATCAGGATTAATTCTAAATATAGACATAAATATATATTCTCTTTAGTAATTTTGGTATTGAACTCACTGGTAAAGAACTAAAAAAACGGCTAGACCCAAATGCAACAATAAAGGCATCACACAATGGAACTTATGGACTGGATACAAGTTGGCAAGGTGCAATGATATAAGTGAAGCACTAATCACGATTATATAAAATTAGTCCAGTAAATGGCAAACAGGTTAACTGGAACAAGAGGTGTTGCAAGTCTGATTGTATAAATTCAATCTAGTATATGGCAAAATAAGGTAGCAAGAACAAAGGTTACTACAAGGTTGTAGTAAACTTGAAATGTTTGCAATACACTCAGTCCTTTAATCATGATTTTATTCATTATCTTATAATAGCTAAAATTAAACTAGAAAGAGAGGCACAGTGGGTTGTTTTTAAAGATGCAAATGTGGCAGGTTATATGTATTATTTTACATCTCAAGATGAAGAAGTTCTCCCCATCATGTTTTACTGTTATGGGACCAGGGTATTAAGTTGCTGTCTAGATACTTTGTTAAAAACATTTTATTTTTTCATTTCTACTTGAAGCCTACAGGGATTTAATATGAACACAGTGTGATCATATAGAATCAACAAATGTAGAGGATTCTTACATTTCAATAGTAAGTTACCTTGAGATTGCATCTATCTTTACATTTTTAGTACAAAAAGTGTAAGTAAAAATAAAGATAAATATTTAAAAGGAAAGAGGCCATTGAGTCTGTATAGTATTCAAATGATGAGCAAATAGTATATTATTGTGTTTGTTATAGATTTGGACTAGAAAAGATCTTCCCTCTAGAAGATGATGTCATTTAATGAGTTTTATTGTCACCAGTTCCTTACTTTACTAATGTTATACTTAAAGGGACACTGAACCCAATTTTTTTCTTCCCTGGTTCAGATAGAGCATGCAATTTTAAGGAACTTTCTAATTTACTCCTATTATCAATTTTTCTTCGTTCACTTGCTATCTTTATTTGAAAAGAAGGCATCTAAGCTAAGGAGCCAGCAAATTTTTGGTTTAGAACGATGGACAGCACTTGTTTATTGGTGCTGTATAATCAGCAAGGACAACCCAGGTTGTTCACCAAAAATGGTCCGGCATCTAAACTTACATTCTTGCTTTTCAAATAAACATACCAAGAGAATGAAGAAAATTTGATAATAGGAGAACATTCTAAAGTTGCTTAAAATTGCATGCTCTATCTGAATCAAGAAAGTAAAAATTTGGGTTCAGTGTCCCTTTAAACTTCACTTGAGAAAACTTCCTGAATAGTAGATTACTGGATACAGCTTATTTGTATTCACAAGCAACAATATCTAAATAGTCAATTTAGGGTTGAAGACTATTAGATATTTGGCAACAAAGAAAAACCATGATTTGGCTGGAGAAGAAGATGAATCACTTTGTTATCTTCTCTTGAAAATATTTGTTCAGGCCTTTATACTTAGGTGAACACAAAGGCAGTGTTTACATAGATGATGATAATAAATTAACTTTTTTTCTATTTTAACAGTTAATGTCTATCAGCAGTTTACTAGTACATTTTTGTTTTGTTTACTAAGTTCTTCCCAAATATCGGCAACAGCTTACTATTATTGTCTCCCATTGACTTCAATGGGATCTGCTAAATGATAATCTTCACCATGACCACTCTATACAAATGATCATTTAACTACTGTCAAACTGTGCCCAAAAACTACGTCCCACAAAAGGAGATGGTAAGGCACAAAAATGGTATGAGAAAAATATTGTGTTGTTTGGACTGATCCCTTTGAACAATATCTAAGGAAAATAATCACTGACATTAAAAGTTTACTACTTTGATAAGTGTTAGATAACCTGAATGCCATTAACCATGATGGTTATAATGGCTATTATTATTTTTTACCTTTAATAGTTTAAAATAATTTTTAAAGTATTTTCAATTATAGTGAAAACTCTGTTTTCTGATTTACTGAGATGTTCTTCTGAAACCAAGGAAAAGTGTGAGAAATTACTTTAAAGAACAAATATTGTATCTTATTACAGGATTTTAACAATTATCTTATTTTAATCTTTAAATCGCTAAGTTTCAAAGTTTATGCTATTTCTAAAAGTTCAACTGGGTTGATTGACGGTGCAGTATTGTACAAGCAGCAACTTGTGTAATGTTAAATGGATTGGCTGCAATACATTGACAGACTAGTTTGAGGGAGCTAATCTTGTCCACCCGTCCCTTGTTAAATTTGGACCATAGACAGAACCTTTGTTATAATAAATAATATAATTAAATGTCTATAACACTTGGGCAGAGTGCCTGTGAGGGAATGGGTGCATGCGTGGAACTCAGAATGCAGGAACAGATACACAGAACAAATGAAAGTCTTTCTTGAAAGTTTTACTGATTGCAAAGAAAAAGAACAGCAGGTAACGCAGTTTGAGATCACTGAAATGACCTGAGGCAAATCACTAGTCTTTAGCTGAAACAAAGTCCACAATATACTGGAGTGCGATGAGAATAGTAAAAGGTACAGGATACCTAATAGGTACAGCAGGCACAGCTGATCTTAGGAAGGCTGGCACTGTCTTACCAACAGTACCCAGTGGGTACTGTTGATGAGACTGTCACGGGATACCAGTGTTATGAGCTGCTTATTATATTTTAATTATTTTATATGTTTAACCAAACTTTTCCTTTTCTTTTACTGAACTCTTCTCTGAAACTGCAGATATATTACTTCTGTATTTTCTAATAAGTGATGTATCTTTAACAACTTACTTTTAGCCTAATAAGTATGTATCAGTACATCTTAAAGTTATGGCTTCTCCCATACAAAGTTTTCTAAATATCTGAAACTCAAGGTAAAATCCAAGGCTTCTCTGTACAGTATCAACTTCTCAATCCAATTAGCCAGCTAGCCTCTGGTCACATTCCAAGAAAACATATCTCCCAAATTTTAACATAGAGGACCTGTTTTTTTTTCTTCCTTTCCTAGTAACCACTAATCATGTGAGATTTATTGGCCAATCATTATCAGCCAATTAGCTCTCTGCTTTGTAAGTTACTGTAATAGTATAAAAATGCATGTATATGAAAATGTGTGAGTCTTGCGTTACTGTTTTTTTGTGCTGGGACACTGTTGCAACAGTGTAATAAAGATTACCTCTCCTGAGGTGAGCCCTTGTTTGATAAATATCTGGTCTGGACCTCTTTATTACTGCACCTGAGACGAGCTCACTCACGACAGTAACTTGGCGACTCTGGTGGGACATGCTTCAGGTCGACCTTTCCGTGCCTCCCTGGCTGTGAACCAACATCTGCGCGCACCCATCTGATTCAGGTCTATAGCTTACCTGTGGGAGGTTTTGTCTTGTTGGCCAGGGAGTCCCGGGGGGCGATAAGGGAGTATGTCCTGAGGAACAGACCACAAACAACGGACGTAATCTACCCCTTGGACAAGTCTGTGAGTGTCTTCTTGTCTTTTGTGTTCATGTACGTGTAATATATGTTGTGGGTCTTTTACCCTGTTTTTGTTTTCTATACTGGATCACTATTAAATTCAGTGGGACATCTGTCTGGCAGTTAAACACCATTAGGGTGCCAGCCCACTATAAAATAAAGTTTCAGGTGGTAGGGATTTTACAGAGGCAGAAATAGTGATCCAAGACATATTGTGACTTGAGACTATAGTGCTAATCTCTCCCGCTAAGCAGGGACGTTGAGGTAGTGTCCGTCCGGTAACTGCAGGGACTTGATTAGGGATTAAAGTGAGGTGTGGATTTTGAGGAGTTAAAGTGCCCCTGTTTTTGGTTGAATTTTTGTAGACTGGGCACTTTGTCATCAAAATTTACATTCACTTTAAGGAACAGGGATATAATAATGGGATCCCGGCTGTCTAAAGTAGACAAAGACTCTCCCCCTTGCTAAAGTATATGCAAATTAGGGAAAACAGTACTGCTTGGTTATAAAAAAAAAATAGACTTTATATTTTGTGCACAGAGCTCTGAGTTTCCTATACTCTCAGCCTTGATCCTGAATTAAGGTGGCCGAGATTTGGGTCCTTTGAGCTCCCTAAATTAATTGCCCTCCGCAATCTTCTGGTTGATATATGCCCTGACCAGATGGACTACTATTATCTGTTTGAGAATAGTAGGGTTGCGGACGTCAAAACCCAAATGAAAATGTGTTTTCTGTATTACTAAAAGTTTCATGTATGTTAACATTGCTTTAGAATAAATGCTGGGAGTGAAATATTTAAGTATATGCAGGTTGTGATGCAGTTGGGAGGTGGAGTTTTAATGGTAAATAAGACAATAAGGTTGAATATGTAATATGATAAATGGTCAGCCCTTATGGGGACAGTACACTGTAAAATTGTTTTTATATTAATGTATTTTCAATGACTTGTTATGCAAGCTGCATAGTATAAAATATAGGAGAAATTGCATTTGCAAGTTTATTTGTATATATATGAAGTAGCTGGTTTTATGCTTTCAAAACACGGTTGATTGCAATGGGTTGAATTTTAGATAATAAGAATATCTCATTGTGTTATATTTGTCTGTAAAATCGGAGCTCAGTGCTTAGACAGAGCAATGGAAAATTGTCATTTTATTACTTAAAGAACCAGTTCACTCATGGGAGTTCATGAGTAGCAATAACACTGGATTAACAAGAAAAGAAGATAATACATAAAACATAGTAGTTTGTAAAATATATTATTTTTTTTACATTTTTTTAACTTCTTCTTTGCAGTTCAGCTAAATGTCCCTGGAATGCCCTGATAAAAGGGCAGTGCTGCAATGCTCTATTACCCCGCCCCATGGCCAATCAAAGTGCTTTAGTAAATGATATGCTAAAGACATTAAACCTCCAATGTGCACACACAATCGGCAGCTAACAAAATAAATTTAAATATCACTCCCCACACTTTACATTTAAAGGGACACTCAGGTTTTATAAAAATTTTCATGATTCAGATACAGCATGCAATTTTAAACAACTTTCCAATTTACTTCCATTAAAAATAATGTGCACAGTCCTTTATATTTACAATTTTTTTTTGAGTCACCAGCTCCTACTGAGCGTGTGCAAGAACTCAGACTATACGTATATGCATTTGTGATTGGCTGATTGCTATCACATAGTACAGGGGGAGTGGAAATATGCATAACTTAGAAATGTGTTAGAAAAGAATCTACTACTCATTTGAAATTCAGACTAAATGCTATTGTATTGTCTTGTTATCTTGCATTTATTGATTATGCAAATCTGCTGTGTTTACTGGTCCTGTCTCTGGGAGCATAATAATTGCATAAGACCTGGATGATTTTCTATATTTTTACTTTAGTTTGTTTTACAATAGTTTGCTTACATAATCACCTTGTGCAGACATTTCCTTGTATATATATATATATATAATATAAAATGTGTGAGATTAGCAGTTGAAAAAAAAAAGAGTTACATTTGCTTTCCAGCTGATTGAGGCTTCATGCGGATGTGGATTTGACTTCTGAGTTGAATACATACAGGTCTGTGTAAAAGTCTGTTCTAATACAGGAGTGGAATTGCATGTTGCAAACGTTTTCTTTTTCTCTTCAAATAAGTTGCAAAATGATAGATATCACTGACTTGAATGTATTCAAGCTCTAAAAAAAAAAACTGCTCACTGCTCAACACTGAGTCAGGGGGTGGAGCAAGTGCTATGCACAGAAGGCAGGAAAAAAATATATATTTAAAGGGGTATAGGCAAACTGATATAAAATCTGAGATTTCAAAAAAAAAATATTTACAGAGAAAGAAAATAAGGTTTATTGTATGCTCAGCACTAGTATATTTAACTATGTCAAGCAGTTTCAATTAAAAATTATTCTTAATTTGGGTAAACTGTCCCTTTAACTATCCTGCACCCCTGTGAGTGTGGTTTCTCATTACTGGCTTGTTTACTTAGGCTGGTGATTGATAGATGAGACTCCAGTATAAAACTTTTACTATAGGTGGGTATACCACAGACTAAATCAGCTATTTCAAATGCCAAAATAGAGGAAAGGAGCTTGTACAGGGACATTCTTTACACATTATTGTGCCACACGCAGTACACCTCTTACTCAGTCAGACAAATACACAACATTTTTTTTAAACCAATATCACTATCATCCACTGTACCTCTCTCAACCCAGCAACTTTGTTACCTCTACCTGATGATGGTACCCCACACTATGACTGTTTATCTGTATCTCTCTTTTCCTCCAAACTAAGGGATGGCCTCTCTGATGTGCCTCTACCTAACCTGGATTGGACACTGTTCTGTGATGGAAGTTTGAGGATGGTGAATGTTTCTGCTGTAGTCATGACAGATTCTGTTATAGAGGCCGAGTCCCTCCCATCTCACTACAGTGCCCAAGTGGCTGAGCTACATGCACTCACACTTGCTTGTCAGCTCTCAAAGGACAGGTCAGTAAACATGTACACCGATAGTAAATATGCTTTAGGGATTGTATATGCCACTGGTCAATTATGGAAATTAAGGGGTTTTCTAACTTCTGCTGGTACCCAAATTGCCAATGCACCACAAGTTCCTGCATTCTTTGAATCAATCCATTTACCCACTTCCATCTCTGTCATGCATTGCAAAGCACACACCCACTCACAGGAACCCATTTCACTTGGTAATAGTTATGCTAATCAAATTGCTTAGCATGCAGCTTCTCTGCCATTTACACTGCATTGTCTTCTCTTTACACTTCTCTTCCTGAACAAACTGTTCACCTCTGGACTATTCTTGGTGTTACCTGTGACTCTTGGTATCTGGTCCACTCCAGATGGATGCCCTGCTCTACCTCAACCACACCTCTCTCTTATGCTATCCTTTCTGCATAACCAAACACACTGAGGTACCACACAACTTGCTGAAACCCTTAACAGACAGTGGTTTGCCCCCCCCCCTCAAGCTGCAAAATGGGTTGTATTGAATTGTGAGACGTGCTCAATTCAATCCAAGGGGGGAACCTAAAGGCCCCACCAGGCGGATGCCCATGGGCATTTGAAACTTTTGAATGTTTACAAATTGACTTTTCTGACATACCTCCCTGTAGGGGTTTCAAACATTTACTTGTGATAGTGGACCAACTTACTGGATGGGTCGAGGCCTTTCCTACAAGAACTGTGAAAGTCCAAGAAGTTGCCAAGTGAATGCTAAAAGAACTCATACCCAGGTTTGGCCTCCCAGAGTAATTGAATCTAACAGAGGAACACATTTCACAAGTAATATTATTCAGCAACTGACATTAGCCTTAGGCTTTACTTGGCATCTCCATACCCCTTGGCATCCAGAAAGATCAGGCCAAGTGGAAAGAAAGAACCAGACCCTAAAACAGACTATTGCTAAAATTTGTTCTCAAGCAAGCCTTAAATGGGTAGATGTTTTTTGCCCCTGGCACTGTTTGGAACTCGCACAAACCATAGGGGGACCCTCAAGCTCTCACCATATGAACTGTTGTTTGGTAGGCCACCTCCTTTGTATAGTGCCAACACCTTACACCTGCCTGACCTTGCAGTAGGTGATGTATAATTAACTGCCTATCTTTTGCAACTGCAAAAGCAATTACATTCTCTCCACAGACATGCCTCTCTCTCTCAGCCCTTGCCATTGGATGTGACTGCACACCCCTTCCAGTCAGGTGACTCCATTTTGATCAAGACTTATCAAACGAAGCCACTGCAGCCTCTCTGGAAAGGTCCCTTCCTGGTTTTGCTGACTACTCCAACAGCTATCAAAGTTGCTGAGGTCGACTCTTGGATCCACTACTCCAGGTGTAAAAGATACAGCCCAGACAAAGAAGCAGCCTGCAACAAGCCAAAGAAAGAAGAAGCTGGGGCAACCAAGGCCTCTGAAGAAGGGGTAACCAAGACCCCTGACGACGATTGGTTAATTCAGACCCTTCCGGGTTTGAAACTCAGACTAACCAGAAATAGTGAAATCTCACTAGCTGAATGAGTGAAACTGAAAGATCTGTCTTTCTAACTCTTATTTTCATTGTCTCAATCCTCTGTTGATATCTTGAGTAATACCCCTCAATATGTCTCCTTTGTTTTGTGTCACACTTTTGACCATGCTCTCTTACTCTATTTCCCAATATGTGTCTTCTGGTCAGTGTGCTTGTCCTAACCACTTTACTAAATAATCTTGTTCTGGTAACCTTGTATCTGTGGCAGTTTTCCCTCCCACTACTAGCTGCCCAACAAGTAATTATGCTCAAAGTTCGTATTTAAAGGTCCTAAGGGGTTTGTTATCCAGTCTATTTGCATAGCCCCACTAGTGAATGTGGTTTGAAAATTATGAAGTGGGTAGCTGAGAAATGAAAGTCACCCCTTCTTGCTTGACGTTCCCCTGTAACTACCTCTGTCACAACCCCTATTTACCCCCATGATTCTTTCCCCCATAATGATAATTTGCCTAATGCCCAATTGTCCACAGAGAACTATTCTTTAGGTGAATGGGGACTAAACTCACACATTGTCCTACTCCAAACTATAGCCAATCACACTGAGGGCAATTGTTATATTTTTGCTCGCATTCCCACCCATCATAAGGGGGGTATTACTCTTATGGGTATTAATATTGATTTGTTTACCTTTGATTTCTCTACTTTTATTCCTCCAGGTACACCATTGTTCAACCTATCAGGTAATTTTATCTCTTTGGGAGGCACCTCATATGGTACTATCTGCAGGGAAATTGGCCAAGGTACGGTGCGGTTGGGTGCCTCCCTATGTGAGTATGTAATCTCCAATAATGGCACTCATTTCCGGCTGGTAAATTCCTCTGGTATGATCCTAACTGTGAATTATAATCTCACTGCACTTTTTTGTTTCCTCCAGGGCCCCAATTGTACTTTTGTTTCCCCATCCCTTGTACAATCTTTCCTCAGCAGACCACCCCCTGGGTTGTATTGGATATGTCGACAGACAGCGGTGTCAGTCCTCCCTGGTAACTATACAGCCATCTGCTTCCTGGGTGTGGTAACCCCAGCCATCCGTGTTGTCCCCACGCTGCCCTTGGGCCCAATTCGCAATAAACGTGAATCTGGAAGCTCGCTGCTCCCCCTTGTCCAACAGTATGCTGGAGATTCAACTGGTCAAGCTATCCTCCCGGCCGTTGGTGTCTACCTGAATCATCAGGACATCATCATGTTATCTGTGATACTACAGACCTTCATGAATGAGAGTGCAGGAGTTGTTCAGAGTGTGGCCCAAGAGTTGAAACAGCTTAGACAACTAGCATTGCAGAATAGGATGGCCCTTGATTACCTCCTGGCATCCCAAGGAGGGGAGGGGGGTGTAGTCTTGTGAGCAAAGAATGTTGTACCTATGTTACTGATCAATCACTTAATTTGAGTCACCATCTCACAGTTATTAGGTCCCTATCCCAGGATGTCCAAGATGTGATTGATGACAAATTTGGCCTTGGAGGTATTTTTAACCATCTCTTTGATTGGCTACCTAATTTGGGATGGTTACACTCCCTTTTTCTGTATGGCATTGTTATTATAGTATGCCTTATACTGATGTGTTGCTGTATACAATGTGTACCTGGTCTAATCTCTACATGCAAGAACGTTTTCACTGTGTCTCATTCTTCTCCCAAATACTTGTTTCCCTCTATCCGTTTTGAATCTCCCCACCATGTGGAGATCTCTCTTGACCCTGATTTCTTCTGAGTTCACCTACTTCTCTCCTACTCTATCTCTCTTTTGACCTCTTGATCTTACAATGTTATTGCCTACCCACCAGCTGTGCCCTAAAATTCCCTGTCTTATCCCTATGCAGGATGCACTACGTCCCTAGGATCGTCTAGAACTTTCCTACATTGGGAAACTGGCCACGGAGAGACCATGGACCATCATCTACCTTGATGGCCACCCCGGTCGTAGCCTGTATACCCATAACCCACTCCTTTTTCCCTCCCTGGTGGTTTCTATTTCTTCATTGTCTTTCTGTATTGTTTTATTTTGCTTTCATATTGCATTACCTTATGCTTACACTCTCTATATTTCCTTCACAGGTGCAGAATTCCTTCACCTCCCAAGCATGCCATGATACTGCCTGACAACCCACTATTCGCCATCAACTCTGCAAGAATGATGGGGATTGATAATTGTTGTTAATAAATCTGGGAGGGGATGTTTCTGCACTATGTCATGCCACAAACACATATACAGCATAGGAATGTTTAGGTAGTTGTCTACTCCACCCGATGGCGACTATCGTCCGGTAATAGTGAAATTGCCTACTACCTAATAACTTCACTCCTACCTTGTTTTTGCTTACCCTCTTGTAATCCTGTGAACCATCTTGGACGCGAGCACCCATGTACTAATAGCATTGTGATTGTCAATCCGCCATGAGTCACATATACTTTTGTGATCGCGGCACTTTGACGTTTGCGATCAAAGGGGGGAATGTTATGAGCTGCTTATTATATTTTAATTATTTTATATGTTTAACCAAACTTTTCCTTTTCTTTTACTGAACTCTTCTCTGAAACTGCAGATATATTACTTCTGTATTTTCTAATAAGTGATGTATCTTTAACAACTTACTTTTAGCCTAATAAGTATGTATCAGTACATCTTAAAGTTATGGCTTCTCCCATACAAAGTTTTCTAAATATCTGAAACTCAAGGTAAAATCCAAGGCTTCTCTGTACAGTATCAACTTCTCAATCCAATTAGCCAGCTAGCCTCTGGTCACATTCCAAGAAAACATATCTCCCAAATTTTAACATAGAGGACCTGTTTTTTTTTTCTTCCTTTCCTAGTAACCACTAATCATGTGAGATTTATTGGCCAATCATTATCAGCCAATTAGCTCTCTGCTTTGTAAGTTACTGTAATAGTATAAAAATGCATGTATATGAAAATGTGTGAGTCTTGCGTTACTGTTTTTTTTGTGCTGGGACACTGTTGCAACAGTGTAATAAAGATTACCTCTCCTGAGGTGAGCCCTTGTTTGATAAATATCTGGTCTGGACCTCTTTATTACTGCACCTGAGACAAGCTCACTCACGACACCAGGTAGGTAAAGCAAACACCAGTATCAGATTATTTTGCTTGACTTTAAGTATCCAGGTGAGCATACACAGGTATCAAGTCACGTATGCTTGGTCTCAGAAGCAAAGTGAGCATACACAGGTATCAAGGCACGTATGCTTGGTCTCAAGAGCAAAGTGAGCATACACAGGTATCAAGGCACGTATGCTTGGTCTCAG
The DNA here is from genome assembly GCF_027579735.1 of Bombina bombina. NCBI lineage: Eukaryota > Metazoa > Chordata > Amphibia > Anura > Bombinatoridae > Bombina > Bombina bombina. Next base: position 1,174,826,271 of record NC_069501.1, on the reverse strand, counting down.
GAGCAAGGTGAGCATACACAGGTATCAAGGCAAGTATGCTTGATCTCAGGAGCAAGGTGAGCAAACACAGATATCAAGGTAAGTATGCTTGGTCTCAGGAGCAAGGTGAGCATACACAGGTATCAAGGCAAGTATGCTTGGTCTTAGGAGCAAGGTGAAAATACACAGGTATCAAGGCACGTATGCTTGGTCTCAGGAGCAAGGTGAGCATACACAGGTATCAAGGCAGGTATGCTTGGTCTCAGGAGCAAGGTGAGCATACACAGGTATCAAGGCAAGTATGCTTGATCTCAGGAACAAGGTGAGCAAACACAGATATCAAGGTAAGTATGCTTGGTCTCAGGAGCAAGGTGAAAATACACAGGTATCAAGGCACGTATGCTTGGTCTCAGGAGCAAGGTGAGCATACACAGGTATCAAGGCAGGTATGCTTGGTCTCAGGAGCAAGGTGAGCATACACAGGTATCAAGGCAAGTATGTTTGATCTCAGGAGCAAGGTGAGCAAACACAGATATTAAGGTAAGTATGCTTGGTATCAGGAGCAATGTGAGCATAAACAGGAGCCAGGCAGAAATGCTCTGAATAGGGCAATAACTCAGTCCAAAATGAAGGGCTGGTTGAGCTTTTATAGGGACTCCCACACCTAAGTCTTCCTATAATCAGCTTTATATTTAGGCAGCGTGTGGCCGTGCTCACCTAGAGAACTCGGGTAGCAGCTGAGTCAGCAGGATCTCAGCGTCTCACCACATGGTACGCCGAGAAGGAGCACAGCACCCTCAGCCTTTGCCGAGACCGGGTTTTCCTGACCTGGTGTAGGTAAGGAACCTGATCGTGCCTTTGTATGATTCACATCAGTTTTAGTATGTAATTAATGTGTTCTACATAATCCTGTGAACCATCTTGGACGCGAGCACCCATGTACTAATAGCATTGTGATTGTCAATCCGCCATGAGTCACATATACTTTTGTGATCGCGGCACTTTGACGTTTGCGATCAAAGGGGGGAATGTTATGAGCTGCTTATTATATTTTAATTATTTTATATGTTTAACCAAACTTTTCCTTTTCTTTTACTGAACTCTTCTCTGAAACTGCAGATATATTACTTCTGTATTTTCTAATAAGTGATGTATCTTTAACAACTTACTTTTAGCCTAATAAGTATGTATCAGTACATCTTAAAGTTATGGCTTCTCCCATACAAAGTTTTCTAAATATCTGAAACTCAAGGTAAAATCCAAGGCTTCTCTGTACAGTATCAACTTCTCAATCCAATTAGCCAGCTAGCCTCTGGTCACATTCCAAGAAAACATATCTCCCAAATTTTAACATAGAGGACCTGTTTTTTTTTTTCTTCCTTTCCTAGTAACCACTAATCATGTGAGATTTATTGGCCAATCATTATCAGCCAATTAGCTCTCTGCTTTGTAAGTTACTGTAATAGTATAAAAATGCATGTATATGAAAATGTGTGAGTCTTGCGTTACTGTTTTTTTGTGCTGGGACACTGTTGCAACAGTGTAATAAAGATTACCTCTCCTGAGGTGAGCCCTTGTTTGATAAATATCTGGTCTGGACCTCTTTATTACTGCACCTGAGACAAGCTCACTCACGACACCAGGTAGGTAAAGCAAACACCAGTATCAGATTATTTTGCTTGACTTTAAGTATCCAGGTGAGCATACACAGGTATCAAGTCACGTATGCTTGGTCTCAGAAGCAAAGTGAGCATACACAGGTATCAAGGCACGTATGCTTGGTCTCAAGAGCAAAGTGAGCATACACAGGTATCAAGGCACGTATGCTTGGTCTCAGGATTAAGGTGAGCATACACAGGTATCAAGGCAAGTATGCTTGATCTCTGGAGCAAGGTGAGCAAACACAGATATCAAGGTAAGTATGCTTGGTCTCAGGAGCAAGGTGAGCATACACAGGTATCAAGGCAAGTATGCTTGGTCTTAGGAGCAAGGTGAAAATACACAGGTATCAAGGCACGTATGCTTGGTCTCAGGAGCAAGGTGAGCATACACAGGTATCAAGGCAGGTATGCTTGGTCTCAGGAGCAAGGTGAGCATACACAGGTATCAAGGCAAGTATGCTTGATCTCAGGAACAAGGTGAGCAAACACAGATATCAAGGTAAGTATGCTTGGTCTCAGGAGCAAGGTGAAAATACACAGGTATCAAGGCACGTATGCTTGGTCTCAGGAGCAAGGCGAGCATACACAGGTATCAAGGCAGGTATGCTTGGTCTCAGGAGCAAGGTGAGCATACACAGGTATCAAGGCAAGTATGTTTGATCTCAGGAGCAAGGTGAGCAAACACAGATATTAAGGTAAGTATGCTTGGTATCAGGAGCAATGTGAGCATAAACAGGAGCCAGGCAGAAATGCTCTGAATAGGGCAATAACTCAGTCCAAAATGAAGGGCTGGTTGAGCTTTTATAGGGACTCCCACACCTAAGTCTTCCTATAATCAGCTTTATATTTAGGCAGCGTGTGGCCGTGCTCACCTAGAGAACTCGGGTAGCAGCTGAGTCAGCAGGATCTCAGCGTCTCACCACATGGTACGCCGAGAAGGAGCACAGCACCCTCAGCCTTTGCCGAGACCGGGTTTTCCTGACCTGGTGTAGGTAAGGAACCTGATCGTGCCTTTGTATGATTCACATCAGTTTTAGTATGTAATTAATGTGTTCTACATACTGGATAACAAACTATTTATCAGGATGTTGTCCTGGAAGATTATCTCCTTTTTGTGGCATTGTGATAGTGGTATGAGTGGTATCAACATCATATCAACTATAGAATTTTATCAATAAAAATTTCATATAGTAAATTTACTAAATCACAAACATACAAAAGGATTCTGTAAAAATAATTGCCACACAAAGAGTTAGATTTATGAATAGCGAAAAGATGTAGACAGAGAAAACAAAGGTGTTATAGAAACAAATTGTTAACTAAAGAAAACAGGATAACACTACGATTTTGTTGGGCACAAATGTGGTGTGGGTCTAGGCAGTGTTATAACATAATATTGAAAAACAGCATGTGGAATACGGTTATTAAACCTTTTTCAGAACAAAAGGATAAGCATTTGTGAAATCATTGTAAAGCACAGGAAATATAAAATTGATTTATTTCTCAATAGCAATACTAAATAAAAAAATGTTTTTCATAGATCATTCGATTTCTATACTATTATTAATGATACCATGGCACCAAAATAGACTTAAAAAGTTGATGTTTCTTAAAAATAGCTACTGCTTTTACTTATACAATATTACATAGAGATATATCAAAGAAGAATTCATCTATTATCCATTGATTTATACAATATTAAATAAAACTGTACCAATGTGGTTTCTTCCAATGTGATTGTGAACTGATAGTAAATTAGATAAGGTCAGAAAGCGAGTGGGCGATAGTAATAAGGGGTTTATCGCAAGTGTTTGTGCTCGTCGGACTTACTGCTGGTATTACGAGCTGAAAGTAAATGCAATTTGTTGAGATCTGGTTAACTGTTTTACAAAACAAAAAAGTATCACAAAACAAATCAAAAATGTATTACAAAGTATAGTTACACTCATGATAACACTATCTAATAACAAAATATTTAAAAAAAATATTGCACACAAAAGTTGTAAGGACTCAAACATATGTCTATATATGTGTACATAAGTATTTATGTATATATATATATATATATATATATATATATGTATTTACAGACATATATATACACATGCAAAAACATAAATACATATGTACACACATAAGATTATATATGGGGCAAAAAAGTATTTAGTCAGCCACTAATTGTGCAAGTTCTCCCACTTAAGAAGATGAGAGAGGCCTGTAATTTTCATCATAGGTATACCTCAACTATGATAGACAAAATGTAGAAACAAATCCAGACAATCACATTGTCTGATTTGGAAAGAATTTATTTGCATATTATGGTGGAAAATAAGTATTTGGTCACCTACAAACAAGCAAGATTTCTGGCTCTCACAGACCTGTATCTTCTTCTTTAAGAGGCTCCTCTGTCCTCCACTCATTACCTGTATTAATGGCACCTGTTTGAACTTGTTATCAGTATAAAATACACCTGTCCACAACCTCAAACAGTCACACAACATAACAAAGGCTACCATCAGTAACACACTACGCCGCCAGGGACTCAGATCCTGCAGTGCCAGATGTGTCCCCCTTCTTAAGCCAGTACATGTCCGGGCCCATCTGAAGTATGCTAGAGAGCATTTGAATGATCAAGAAGCGGATTGGGAGAATGTCATATGGTCAGATGAAACCAAAGTAGAACTGTTTGGTAGAAACACAACTCGCTGTGTTTGGAGGAGAGAGCATGCTGGGTTGCAACCAAAGAACATCATACCTAATGTGAAGCATGGGGGAGACAACATCATGCTTTGGGGCTGTTTCTCTGCAAAGGGTACAGGACGACTGATCCGTGTACATGAAAGAATGAATGGGGCCATGTATCGTGAGATTTTGAGTGCAAACCTCCTTCCATCAGCAAGGGCATTGAAGATGAAACATGACTGGGTCTTTCAGCATGACAATGATCCCAAACACACCGCCCGGGCAATGAAGGAGTGGATTTGTAAGAAGCATTTCAAGGTCATGGAGTGACCTAGCCAGTCTCCAGATCTCAACCCCATAGAAAACCTTTGGAGGGAGTTGAAAGTCCGTGTTGCCCAGCAACAGCCCCAAAACATCACTGCTCTAGAGGAGATCTGCATGCAGGAATGGGCCAACATACCAGCAACAGTGTGTGACAACCCTGTGAAGACTTACAGAAAACATTTGACAATACAGTTTATGATTCAATACAGTTTAAGGAACACCATAGGATTATATCCAGTACATAAAATAATCCTGTGAGTTTCTGGTGTAAAAAAGTGTAAACAAGGATAATGAATAACTTAAAAGTGTGTCCTGTTAGTCTCTGTTTGATCATTTAGATGTTTCCTTAGAACTGCTTCCCTTTAGTAGCTCATTTTAAGCTATACAGATAGGAAAAATGTATCTTTATTATTATCTTTTCTAAACATTCTATATAGGTATTATGGTAAAACTGTATAATCGCTATTGAGCATACATAGGGTTAAAACCATATAGTTCTAGTTCTAGAAAGGGATAAATACCAACTAAAATGCCAACAACATTAAACATGACAGGAGAGAGAGAGAGGGAGGTCTTTAGGACCTAGTGTTACAATCTAATTAGAGCAGTAGGTGTATGTTTTTAGAGCACCAATCAGGTGAGAGTTGGTTCTTTAAATGTATGTAGCAATTAACTTCACAATGAGTCTATGATTACGGCAAATCTATGCTGAAACGCGTAAGACTGTGATCTTACCTACTGCTTTTGTACATTTTTGATGCTGCTCTGCTTGCTTTTAATATGTTTGTACTAAATGTTCTCAATAAATTGGACTTTTTATTTTTATAAAATTGAGGGTCGCTGCCTTCTTGGAAACCTTTTTTCTGCATATGTCTAGAGGAGTGGGAAGCTCCTTTGTTTCTATTATTCAGACCCTACTTTGCTTCAGCGAACGGATCCTTGAGCCGAAGAGTTAATCCAGACGTGGGAGAGTGAGCGGTGATCTACAGCTGAGAAGTGAATGTGGTGAGTGGCTACGGAACTGTGCGCAGGGATACGCAATACAGGAGAGACTGAAGCACGCCGGAGAGTGACATCACCCGTAGGAGACGGGCACACGAGCTGCGTTTGTTAGTGGGAGCAGAGGAGGCTCCAGCAGTGGGCCCGGCATTGGGAGACGGTAGAGAGGATTAACAGGGGCTATCGATGCTCTGTAAAGGCAAGTCCTCCAGTGAACCAGACGGAACCATAACCTCAGAGTGGTGAGTCACACAGCGTTTTGCTTGATACGAGTGTATGACAAGTGTATATATATCTGCGCACCTACAGTAGCCACTCATCTGCACAATTTACCCCTAGCACACGAGAATTACTACATCAGAGTGGAAAAATTACATAAATATAAATATTCTTTTCGGACAAGAGTTTTTTGGACAGGAGTGACTCCTCAACTTGCTCTTTTTAGAAAACATTTGACCTCTGTCATTGCCAACAAAGGATATATAACAAAGTATTGAGATGAACTTTTGATATTGACCAAATACCACCATAATTTGCAAATAAATTCTTTCCAAATCAGACAAAGTGATTGTCTGGATTTGTTTCCACATTTTGTCTCTCATAGTTAAGGTATACCTATGATGAAAATTACAGGCCTCTCTTATCTTCTTAAGTGGGAGAACTTGCGCAATTGGTGGCTTTTTTGCCCCACTGTATATGTATAAGTGCATTGGAGCCCTTTGCTGTCAAGTAGATGAAAACATGAAAAAACATATTTATGCAATATTCATATTTAATTAATAAAGTTTTTACTATGTAAATATTAACTGTACATATCTTGCATTCCAATGTTCTGCACATAGCAGAATCTGTTCTATCTTAGACATTTCCTTACACAAGACACAACTAAGATTTGAATCCACTCTCTCATCCTTTCCCGCCTCGACAACTACAACTCCATCCTCTCTGGTCTCCCCACCTGCCGCCTAGCTCCTTTACAATCCATAATGAATGCCTCTGCCAGGCTCATCTTCCTTACATGTCGCTCTTCATCTGCTACCCCTCTCTGCCAATCACTTCACTGGCTTCCTCTTGCCTTCAGGATTAAACACAAAAGTCTCACTCTGACATACAAAGCCATCAACTTCACTGCTCCCCCCTACATCTTAGACCTTGTCTCCAGATACTCTCCCTCCCGACCCCTTTGCTCTGTTAACAATCTCCTACTCTTCTCCTCTCTTGTTACCTCCTCACATTCCCATTTACAAGACTTATCCAGACTGGCTTCCATCTTGTGGAACTCTCTGCCTCACTCCACAAGACTCTCCCATAGTTTTGAAAGCTTCAAGCGCTCCCCAAAGACTTTACTGTTCAGGGATGAATACAACCTACACTAACCTTTCTAACTCCATAGCTATACCCTGGAACCCCTTAGCATGTAAGCCTATGAGCCCAGCTGTTTGTAGATCACCTTCATAAGAGCTCACTACAACAGTGCAACTCTAGACAGGGCCCTCTACACATTTGATCCCCATAAATGTTATTTTGTATACCGCCTATGTTTATAGCGTTGCAGAATCTATTGGCGCTCTACAAACACCTGATAATAATAATAATAATAATAATAATATGTATTTTTAAATAGATAATCCTATATATTTATACTAGTCCTAAAGCCCATGTACATGTGCCATTTTCTGCAGTGCATTAGTCTTACCCGCCTGGCCCCACCTGCACCGGTCACATCCCTGTCATGCCCCCCACCACGTCCTCTCCCGCCCAGCCACGTCTCCTGCCACACCTGCACCGGTCCTGCCTTTTCACTCCTCTGCCACACCCCTGCTCCCACCCACTTTTTCTGATGTCTGATCCTCATGGCCTTGACTGATTCTTCCTTACGGCCAGATATGTTTGTCTTGTGCTGCAGTCTCTACTGCGTATGACTGCATTGGACAAACATACCTGGCCTTTTATAATATAGGTTATATATATAATATATATATATATATATATATATCGATGCCTATATGTAATCATCTATATATTAAAGTATAATTATTTGTGCAAAATACCATCAGATACTTACAGTAATATGTATTTATAAATAAATAGAACATTTTATTGTATGTGAAGAACATTGGAATGTTAAATATTCATATTTTCATGTCAGGTTAGCGCACATGAGAATATGTGATTGGGCTTATGTTTTGCTCCATTGACTTCTATGGGGGAATACGTGAACGAACACACAATATTCTAAGTTGGGCTTTTTGCGCTTGTTGGGTTAGCGCACAAATGAAAACAGTTTACTTTAAACTCAAAATACGAGCACAAAACGACCCACGGAAAAAGCTTATTTCTAAAGCAGTTAACGCTCGAGTGGAAGCGTTAATAGATATATTTTAATAAGTTCGCAATTTCTGATTCATTCTCAAGAAGTAGCGCTAACCTTTTCAGGGATTCAGTCAGGGGATTTTCTACATCTTCCTCCAGTAAACCTCAGAGAACAAGAACCCACTATAATGTAGTATGTTCAAGATCAAAAAAGTGCACTAAATAGAAAATATGATACAAATTAAAATTACCTAATACTTTATTGAAGAAGCTTCGAAGAATGTTCAGATAAAACACCCCATATTTACTTAAAACATTTAAAAGCTCAATGCGTTTCAGCTGTGTAAACCGCCTGTCTCAAGAGCATATAAAATCAGTGAATCAGCTCTTTGATTGATTTTTATATTCAAAGAAAATTTGCCCCAATAGAAATAAAGTTATGAAAGCAATCAAGGGTACTACGGCAAAAGTGTACGGCTAAAGATGGTTTATGTCAAAATACCATCAATAAAACATATTCATATATCAATATGTTTTAAAGATTTAACCACCTGCACACATGAAATGCTACATAGAACAGCTTTTGCAAAAAGCAAGCAATGCTATCCAGGCAATAATAAAATATGACAAATCATAATGAGAATTAAAGGGATAGTAAAGCTATTTTTTTTTTCTTTCATAATTCAAATAGAGCATACAATATTAAGCATCTTTCTAATTTACACCTATTATCAATTTTTCTTCGTACTCTTGGTATCTTTATTTAAAAAAAAGGAATGTTAAAGGGATACTGAACCCAAATTTTTTCTTTCATAATTCGGATAGAGCATGCAATTTTAAGCAACTTTCTAATTTACTTCTGTTATCAATTTTTCTTCGTTCTCTTGATATCTTTATTTGAAAAAGAAGGAATCTAAGCTAAGGAGCCAGCAAATTTATGGTTTAGAACCATGGACAGCATTTGTTTATTGGTGCTGTCCAATCAGCAAGGACAACCCAGGTTTTTCACCAAAAAAGGGCTGGCATCTAAACTTAAATTTTTGCTTTTCAAATAAACATACCAAGAGAATGAAGAAAATTTGATAATAGGAGTATATTAGAAAGTTGCTTAAAATTGCATGCTCTATCTGAATCACGAAATAAAAAACTTGGGTACAGTGTCCCTTTAAGGTTAGGAGCCGGCCCATTTTTGGTTAGGCACCTGGGTAGCTCTTGCTGATTGGTGGGTAAATGTAGCCACTAATCAGCAATCTCTACCCAGGATGCTGAACCAAAAATGGGCCGGCTCTTAAGCTTACATTCCTGCTTTTAAAAATAAAGATACCAAGAGAACGAAGAAAAATTAATAATAGGAATAAATAAGAAAGTTGCTTAAAAATTGTGTGCTCTCTCTGAATCATGAAAGACAAAATGTGGGTTTACTTTCCCTTTAATACTACAACAAACCAGCCACTGGGTGCAACATTACACTTGTCCTTACACAAACATCTGCCAACTATTATGTGTTACATTACTGTTGTAACAGTGGGTGAAGCACTTTATTACATTATATTAAAATCATTAAAAGGCAAAACAGCAGCCCCATTTTAAGGGACCGTAAAATCAAAATTAAACATTTATGATTCAGATAGCGCATACAAATTTAATCAACTTTCCAACTTGCTTCTATTATCTATCTTGATTTGTTCTTTTGACATCCTTTGTTGAAGAGTAGTGTCAAGATCAGCAATGCACTACTGGGAGCAAGTTCATGATTGTTGGTTGCACGTAGATGCCTCTTGTCATTGGCTCACCAGATGTGCTCAGCTAGCTCCCAGTAGTGGATTACTGTTCCTACAACAAAGGATACCAAGAAACTTAAGCAAAGTTGGCAACAGAAGAAAATGGAACAGATGAAAAGGGCTTTTCTACATGTGGGAAAGTTTTTTTTCAATGTGGGGACAATTTTTTTGCAAGTAGGAAAGGCTTCAAATTTACAGTTTTAAATAATGCAATAGCAATGCAGAAATGTCATTGTCAGTTATTTGATACATGTGCCAGCTAATAAGTATGTAAGCTTAACTTTTATTCTTAAAAATTCTGACGACGTTACAGAAAAATACTGAAAGGGACAGTAAAGTAACAAAAAATTGTTCATTATTTAAATAGGGAATGCAATTTTAAACAACTTTCCAATTTACTTTTATTACCAATTTTGCTTTGTTCTCTTGGTATTCTTAGTCGAAAGCTAAATCTAGTAGGTTCATGTGCTAATTTTTTAGACCTTGAAGACTGCCTCTAATCGGAATGCATTTTGACAGTTTTTCACCACTAGAGGGCGTTAGTTCATGTGTTTCATATAGATAACATTGAGCTCCGGCACGTGAAGCTCCTAAGAGCAAGCACTGATTGGCTAAAAATGCAAGTCTGTCAAAAGAACTGATATAAGGAGGCAGTTTGCAAAGGCTTAAATACAAGGTAATCACAGAGGTAAAAAGTATATTATTATAACTGTTGGTTATGCAAAACTGGGGAATGGGTAATAAAGGGATTATCTATCTTTAAAACATTAACAATTTCTGGTGTAGACTGTCCCTTTAATGAATGCTAGCACTGATTGCAAGTGAGACCTTGCGGTAGCATGAAACAGTCACTCATAATGGCTGGTTATTTAAAATGCACCCATAACCATGCAAATTAGCCTGTTTACGGGTGCACATAAACTTAGCGCTCCACTTGTAACTAGCCCTTTATCTTTTGTTCAAAAGCAGAAACATGTGTTCAGGAGCCTGTACATTTATGTAGCACTATACGGCAGCAGTTTTGCAAGCATGGTCCCATTTGCAAGAGTACTAGATGGCAGCACTATTTACTGCTATGTAGCGCTCCAGATATCTACCTAGGTATCTTTTCAACAAAGAGTCATGGGAAGAAACATAATATTAACATTGATATTATAAGTAAATTGGAAACTTTTTAAAATTGGTATTCTCTGTCACAAAATAAAAAGTTTGGTTTTCAAATACCTTTAAGTTGAAATTGCTGTCCCCCTGCTCCATCGCTGCCCTGAAGATATTACCCATAAAAAATAAGGGGTTACCAATTGTCTGAGAAATAACATTCCGAAACTTAAACTGAACCGCGTGAATAATTGTGGATGAAGCAACAGAAACATTTTGGTTTTGTCATTGCAAGGAACGCCATCTTGAATCGAGTACCTTGCATTGAAGATTCAGTGTACAGCGGCAACCGTATGAAGAGGGTGCTCCGCGCTGGATGTCTTCAGGATGGACCCACTCCACACCGCCGGGATGAAGATAGAAGATGCCGCCTGGATGAAGATAGAAGAGGCCGCCTAGATGAAGACTTCTTGCAGCCTGGATGAGGACTTCGCCGCCTGGATGAAGATAGAAGAGACCGCTTGGATGAAAACTTCTCGCCACCTGGATGAGGACTTCACCACCTGGATGAAGATAGAAGAGTCCGCTTGGATGAAGACTTCTCGCCGCCTGGATGAGGACTTTGCCACCTGGATAAAGATCGTTCAAGCGGGACTTCAAAAACTGAAAGTGGATCTTCGGGAATTAGTGATTTAGTGGTTTTTTAAGGGGTTTTTTTGGGTGTTTTTTTTTTTAGTTTAGGGTTTGGGCTTTTGGTAAACAAGCTAAATGCCCTATCCAGGACAATGCAAAAGAGCTAAATGCCCTTTTAAGGGCAATGCCCATACAAATGCCCTTTTCAGGGCAATGGGTAGCTTAGGTTTTTGTTAGAGTTAGTTTTTTTTTTATTTTGGGGGGGTTGGTTGCGTGGTGGGTTTTACTGTTGGGGAGTCTTTGCATTTTTTTTACAGGTAGAAGAGCTGTTTAACTTAGGGCAATGCCCAACAAAAGGCCCTTTTAAGGGCTATAGGTAGTTTATTGTAAGCTAGGTTTTTTTTCTATTTTGGGTGGGTTTTTTAATATTTATAGGGCTATTAGATTAAGTGTAATTCTTTTTTATTTTGGATAATTTCGTTTGTTATTTTTTCGTAATTTAGTGTTTTTTATTTTATGTAATTTTGTTTTTTTTGTAATTAGATAGTTAGATAGTGTAATTTTTAGAGTAGTGTTAGCATTGCTTTAATGTGTATTTTAGTTTAATTTAATTAGTAGTTAGTTTAATTTTAGTTTAATACTTATATTATTTTAATTGTTAGTTGAAACTTAGTTTTTTTAATTTGACAGATAAGTTTTAATTTAATTTAAGACAGGGAAATTGTAATTTTAATATAAAGTTCGGGGGGGCGTTAGGTTTAGGGGTTACTAGTTTAAATTAGTTTATTGCGATGTGGGGGATTTCGGTTTCAGGGTTAATAGTTTAATTCAGTATATTTAGTTGTGGGTGGCTTGCGGTTTGGGGGTTAATAGGTTTATTATAGTGGCGGCGGTGTAGGGCTTAATATCTTTAGTATAGTGGGGCGATGTGGACGGACGGCAGATTAGGGGTTAATAATGTTTAAATAGTGTTTGCGTTGCAGGAGGGCGGCAGTTTAGGGGTTAATAACTTTATTATAGTGGTGGCGATGTCGAGGAACGGAGGAATAGGTGTTAATAAATTTTATTAGTAATGGCGATGTCGGGAGCGGCAGATTAGGGGTTAATAATTTTAATATAGCTTTTGCGATGTGGGAGGGCCTCGGTTTAGGGGTTAATAGGTAGTTTATGGGTGTTAGTGTACTTTGTAACACTTTAGTTATAAGTTTTATGTAACAGTTTTGTATCGGAAAACTCATAACTACTACTCTCAGATGGCGGTACAGATCGTGTCGGTATAGGCTGTAGGCTGGAACGTAAGCTTTTTAGCCTCACCGCAAAACTCGTAATGGCAGCGCTATGGAAGTCCCATGAAAAAACATAATTTTTACGTGTGCGGGACTGACGTTGTGTTACAGGCTAAAAGGCTTGCGGTATAGCTATACTGACAAGAGTTTTAGTTTTAGCTACCATTTTTTCAGCGTTAAAACACGAACGCACAACTCATAATCTAGGTGTCAGTGTTTCTATTGTCCTGCCTTGTTCCTGTACAGATTTTCTCCTGTAAAGAATTCTACTTCTACCTTATTTTACTTATTGGCATCTTGTCATCTAACAGCAAGTATTAATGCCCATTGTTTCCCTCATTGAACTGTTTGCTTAAATCTGCCTATCCTTTCATTCAGCAGTCTATCTGACCTCTCCTATCTCAACCTCCTATGAAGTTTACTGAAATTGCAATCTCTGCTCCACATCATTTCCCCTAAACTGCCTGCTGTTCAGTAAGAGGACAAGCATTAACAGTAACAAACAGATCCTGACTTCCGGTGGGTGGCGCATCAAGATGGTTGCAAGTCAGACCGGCTCTGCCTAAGACCAAACTATTTTTCCTATCCCAGGATCAATTCTTTGCCATCCTGCTAGCTCTTAACGGTTTCAGCTGTTCGGGAACTTACAAGGATCAAGGTTTACAACCCTTGGCCCCCGGAATGACGGAAAAGTACAGAAGAAGGAGAAAGCTGTGGTATGCGCTGTTCGCTGCATAGCTTAAGATAGATACGAGCACCGAGATTCCCCCAGCTAAAACGGAACCCTGAAATAAAGACATTTTAATAGCCATGCAGAACTTGCTTTTGCCAGCACTGAACAAGCTGGAGTTTACCCTGCAAGCCTTGCTGGCAGATACTCAGATCAAAGGTCCCCCTTCAAAATGGCACCGCCTTCCAACAGAGCCCCGCTGTGAACACGCTTGTACGAATCCTGAGGCGCATCAGATGGAGCATGGAGAGAGACCGGGGGGACAACTGCTAAAAAGCTTAACGACACCTCTCATGCCCTATCCGACAGTGTACCTAGATGCAGCCGTTGATCTCAGGACACACCAAGAGGTGGAAACTGCTCACAGCATTGCAAAGCCAACAATGGCGACAGCAGGTTTTTCTGATCTACAGGACATCTGCACCTCTGTCTGTGTCCTCTCACAGGGCGGCGGATCACTCAACACTTCCAGGATGTCTGCTCGAACCCAACCCAGATTTTGGAGGCATGGAGACGCTTGCTGTAACTGTGGAAAGCGCAATAGAAAAACAGTGGTACGCAGACTGATGCCCTGGGAGGTATTGCTGGTGGAGGCAGAGAAAGGTTTGGCTAGCCATGGGAGTTGGCTGACTGACAATTCGATACACATCTGCTAAGAGACTTATTGACTCTTGGTCCCAATTTGGGTTACATAACAGTAATTAGATCCTTCTGTCTTGCACTGGCCAGTGCTTCTCTGATAGCTGCATGAACTACCGACTGTTATATTTTTGTGTGAGGGTAAACTATCTATTCCCACTTTAAAGATGTTATTGATGCTTACAGATTGTGCTCTGCTCTTAGGTTTAAAAGTTATTTGTCTAATTTTCTTGTGTCTGCACTTATGCTTTTCCTTTTCCATCCCCCTGCTTGAGCAGAAATGATCCTGTGTGCAGTTCTGTTGTATTCCGTCTCTTCTGCTATTTGCTTGCTCCACACTTAATGGAACATTACTCTGGGTGTTCTCCTCAGCACTTAAACGTAATATTTATCAGCCGGCACCTGATTATATTTTCTAGAAAGCACCACGACTAAAAATACATAAAAATTAGAACAGCCTTTTATTAGTAACGTCAGATTTTGCTTTATAACCCTTCTGAATGTTCTCTTACATCATCTACATAGTTGAGAAACCCACTATCATAACCAACAGTAGGTTATTAACTCCTACTGCAAAACTGTAGTTGGTTTAAACATGGTTGGCATATAAAGATACCTTAACCCCTTATGAATATATCAATCTGCATTAACCCTTGCTTTAAGGAATGAATAAGGGGAACACCTCACACTCTAACTTTGCTGTTCTTGCTCTACTTACATTTTATTTTGTGCTTGTGTTTAAATAAGGCTATCAACTGAGTCCAATTGTTTATTTTACCATGGTCAAGAAAACTATTAATTTTGAACAGGTCCGTTATTCAGGTTGTGAAGTATTAAAATTTGCTAAGCCAGGTTCTACATGTACTGAATTCTTACACTGCCCTCTAACTTTGCAGAAGCATTCTGAACTAAACCAAGATCTTGCAATCTGTTTTAATTATATAAAGTACTGCAATGTTTTTAGGACTGGATTTGCTCAGCACCTCATTGTGATACCCTATACTCTCAGAGAATCTGTTACCAATGTAGACTTGAGGGCGGCTCAGCTGGACTGCTACGAATGCTAAGACTTTAGATAACTTTGTGGATGGGTTTGGTGGTTTGTTATGTCTTGTCCGACTGATTGGTTTGTTTGCTTGGTTTGTGTGTTAGTAGTTGGTGTCAGGCTAAAGAAGGTTCATTACAGACAGACTGGCATGGTATTGTGGTGTCAATCTGCCTCTCTTTGGTTTGAAAGTTGTTTGTCTAATTTTCTTGTGTCTGTACTTGTACTTTCCCTCTCTCATTCCCCCGCTTGAGCAGACACGCTCTGTGCACAGTTTTATTTTATATCGTCTCTAATGCAATTTGCTTGCTCCACACGCAATGGAACATTACTCTGGGTGAACTAGGGTGCTAAAGCCTGACACATACGTGGTTCTCCCCAGCACTTAAGCGTAATATTTATTTACCAGCGCCTGACTATATTTTCTAGAAAGTATCACTACTAGAAATACATAAACATTAGAGCATCCTTTTATTAGGGACGTCAGATTTTTCTTTGTAACTCTTCTGAACATTTTCTTACATCATTTATAGAGTTGCAAACCCTACTATCATAACCAACGGCAGGTAATTAATTCCCTCTGCAAAGCTGTAGCCAGTTTAAATTTGATTAGCATATATAAGTATGCTCCTGCAAGATACCTTAACTCCTCATGCTTATATCAATCTGCATTAACCCCTGCTTTAAGGAGTGAATAAGGGGAATATCTCATGCTTTAACTTTGTTGTTCTTGTTGTACTTACATTTTATCCTGTGCTTATGTTTGAATGAGGATATCAACTAAGTCCAATTGTTTCTTTTACCATGGTCAGGAAAACTATTAATTTTGAACAGGTACTTTACTCAGGTTGCAAGGTTTGCTCAGCCAGGTTGTGCATGTACTGAATTTTTACACTGACCTTTGCAGATGCATGTTGAACTAAACCAAGGTTTTGCTATCTGTTTTAATTACATAAAGTACTGTAATATTATTAGGATTTGGCTAGCAGTGTAGATATTATATTGGTATTATGTAACTCAGTTGCATGGAAAATTGCTCAGCAGCTCATTGTGATTTTCCATATTCTGAGAGAATCTGTTATTAACATAGACCTGAGGGCGACTTAGTCGGACTGTTATGAATGCTAACTTTGTAGATGGGACTGGTGGCTGGTTATGTCTTGTTTGATTGATTGGTTTGTTTGCTTGGTTTGTGTGTTAATAGTTGGTGTTAAGTTAAATAATACTAAAAACCTCAATGATGTGGTACAAGTACTTATCTACCAAAACATTTGTTGATCCATCGGAAAGTACTCAAAATGACATATTGTAATGTCGCAATACACTGTAATGTAATTCTTGTCTCATAAACCACCCTGCGAGGTGGGTGATGGTATATCTTGTAATACTGTACCCTTAATTGGCTATAAATAAAAGTTTAAAAAAAACAAACAAACAAACAGATCCTGTTATTCAGAGGTGAGCCTTTCTTAAAGAACTGTTTATTGTAAGCTGCATTATCAGTTTGTTTCCAGCTTACCAACTCAGCTCCTGAGCCTCTGTCACACCTTCTTATAATATTCTGCTTCTCTCCTAGGAGCTGTATGTTCAGCTTACCAGTTAAAGCAATTACAGCCAGGGAGTGTATAAACTGGATATCAGTTCCTGTTTGCTTCCACTCTCAGCATACACATATAAATCTACAAAGTACTCACCAATTATTTCACAGAACCTTAATACAAGTACTTTAATATTAAAGGGACACTGAACCCAAATTTTTTCTTTCGTGATTCAGATAAAGCATGCAATTTTAAACAACTTTCTAATTTACTCCTACTATCAATTTTTATTCATTCTCTTTGTATCTTTATTTGAAAAGCAAGAATGTAAATTTAGATGCCAGACCATTTTTTGTGAACAACCTGGGTTGTCTTTGTTGATTGCACAGCACCAATAAACAAGTGCTCTCCAGGGTTCTGAACCAACAATTGACTGGCTCCTTAACTTAGATACCTTCTTTTTCCAATAAAGATAGCAAGAGAACGAAGAAAAATTGATAATAGGAGTAAATTAGAAAGTTGCTTAACATTTCATGTTCTATCTAAATCACAAAAGAAAAAATTTGGGTTCAGGGTCCCTTTAAGTTACTGCAACCTCTCTAACAACTGTTGCAAAACAAACATCTACAATGTATCTTGTGACCATTTCCACATTTTTTAAACAAGAGCAAGATAAACAAAACTGTTTGCAAATAGGTGTGAAAGTGTTAATGATGGCCAAAATGCTCTTTTGAGGACTTATCAAGTACTGTATTCAAAAAGACAACATTTGTTGAAAAGTGACTCAAGAATGGATTTTGATTGCGGAGAACTTTCTGAAAACCAGAGTGGGAATCAGATGAAAATGCACAATTGTGATTGCACCAAATCTAAAAGTAGCATTTTTGGCCTAAAGAAAAAAAAAGCTGCTTTCAATAGATTGTAAACAAGGCTATTGTCATTATTATTTTCACCTAACCTTATCCTTGTTCCAGTGATGCTGACTCTTTCTAGAGCCTACATAAAATAAGTGCAACTCTGCATTCAAACCTTTCTACAGTATGAGCATGATTGCCTTTCTTTTTATGATTTTAATTTAGGAAATGTCTGTGTTAAATAAGTATATGGATACAATTTTTGATTCCATAGGGTGTTCCAGAACCTTGCAGAAAGGCTATAGTAAATTTATATGATCTGTATCAAATAAGAAGCTAAGTTAGACTGGCTTCAATTGAACATCTAGTAATACTTTATAAAGATACATAACATTAAACTATGGGAGGCAAAAATGTGATAAAAAATATTAACTAGAAAAGTCTCCAAAAATCCTTCTAAATAAGAGGCGTCAGTCAAAGCAGAAGAAAAATATTAAAAAAAAAAGAATTTTTGTATTGAATTAATGCAAACATGTAAACATTATTAAAAAGAAAAAATAGTGTGATTTTCTGTGATTGTATTTTTTTATTTTAATAGAGAGCATGTGTAAGAACTTAAAAAAAGTCTAGAAGTCCAAAAAGTTTTCCTGAGAGGTATAAGGAGTGTTATTATGCCACAAACCTACTTGGGATGCATGTGATAATTGTGTTATCATGTTTTTTTAAAAGCATTGAAAAAGAAAGTTTGAGGGCCATGTGAATTTGATTTACTTTGCACAGAAGTTCTGATGGAGTGGGAAAGAAATTAAATGCAGGATTACAAGTGTAGCGGTATTTAATGCTCCCGTTTGTGAGCTATCTCTGCTAGAAGTAAGATTATTGTGCGCATTGGGCAGTTCTCATATAACAAGTTGAAAGTAAAAAGATTTTTCTAACGCGCTAACCAACGTGTGCAAAAAGCCCAAATTAGAATATTGCAAATACATTAACGTATTCCACTATAGGGTTCATTGGAGCAACAAAAGTGTAGAAAAACTGAACACTTTACTCACACGCGAACCCGATAGCATATTCTCAAGTGCCCTAACCCGACATGAAAATATTAATATTTCACGTAGTTTAATATGTTCTATTTAATCATAAATACATGTATATATATATATATATATATATATATATATATATATATATATATATACACAGGTAGCCCTCAGTTTATGTCGGGGTTAGGTTCCAGGAGGAATGGTTGTAAATCAAAACCGTTGTAAATTGAAACCCAGTTTATATTGTAAGTCAATGGGAAGTGAGGGAGTTAGGTTCCAGGCCCCTCTCAAAATTGTCATAAGTAACACCTAATACATTATTTTTAAAGCTTTGAAATGAAGACTTTAAATGCTAAACAGCATTAAAAACCTAATAATATAGATTGTATCATCATCAAACCAAGTTTAATGAACAAAAACATTTTCTAAACATCACCTAATAAAATAATTACACAACAGACTGCATCATCATCAATCAGTTCTCTGCATTGTTAGCATGTTAGATAATATTGGGTCTCCACCTATTCTATGCATTTCAATCTGCAGTGATTAATAAGCAGTTAGGCACCCTTACCTGAAGCTGCTGGACAGGAAGATAATAGGGAAGTGCCTGCTAAATTTTGCTCGACAGATCTGTGTACACAGATCAATTTAAGGCTGTTAAGTTGCATAACTTTGCTGCAAAATAAGCGGACAGCTCCACCTACTGGCTATTTTAATTAGTTAATTGCTTTCCAAATGACTGAAAAAAAGGTTGTTTTTCTGAAACGGCGCAAATTGAACCGGCGTAAACCGATGGCCACCTGTATAATACGTGATCCCCATGCCCAGCATCAGCAAAAATGGGATACCCAAATGAAGCAGGCACAGCACAGGAGTATGTTACAAAAGCCTTTATATAATGAGAGACAAGGTGTATTGCCTAATAAAATGTATACCTTAATACATATGCTAAAAGCAATAATTGAACTCTTTGCTATTTTTAATAGGTATAATCGTTTATTCACAAAAGAAAATAACAATCTTAAACAATAATGTATAATAACAACATGTTAATATAAAAATAAAATAAAATACTACATCACCAGATCATGCATCATATATGTTCCACTTTGGCTGGGGATTCCCGTCACTGTAGCCCAAACAATATAGGAGATCTGGGAGTTTCAGCTTAATATCCAAGCAGTACCTTTGCCCATGAACAGAGAATCGGAAAAGTCCCAGCTCTCCTTTACACAGTTGCTGAGATAATACTGTGTATATAGTTCCTCTTTTCATAGCTGTGTACGTGTCATTATTTGTGCTGAGATTATTCAGACAAATGTTCTTGTCATCTTAATAGTGTATGTGTTTGTGGTTTCCTGTTAGGCAGACGTAATTCTTGTCAGCAATATATAATAATATATAAGCATGGGGCATTTTAACAACTAGTTAAGGTTTTCAACTAACATATAGATCAGTTAAAACATTGGTTCATCCAACAATTCACTCATATATGGCCTGTCATATCACATCTGTATCACACAAGGGACTTAACCCATAATCATGACGTTTCGGCTCTAGCAGGAGCCTTTTCCAAATGAAGGTCGTGAAGCCAAAACGTCATGATTATAAATTAAGGCCCTTGTCTCTGTTTCATTATATAATGGCCTTTTGTAACATACTCCTTTGCTTTGCCTGCTTCATTTGGGTATCCCATTTTCGCTGATGCTGGGCATGAGGATCACCTATTCTCTGGATACTTGGTCTTTAGCAGTACACTAGGTGGATGTAATTGTTGGTGTTGGCCATTTCCCTTGCACCCATTTTGGTACAATATAAATCTATACCTATATATATTGAAAGGTGAAATATAGGTTGGAGATTAAATTCTAATCTATGGTTTGTCCACATTTCTAGTTGTACACAATAGTAAAACTAATTTGACAAATGGGGAAAATATATTTTTCTAGTCTACTATAAGAAAAATGCTAATTGAGAAAAAAAAATGACATTTATTGTATAATGTGAATGAATAGGCAACTTATTACTATTAAGCTGCAGGTTTAACCAAAGGTAAAATATAGTTCTAATCAATGACTGAGAACAAGAATCTCTTTGCACATTTGTTTTTTCTTCCTATATTTTTATATTACTATTAGAATGAATAATGGTGCAATAATTCTGATTTGACAATGCTTTTAAATGTTTTTAGTCTACTGTAAAAATGATGTGCTTACTCCGCACTCTTTGTTTATCAACCGTGATAATAAGACTTGAATGTTTGAACATTTGTTTGAATTCATTCTTCATTAAACTTAATCTAACTGAAATCCATCTAGTTTCTTCATTGAAATTAATCAAAGTGAAATCCATCTTGCTTTAAACACTGCTGAATATGTTTTGATTATGGCTGTATAGTAGTAGGTGTAGTTTAAGTACAAGCAAATGTTCCAATGTAAATTTAGTTTTTAACGTGCTGAAATATATGTAGCAGAAAGACTGGTTGTAGTTTTGCATCCCTAATCAATATTCTTTACATTCAGATCAGATTCTGTAATGCCTATGAAATAGCATTTAAACATGGCGAAAATAATTTATATGCCTTTGAATATGATAACATTTAAATGTAAACTAAAATTTGAGTTGTCCCCTTTAACTTGAATTAAGAACAAAAAATGTCTACAGTGTTCCATTAAAGAATCCAAATGCAAAATAAATATATGGAAAGGGCTCCCAACAGAGAGAACAGCTTACGAGTATTAAATGAAAGTCTGGGACATGAAAAAAACATTTATTGGTGTTCAAAGAATCATAAAATGTTTTCTGATATATATATATATACTTATTTTTGGTATATAAAGTATTCTTTCACTTATGTCAGGGTTGTTTTGAAATGTGTTAAAGGGCTATGAAACCCAAAAAAAACATTTTATGATTCAGACAGCGCATACCATTTAAATTGAATTCTATTATCAAATTTGCTCCATACCCATGATATTCTGTGTTGGAAAAATACCTAGGTAGACATCTGGAGCACTACATGGCAGGAAATTGTGCTGTCATCTAGTGCTCTTGCAAATGAATACAATTCTTGCAAAACTGCTGCCATATAGTGCTCAGAAATGGGCCAGCTCCTAAGCATACCAAGAGAACAAAGGGAAATTGATAATAGAAGTAAATTAGAAAGTTGTTTAAAATCACATGCTCTAGCTGAATCATGAAATATTTATTTTGGTTTCATATCCCTTTAAAGGAACATTCTAAGGAAAATGATGTAATATATATGGCTCTAATTTACCTTTTCACCTATGTTTATACACAGGCAGAATAATGTACTAATGAGTGACAACAGGAAAGTGCATGAAAAAATATGTAATGCTCTTTTATTTGGTTCTTAGGAAGGCTAGTAATATATTCAGAACTCAGGTTGCTTTTGTTTCCTGGTAACAACCTTATGCAAAAAATAATATAACTGAATTATTGATATATACGAGCTACAGCAAATCATTGAGCAAATCAAATTATTTATATGTTACATAACAGGATTTCAAAGATTATGAAGTGTTATTAATGATGTGATCTGATCATTGATACAATTTTTTGTATGACATCAACAAAGCACTTAACATTGTAAAACATTATGGCCTCAATCACAATCTATCAGGAGGCGTGTTTTTGGCTGTTTTTTGGCAGGAGAAGGCTTCTTTTCATTTTGGCGTGATCTTAAAAGTGTGGTTTTGGCTGATTCTTGGACTTGCAAATAAGTTTTCAGCTGCTTGGAAAAAAGCCCTATTTGCACTTCGGGGCCGAAAACTGCTCAGCGATCACAATCCATTTTCAGCTCACTGTGAAACTACTTTTTGAGCCAAGTTTTAGCTTTTTGAATTCAGCACCTCAAGGTACTTGATAAATCCTCGGAAGGGCTTTTCTGGCATCTGTTAGACCTTTTCATGGCTATTTCCAAACAGTCTTTTACATTTCACCTATGTTAAACACTCTATAATGGCCACTGGAGACATTCTAGAGCAGTGTTTCTAAACTCCAGTCCTCAGGACCTTTAACAAGCCAGATATTCATTATATCTTAACTGGAGCACAGGTGAAATATTCAGCTGATCAGTAACCATGGTTACTAACCTGCTCTCACCCTTTAGATGATTATTTCACCTGCGGTCTATTTAAGATAATGGGCGCCATGTACTAAGCTTCGAAGTGACCGTCCGTCTGTATTTCCGCATCAAAATTCGCTCACGATCTGCTTCTCGTATGTACCAATCTGCGATCTGGTCGAAAAACCACTATTTTCATCAGCGATCGTAATTTTACGCAACTCATCGTTCTGAAGCCTTTTTCCACTTACTACATGTTCGATCGCACGTAAATTCGCTGTAATCGGAAATTATGAATGTTACAACTAATCCGTCCGCTCCAACTTTCACTGTAACTTTGCGTGATTTGCTTCGCGACCATTTAGGTAGCGAATACAATAGAAAACTATAGGGGGTATCAACCTGACGCCAGGTAGAAGTACTTAAGTGAAAGGACTAGACTACTATTGTAGCATTATTGGTTTTTGGATCACTGAATGAAGATGGAGACACTTTTACACATGTTTCTTTTCCGATTAATTCAATTACAAGGAAGAAGGGCTATACAGGCACCGGTTGACAACTTGCAAAGAAGGAGAGGTAGAAGAATCAGACTCCCTAGAGTTTTCCTTCCACGTATGGGTTTGGAAAGCATTTCTGATCGAGAGATTATCCAGAGATTCCGTTTGGACAGAGAAGCTATTATGGAACTTTACAATGAAATAGCAGAATACCTTGAACCAATGACAGTGCGTTCACAAGCCATCCCCGGACTATTAAAACTGTTGGCAGCCTTACACTTTTTTGCCACCGGTTCATTCCAAGCTGTGTCTAGCGTTATAATTGGCATCAGCCAGTCTGCTTTTTTGAGGCACCTAACCAAAGTTATTGATGCTTTGATGGTCGTCTTTCCAAGGTACGTGTGCCTTCCAGCGACTCCAGAAGAGTGGCAATCTGTGAAGTCTAATTTTTATAGAATGGCCGGAATGCCCAATGTACTTGGAGCCATCGATTGCACCCATGTTGAAGTCAAACCATCCCGAGAACGTGAGGAAGTTTTCAGGAACAGAAAACAGTACCATTCCCTCAATGTTCAGATGGTGTGTGACCATAACATGAAAATAATCAGTGTCCGTTCCAACTTCCCTGGATCCTGCCATGATTCGTATATCTTGCATCAGTCTGGGTTATATCAGAAGTTTGAGGAGGGAGAGATGCCTGAAGGATGGCTGTTAGGTAATTATATTTTTGGGATGTTATGTTACAGTATTATTATAATTGTCAAACGTAGTTTATGTCATGCATTGTTATGATAGATTTAACTAAAAAACATAGTTAATTCTCATTGAAATTATCGTCTTTATCATCTTTGAAATGTTAATCATTTTTAATTTTTTTCATAGGGGACGCTGATTATTTCAGTAGAGAATGGTTATTTACACCCTATAACAATCCTCGAAGAAGATGTGAGGTGAAATTCAACGAGGCACACAGATCCACCTGAGGAATCATCGAGAGAGCATTTGGATTGTTAAAAATGCGCTTTCGTTGTCTTGACCACTCAGGTGGTGTCATGCAGCATGCTCCCGAGAAGGTTGCAAAAATTATTCTTGTATGCTGCATTCTCCATAACATTGCAATAAGAAGAGGAATTGAAATTGATGATGAAGAAGAAATATCATTTGAGAACTTCCCTGAGGTCATCTGTAATGATGCACCAACAAGACAGGCTATTAATGCCAAAAATTATGTCGCAGAGAACTATTTTAAGGATTGATTTCATCAAAAGATTGTATTCACAGGACTTCTATTTTTTGGTCTTTTGAATAAAAAACTACATTTTCACTTTCTGAATAAAATCTTTTTTTTTTCATCATATACTTGTGTGATTTTTTATTTGTTTTTATTTTTATAAGTTAACAAATTATAATAAACGGTCACATTGGATATTGTTTTTTAATAAAACTTTAATTTTTATTTAAAACCAACATATTGCACAATAAGTATATAAACCAAATAATCATAAAGATCTATAATTATATGACTATCAAACTTCATTTACATTTATCATTACTTGAGAATGGCAATAAATAATACAACTTTTTATAATTGTATCCAAAGAATTCTCACAATTTAGCAAATATACAATAATGTTGCATAGAGACAGTGAATAACGCGATATTGAGAACATTTTGGGATTTGACACACCCATCTAGAAAGTTGCTATGGGACCAGGGAGGATGAAGAGAATTGCACCTTTCACATCTGGGGAAATGATAATTCTAGTGTATGTAATGGATAGATATTTTCCCAAATGCTTAGGGGGTGTCCGGGGGGTCATTCAAGATGAAAGGGACAAAACTATTTATGAAATGATACGCAGAATGTATTGTGTATCAAAAATTAAAAGGACCAGGCATCAGTGTTTGAGACGATACAGTGATGTTAAACGTCGAGAACCACTATATTACCAATCTATTAGGAGCCTTTTAAGGACATGTAAGTTTATAAAATTGTTATTCTTTTAAATTATAAATTCTATGCAAAGTTCATCATCAATATGAGAACTGAAATTATAAGTAGGTTTCAGTGTACCATAGTGATCACTTTCATGTCCATACTGTTTCTTACTGGTATATAAATTTTGTTATTCTTTTACATTATAATTTCTATGCAAAGTTCATCATCAATATGAGAACTGAAAGAATAAATAGGTGTACCATATAACTTTCATGTCCATTCTAATTTAAAACAAATTGAAACACTTTAAACATTCTAACACACGAAAATTGAAAACTTTATTATATAACACATTTTAAAACTAAGAAACTTTAAACAAACATATGTACAAATTTTCTATTTCAGATAAGAAGAAAGAAAATATTTGTGGTGCTCCTCCTCCACGTTATGTAAGGCCTATTCTAAATTTGACACCTAGAAGTGAGGCTAGATCCCCACCCTTGCCACTGTCTTTGCTTGACAGAAAATTGTCCCCACAGAAAAGAGGTGTCAGGCGCCTAACTGTCGTTCATACACCTCAAGGTACAATAGAACCATGGTTTACATATCTATAGTTATACAACTGTTAAATTTAATCATGATTAGCTTGTTGTGTTATTTACAGAAACCAATAAAAGAGTGATGAAAAAGAAGAAAACAAGGTTCACAAGAATAATACAAATATCTTCTACAGAAGGTATTTTTCTTATATTTTGTACCATTAGCATTTTTCTACTTACAATTTTTTATATATAATTCCTTATTAATCTTTCATAGATAGTAAAATGAAGCAAATAATGCTCCTGAAAGGATGTCATTAACTTCACCCTCAATTCAAATAGGTAATTGTTTATAATTTTTTTTGATTTACTATATTATAGCTTATAGTCAAATCAATAACAAAATATATACCTCGATTTATAAATATATATTACAGATGCAAGTAGTGAGAAAAACTCAACCAATATTTCTGATATTGATAACGACTGGTACATATCTATGGTTTCTAAATCTACACAGACAAGTACATCTATGGATAATACCGCCTCTAACCAAAATGGTAATACAATTTTGTTACCTGCTTATTAATAATCTGTTTTTATTTTAAACATGTTCTCATAATCCTTAATTTATTTTCTAATTTTTTTCCCTTCTCTAGATTCCAGTGTACCAGTTGTATCACAAGTTCAATCCTCTGTCTGTGAAGATATTAAACAAATAATGGATACTATAATGAATTTAAATACACAGGTTTAGAATCTCTACAATACTTATTTAGTGGAAAACAGATAATCAATGATTGCATTTTAAATTAAAAAAAAGGGTTTTTTTTTTTTTTTTTAAAGCCACCAAAATTGTCATATTTTGGTATGTTAAAAAGTTTATTCAAAACCCAAAAAAATACTGTATTGGCCGTGAGCACTTTTTTTTATAATGCCATTTTGATTCAATTTTGTTAATATTTTGGATGTAATAAAAATTATAATTGTTTTACTTACATTTGTCTGTGTGTACAATACATTTTAAACCTTTAACTGATTTTAACTAAATTTAAAAAAGAAAAAAGAAAATTGAATAGAAACAGGATAAACTTTAATAAAACTATGTAAAAATAACAATATATTCTTTGTCAACAAAAAACAATAATAATAACTTTAAAATTGTCCATAACAATTCACTAATTAAACCGTGGTCTTTTTGGATCTGGCGACTCTTGGCTCTGATGTCTATCTCTAATCAATTCTAACAAAGTTTGCATAGTATTTTGAGCCATTCGCATGTTGCTTTCAGCTATTGTCAAGGCCCTGTTTATATGTAGGTTCCTTTCCCTGTCCATTTCTCTTCGCCAGTTAAAGATTTCACGGTCCAGTTCCAACCGTTGCTGGTTATAAGTGTCAAATCTTTCCAAATGTCCAGACAAAATTTCCTGGACTTGTCTACTGCCTGCTCTATATCCTCTGGCAAGATTTAACATTTCGTTAAGAGTCTTCCAAAGGTGCCTGCTCTTGGACAATAGCTTGTGGTTGTTCCAATAGTTCAATTCCCTGTGCTTGAACTCCATGATCAGGTGGTGAATTTGTATTTTCCTCATCACTACGGGGGTTTATAACAGGCTCATGTATATCCAAATCCTGATCTTGTGCCATCTGTGTTAGGTCAGGAGTCAGGCTTCCACTTTCTGGCGATCTACCCTCTGGTGCTGGAACTGGAACAAGATTCAGAATCACCTCTCTTGATGAATCGTCCTCCTCAGCGATATCTAAAAAAAAAATTTAAAAAAATTAGCATTAATTTCCAAAAAAAAAGATGCAGATCGAAATTTATTCCAACATTAATGGTTAGAGGGGTTACTATACAAGAGAAATTTATAGTGTCATGTTATACTGTCATGTTGGAATCTTACAATAAGATTAAATACCTTCCTTACTACAACTGTTTGCATATAAAATACATCAATCTCACAGTATTACAGTTTGAATAACTATCAAAGTTTAAAAAGTTAAATTTTGTTTCTAACAAAATTATTTGTCTTGTCATCCTATATTTACTTTAAAAAAGTAACTTACCATCGAAAAGTGGTGCTGATTCGGTCACCATGGCTCTGAAGAGACGTCCAACATCTGCTGTAAAAATTAAAATTAAACATTAATATCTAATTTATAAACAAAAATTTAGAAGGTGTATATATAAGTGTTTAAAGATACATACCAGAGCTTCTTCCAACAGCTGTATCTGGTGTACTGCTCCTTAAATCTGGAATAGTATCTGCAGACGATAGGCTGTGGCTGGTATTTGTAGTTGACCGTAAATATTGCCCATGTTGTTGTTGTCTTACGTTCTGAGGCTGAGAAGTTGAAGGACGTGGTCTCTCTGATGAAGAGGTAGATGGGGTATGGACAGATGCAGAGGTTGACGCTCTAACTGAACCACCTAGGAGTTAGTAAATACAAATTTAAATTAATACAATCAATAAAATTAAAAGTTTATGTGCAATTTATGAAATGCTAAATAATAGTTAAATGTACTCCCATTATAACATTTTCTACCTATGATTTGTATCTTGCTTTAATATACACAAATTAAAAGGTCTCTAAAAACATCTTTCTCAAATGATTCCAATAGAGAATACAATAAAAAAGAAATTACAATTAACTACTATTATCTAATTTGCTTCATTCGTTAGTTCTCCTTTGTTGAAGAAATAACAGCTAGCAAGTATTTCAATATCAATATATGTTATTCAACAAAGAATATATAGAAAATAAAGCAATTTAGATAATGAAAAAAACAAAATTAAAGGTGGGTTAAAATTGCATGCCCTTTCAAAATCAAACATTTGGGTTTCATTTTACTGTGCCATGTAGGCCTTATTTTTTAAAATATATTAAGCAATAGGGAAAAAAATGGAGCATATTAGATAATTGAAAATGTTTTTCATGCTCCATCATGAATGCTTTCTTTTTCATTCACTGGAACTTTAAAAAAATAGATACAGAGAGAAGTAATGTAATTCATAAATCTATTTTAAAGGAACGGTAAACCAGAAATTGTACAATCAAGATTCCGTTAACAGAATCCAATTTTGTAAAACATGAACGTAAGAGAAACAATTTTGGAGCAGACAAGTAAACAATATAAATATTAATTTATAAATTATAATTACCACGAATATCGCTATCACAGTCATTGGTTATGCCCTCAATGACCTCCGTGCCAAGCCTCTGTAAAACTTTTCTTTCAAAGACTTTCAAATCTACGACATAAGGTTGTCCACCTCCAGTACCTCGAGCATATTGCTTTTCTTTGGCAATTTTGGATTTTGTCTGACGCTTGATATCGTTGAACCTTTTTTTGCAGGACTCGATATCTTTTTTAGTGGGTCCTTGAGCACTCACTGCGTCACTAATTTTCTCCCAAATAATCTTCTTACGAGCGCCTGGGGTTTGCTTGACTCGACTACCATAAATATTGTCATAATATTCGAGTACTAGATCAACAAGTACAACATTCTGTAAACCAGAAATTGTACAATCAAGATTCCGTTAACAGAATCCAATTTTGTAAAACATGAACGTAAGAGAAACAATTTTGGAGCAGACAAGTAAACAATATAAATATTAATTTATAAATTATAATTACCACGAATATCGCTATCACAGTCATTGGTTATGCCCTCAATGACCTCCGTGCCAAGCCTCTGTAAAACTTTTCTTTCAAAGACTTTCAAATCTGCGACATAAGGTTGTCCACCTCCAGTACCTCGAGCATATTGCTTTTCTTTGGCAATTTTGGATTTTGTTTGACGCTTGATATCGTTGAACCTTTTTTTGCAGGACTCGATATCTTTTTTAGTGGGTCCTTGAGCACTCACTGCGTCACTAATTTTCTCCCAAATAATCTTCTTACGAGCGCCTGGGGTTTGCTTGACTCGACTACCATAAATATTGTCATAATATTCGAGTACTAGATCAACAAGTACAACATTCTGTTGATGTGAGAAGTTAGGGTTGCGAGTCTTCTTAGAAGTAGCAGAATCTCCGGATCAAGCCATCTTGTCAAAGTGAATACCGAAAAGTAAATAAACAATATTCTAAGATTTCTGGGAAAATACACATTCTTATACATGTCAGCAGCCAGACGTTGCCGCTTGTCTGACAATTATGACACCTAGATCGTCATGTGGGTAAAGAACTAAACCAATCAGGTCGCAGACTGCTTCTTAACTTTGCTCTTTCGCACCGAACGAAGCTTCAAAGTTATCAATAATCCAATTGTCTTCGACACACAATAGACGCAAAATTTTACGGCTTGGTTTTTAGTACATTCATGTAACGAAGTGCCATCCGCATGGTGCGAATGCCGACGGGTTATTTCGATACGGTCTGTGCGAAAAAATTGACGCCTTAGTACATGGCGCCCATAATGAATATATATCTTAAGCCTGTTTAGGGTCCTGAGGACTAGAGTTAATAAACACTTTTCTAGAGATTTGGCAGCATGCATTGTAACTATCAACAAGGTACAACACAGTCAATAAGGTTCACATTTACATAAGTATAGGGATAGATATATATATAAATGAGAAGATCGTGGGGCCGATTTATCAATACTTCAACTGATAATACGTTGGAATGTAATACAAGTCCCACTCTCCGTTTTGCACCAAATTTGACGCAACACTTTTCACACCAAATTTGACGCAATACTCAAACTCCTCAACAACCCACAAACTAGTAAAGTTTTCCATAACTTATTATTGGTAAATGCATAATCACATGATTAATGAAATCAGCCAATCTGATTGAAATATACATTTTCTACTATCACTAACGAATCAAGTTGCTCTATACTTGAGTCATCGATCACTCATCAGAACTTGTAAGTGCCATTTGTTTACAACTAGAACTATAAAAGTTCAAAGTAGATGTGCCCCAAAATTCAGGAGATCAGATCCAGAAAAATAGTCACATCAAAGGAGTACTAGCAATGTGATCAATACAGGAGAGGATCGTCTGGCTGTCTGGAATCCAACCCACAGGGAAAATCTAGAAGGTAAAAAAGCAAAAGGTGCCCGGAAATGGTGTAGTACTTTCAATAAATTCTGATACAGGCGGTTATAAAAACTACTCACAAGGTGACAAGCACTACCAAAGTGCTATATGCGCAGTCTGGACTTTTTGCAAGCTGTCCAGACAGCTTACTCCACGATATAGACTGCAGATGGTTTCAATAACTGCAATAATTTAACCTCATAGAGAATGGCAAAAGTTAGAGAAGTGCATACAAGCCAATCTCACAGTGGTAAAGGTGTAAGGTGCCATAGAGCGGCAGCCCAAGACTCCTCAAACCTTCATATAAAGACTCATGGAACTAGGGATAATCACAACTCAAAACCTCAAAATCCCAAATTACCACAGACCAGAGATTACTATAAAAGCACTGTATTAAAAGAAGTAACAAACATTAAAATCACAACGCATTTCTCAGTGATACACTGTTTCCTTAGGTGAATAAATGTACAATGTAACATACCGAGCATTTAAAGATCATTGGCGTCTTCAAATCTTTAATGTGCATGTGTGTGTCAGATACCACGCCCATATACAACTTAATAGGGTCTATATTGGGACCAGTGGGGCGGTCCATAATAAAAGTCGAGGATATCAAAATATTGACATACGTATAGCGTACTGCGATTAAGGAATAACGATGTACATAGTTTGTGAAAAAAAATTACATACTGAATATAAACAAATATACAATTGCCTGAAGTAGCAATGGTAAAACCAGCTTCCTGTTTAGATATATGCATGTGTATGGGGAGATTTATAAAAAATAGAGTATATTAATTGCGCTCCAATCAGATTTGTACTATAGGCTGCCCCAAAAAGGCAGAAAATACTATTAGCAATTTTGTGTTAACTTTTATCACAATTTGTGCTATCGTTAAATCTAAAGTGCTTAAATAAAAGTGTAATTTAGTCTGCAATGTATAGGCAAAATATTTCACATTATTAAGTAGTGTACAACAGATGAGCATATAAGTGGTTGTGTGACAATATAAAATAAGACTGTGTGTCCATCAGCACTTAAAAATACATGATGAATTCTATATTCAATATAATGTACCTACATATATGTGAAACCATTACATTTATAGGGAATATAATGATCCATTTTATACATCATTACTAAAAAGTGATGTATTAAAAATTAAATTGTGAATGTACCATTTGTATAAGAGGTGAATATAAGTGCTATAGTCTCCAATTCATATTAGGAAATCTAGGGAGTTATACGTGAATAGTTTATGATTCAAAAACTGTCATGTCGATATTTTTGTTGAGAACAAATGGAGTAAGTGTCTTAAGTTTCCATATCCAAAGGTCTCTCGTTGCCTTAAATGCGTAAACCTTTTAACACCCCGCGTATCTGGAATCCCTTCTATAGGGATCATATTAATGACATCAATGCAATCAGAATGCTCACTTACTATGTGTCTGGGTACACTAAGTTTAATGAGTTTGTGTTTATTGTTCCTATTGTGTTCGCCCCATCTTTTCTTGATGGGTCAACACAATCTACCAACGTATTGGAGATTACGAACACATTGGAGAAGATATATTACAAATGTTGAATCACATGAAAATGTGTATTGATGATCACAAAAGTCTCCCCAGTTGAAAATTAAGTAAACTCATTAATTTTACCAGGAACATAATTGCACATCCCACATAACTTTTTACCACACTTATAAGTCCCAAAAGGCTTCACTTTGAAATTAGTGTTAATCTCTACATTACTCTTGTTCAAGTTGATTTTAGTATTCATTTTTTCTATGTCTAACAGCCCCCTTTTTTGTTAGAATTTTACTCAGAGCCAATATGTTTTTAAGTGTGGGTGCTCTTCTAAAAGTGCACAAAGGGCCATTCCCTATTATATCTTTTAGAGTGGAATCACCTTGTAAAATGAACCAATATTTCTTTAAGATTCCTTCAATTAAATGATGATTGCTATTGAACCCAGTAATGAAATGTAGATCATTTATATTTTCTGTTTTGTTATTAACCTTGATTTCACTTATGTTTGATTCTTTCGTTGTATTATTTACCAAACATTTGGTCTTAAAGAAATCTCCCCTATCCTTTGCTTTTGCTTTTTCATAACCTCAAATTATCAGATCCTCTGGGTAGCCCCTTTCAAGAAACTTTTCCCTGGGTGTCAGAGACGGTTTCTCAAATTCCTTAATATATCGGAACAGTTTCTCCTAATTCTACAGAATTGGTTAAAGGAAATATTTATTTTCCATGGCATATGATGATTACTTGTATAATATAGATAGCTATTTGTGTCAACATCTTTAAAGTAAGTTTTGGTTGCAACTTTACCCTTATTGTCCCAATACAGTAATAGATCTAAAAATTCAAAACTCTTTTTGCTAATATTGGAGGTAAATTCAATACCCAGATTGTTATTATTAAGATGTTCAATGAACCAATTTGCTTTCATAGTGTTTCCTTCCCATATTGAAATCAAATTGCTGATATAGTGCCCATAGAACACCAGGCTTGCCCCAAATTCAGATGGAAAGATATATTTCTCTTCAAAGAAACCCATGAAAAGGTTTGCAAAACTTGGGGCAAACCTGGTGCCCATGGCTGTTCCTTTTATCTGTAAAAAAATACTCTCCCTACAAAATAGTTATGCTGTAGGACAAAAACTATAGGCCTCTAGTTATCAAGGTCTGTCGGACCTGATCCGACAGTGCGGATCAGGTCCGACAGACCTCGCTGAATACGGCGAGCAATACGCTCGCCGTATTCAGCATTGCACCAGAAGCTCACAAGATCTGCTGGTGCAATGCCACCCCCTGCAGACTCGCGGCCAATCAGCTGCCAGCAGGGGGTGTCAATCAACCCGATCGTACTGGATCGGGTTGATTTCCGGCGATGTCTGTCTGCCTGCTCAGAGCAGGCGGACAGGTTATGGAGCAGCTGTCTTTGTGACCGCTGCTTCATAACTGCTGTTTCTGGCGAGCCTGCAGGCTTGCCAGAAACACGGGACATCAAGCTTCATTCAGAGCTTGATACATATGCCCCATAGAGTCAATCAAAAATGTCTTTTGTTTTTCAGGAAGGTATGGATCCTGATCTAGATAGTATCTAACTGCACTAATTCCTAAGTTATGTTCAATATTACAGAGATGATACATTGCACGTTATCCAGATTAAATCTCATTTTCAGGCATACCTTTACAAATGGCATGATTTAATATTTCATGTATCATATTGTATTGTATTTCTCACTTACAATGCCATGATTGTCATAAAATTTTGTTTTTACAGGAGATTGCACCATCACGGTTTTCAGAGATACATTTTGCAATCTGTTTCCACTACCACTAACCCATCTAAATGCATCTATTCGGTTATCAGGGCCATATTGGGCATTGTATTTTATCACTATATAGGTGTTGAGAACTTTTCACAAGGGTTCTTTTAAACTATTAATATTTGGGGGGGAAGGAGCCAACTGCCAGAGGAGATGGACGCTGCATAGCAGAGCTCCTGAAGATTAACTGATAAAAACTTTGATATATGGAACCCTAGGACTCTATTTCATTTTCATATATTGCTCTTAAGATGGAGGACCTTTCTATATGCACTTATACTCTTCTGGCAGGCTTACTTGATAAAGCTGACACTCAATTCAGCAACTTAAAATATCTCATTGCAGAGATGCGTGGCCAAGATGGCGCTTCTCACACACCTAACTCTGACATCCTCATGGCGAGTCTGACAGAAGACTCACTGATAACAACACCTAGCTTTGAACAGATACAAGGAAGGCAGCCTACTGGGAAATCGATCTGCATTTTATTGGAGGCTACAGATGGCAACCCAAGGCAATCATACGTAGCTGACACTCTCTGCGTGGCAGGTGTTGCCCCGGGACCAGTGGGACTCCCTCAGTTCATGTCTGTGCAGCGCCCGCTGCCCTCTTTGTCTTCTAGTCTAAGACTACAGGCTCCCCTGAACCCTAGCAAGCTTAAGATACTAAACGCTGTAGGAGATCATGAAGGGCAACTGACGGAGCACTCGATTCAGCCGGTTGCGGCGTTTGCCGCTCTAAGTACTACTATAGTGGAGGTCCCGGTGACAGTCTTGGTGCGGAGGCCCACCGTTGGTAAGCGATCTCAGCGGAGGGGAGACATGAAGCAGACTCAGCACAAGAGATCCGGAGCTAAAAGGGCAGTGACACAGAGATCTACTCCAGCGGCGAAACTAACCTCTTACAGGTGGGACTTGCTTACTTGGGCTGCACAACGCCATGGCTCCTGGATGCGAGAATGCTCTGATACATCAGCCTGCTCTATTCCCAAAAGTGACAGCCCAGCAGATCAGAACCCACAACCCCAGAGATGTGGAGTTCGCTAGGTTACACGTAGGCCTGGAGGTCTCATTAGTCTCACTCTGCAGGTCGTCTTTCAAGTTAGCTAAAGACTCTCAAGCAGGCTGCTATGCTGCACTGGAAATATATGCCACAAAGTGCATTATATTGTGACTTTTGAGACTTATAATGAATTAGGCTAGTTTTTATATAACGCTAATCTCTATTATAATAACTGAGTTTCACATATCCTGCACTGTTATAAATCTTCGTGCACTATATGTTACAAAGTTTTCTCTATATGCCTATAGCTAAAGCAGAGTGGTGCAGACATCCATTACCTACTAGGAGTGAGCTGGTTACCCCAGAGAGAGTAGGGTAGACTGTAATTCTTAATGTGGAACTAACCAATTTTCTCTTCTGAAATTATGTTAGTAGTTGTTTGAAACTCTGTTTGTCTTGAACATAAAGCTATGCCATGTTTAGAGATTGTTAGTATCCTGAATGAAGGCCTGTAGCCTGAAGACTGGGGACATAATAATTTATTCTATATCTTGGTGTTGTCTAGCTTTAGATTTGTTCTGCATGTTCAAAGTATATTAGGTAACCACGCTACACCTACACTGCCTGGCTACACAGTTTGTTTTTGTTTTTTTAGTTTATGTCTCATATACACCTACATAATGTAGAAAACACCCCAATGATAAAAGTGCTTGAGCTCCCACATGTAGGTTTCTTATCTATCAATATTATTGAATCTAATACCTACCTATTTACAGGCTCATTTCTAATGTTATGGGAGCTTACTGCAATCTCTACTGACTCAATTAATATTAGAATTGATTCACTTTGTTATACATCTATTTATAGTATTGATGACTTCAGTATGCACTCAATGATATGCCTCATACTACTATACAAGTTTTTGTGTTCTAGGAATGTCAATATCTGAGGCTGAGAGATAGCTGGTTCTAAAATATTAATTCTTATTTTTATGTTCCTAGACCTTTATAGGTTCCTACTTTTTTTTTTAGGATCCCTTAATAATTACATATCCTGATATTATTATATGCAGAGTACCTACTTATAGTGTAAGTCTTAGAGGGGTATATGTCCACTACTTTAAGTACCATAACTTCGATGGTAGCACAGTTCCTAACTTGCTATATGATCTATCTCTGACATCATACCTACTCCTGAGCCTAGTTTCCACAACTGCTGATAGGTGGGGGTCTGATATAATGTTTTGCATATTAATATATGTCCATATTAGTATAGTAGTGTTGCAATCTTAATATCTGAAGGCTTATTTATCCCTATTATATTTATCCCAAATGTCTAATTCCTATATCTGACCTAGATTACCCCTCAATTTTATATTATCACTAACATAGGGTCTAGGTTTTAGAAAATATTACTCATTTGACTATGCTAATGTCATAGTCACCATCCAAAATTATTAACTCTAGAGGGGACATCTCTCACCTTTGGGATTTGAAATTAATGCAATGCTTACCTTAATCCATATTTTCTATCAGTTTTGAACTCCCTTCAGTAGTTTACTTTATGATCCCACCAGCCAAAAGTCTACATATATGGTAATAACCCCCTGATTATATCATTTTTCTTATATACCTTTTTATTCATAGATACTAAATATCACATGTTCTTTTCTAACCCTATGATTTACCCCTATTTCCTTAGAAATCATCTAGTAGATCCCAGGGTATTTCTTCATGCAACCCTTGTCTTGGGCTCCGCCCCCCCCACCCATACTACCCTATATTTGACAAGCGGTGCTTATCCGCTGAATTTTCTTCCCCCCCCTTATATTTTTTGAAAATAAAAATGTCAGTTGATAATTTACCCTTTACATTATATGTGTGGGACCATAAGTGTCCAATACATTCGTTATCTTTCCTCTAGACAACATTTGCCTTTACTGGTCCAAAAGTGACCACTTGCGCTCTTGAGGAAATAATTGAAAAATATAAGCAATAAAAATAAAATAGAGGTTCTTGATATATACCTAGCTTTCTACTACATTGCTATTTCATGTATAAGAATAATTATTGTAAATGTGACACTGGTGTTGTATTTTTTTTCTTATGTTATATGGTATTTTATACATATTGTACTCACTAGCATAACCTCAATAAAAAACTTTAAAAAAAAAAAAACTATTAATATTTGTAATGTTTTTTGAAGCCCAGCTACATTTTGTCATGATTTATACACAAAATGGTGGATACAAGCTTGTATGCAAAACAATTATAATGTATATATATATATATATATATATATATATATATATATATATATATATATATGAATGTACGAGGGGTTAACAGCGCTATCAAATCCTGATAAACAGAGTAAAATGCAGTTGGTATATACAGGGAGTGCAGAATTATTAGGCAAATGAGTATTTTGACCACATCATCCTCTTTATGCATGTTGTCTTACTCCAAGCTCGAAAGCCTACTACCAATTAAGCATATTAGGTGATGTGCATCTCTGTAATGAGAAGGGGTGTGGTCTAATCACATCAACACCCTATATCAGGTGTGCATAATTATTAGGCAACTTCCTTTCCTTTGGCAAAATGGGTCAAAAGAAGGACTTGACAGGCTCAGAAAAGTCAAAAATAGTGAGATATCTTGCAGAGGGATGCAGCACTCTTAAAATTGCAAAGCTTCTGAAGCGTGATCATCGAACAATCAAGCGTTTCATTCAAAATAGTCAACAGGGTCGCAAGAAGCGTGTGGAAAAACCAAGGCGCAAAATAACTGCCCATGAACTGAGAAAAGTCAAGCGTGCAGCTGCCAAGATGCCACTTGCCACCAGTTTGGCCATATTTCAGAGCTGCAACATCACTGGAGTGCCCAAAAGCACAAGGTGTGCAATAGTCAGAGACATGGCCAAGGTAAGAAAGGCTGAAAGACGACCACCACTGAACAAGACACACAAGCTGAAACGTCAAGACTGGGCCAAGAAATATCTCAAGACTGATTTTTCTAAGGTTTTATGGACTGATGAAATGAGAGTGAGTCTTGATGGGCCAGATGGATGGGCCCGTGGCTGGATTGGTAAAGGGCAGAGAGCTCCAGTCCGACTCAGACGCCAGCAAGGTGGAGGTGGAGTACTGGTTTGGGCTGGTATCATCAAAGATGAGCTTGTGGGGCCTTTTCGGGTTGAGGATGGAGTCAAGCTCAACTCCCAGTCCTACTGCCAGTTTCTGGAAGACACCTTCTTCAAGCAGTGGTACAGGAAGAAGTCTGCATCCTTCAAGAAAAACATGATTTTCATGCAGGACAATGCTCCATCACACGCGTCCAAGTACTCCACAGCGTGGCTGGCAAGAAAGGGTATAAAAGAAGAAAATCTAATGACATGGATTCCTTGTTCACCTGATCTGATCCCCATTGAGAACCTGTGGTCCATCATCAAATGTGAGATTTACAAGGAGGGAAAACAGTACACCTCTCTGAACAGTGTCTGGGAGGCTGTGGTTGCTGCTGCACGCAATGTTGATGGTGAACAGATCAAAACACTGACAGAATCCATGGATGGCAGGCTTTTGAGTGTCCTTGCAAAGAAAGGTGGCTATATTGGTCACTGATTTGTTTTTGTTTTGTTTTTGAATGTCAGAAATGTATATTTGTGAATGTTGAGATGTTATATTGGTTTCACTGGTAAAAATAAATAATTGAAATGGGTATATATTTGTTTTTTGTTAAGTTGCCTAATAATTATGCACAGTAATAGTCACCTGCACACACAAATATCCCCCTAAAATAGTTATAACTAAAAACAAACTAAAAACTACTTCCAAAACTATTCAGCTTTGATATTAATGAGTTTTTTGGGTTCATTGAGAACATGGTTGTTGTTCAATAATAAAATTAATCCTCAAAAATACAACTTGCCTAATAATTCTGCACTCCCTGTATGTATATACAATATCAGTGATATAAATAGCAGGAAGTTTCCAGGATGTATATAATGTCAATGTAGATTCTTATGATGTATAGAATATAGTAAATACCCTTACCAGAATTTACCTCAATCATATGAGGTAAGTTGCCGCACTGGAGGGTATGCTTGGTGGAAGATTTATTCTGGATACCAGCGTATGCTCCTTATGATTTCATCCACCTCTTGGAGTATATGGGGATTAAGTTCCTCCAATGGTAGTCTCCCAAACTTTGTGTGAAGTGGTGCTTGTCGCCTCTTGGAGTGTGCAGTCTTGGTATACACTTCCTCATCCACTTGCAAAAAAAGCGTTCCTGTATTTCTATCTTCTGTATTTGTATAGGAGTAGGTGGGTTTTTGAGCATGCACATTAGCTCAGCATTGGTCTGAGAGCGTGCTTTCAAGCAATATCAATGAGGAGGTGATCGGTCCTCTCCGGATTAGATTTTTGCTGTATGTTTCAGTTATTGTTTGGTAGGTTTGGTAGGTTTGGTAGAACAACTGACTGCCCCCTTATTTTATTTCTTTTGACAGACTTGCATTTTAGCCAATCAGTGCTCACTTCTAGGTCACTTCATGTGCATGAGCTCAATGTTATCTATATGAAACACATGAACTCAGATTAGAGGCAGTCTTCAAGGTCTAAGAAATTAGCATATGAACCTCCTAGGTTAAGCTTTCAACTAAGAATACCAAGAGAACAAAGCAAAATTGGTGATAAAAGTAAATTGGGAAGTTGTTTAAAATCGCATGACCTATTTAAATCATGAAAGTTTTTTTTGGACTTGACTGTCCCTTTAACTATCATTTTTTATTTTAATTATGTTTTTTTTTTTGTCCCTTGCATGTATTATTATTTTACAATCAACAGTTTCTACTATTCGGAGTATCTCTAGTGCCATTTAGTCTCTAGCTTTTTGTCTAAGCAGGAGAGGTAATGGAGTTGAAATTTAGATTATTCTATGCTATTTGGTTACGCATGTATATAATTAACTTTCAATAGTATTTATTTTTTTCAGTTGAAGTGCTCGATTTAGGCACATAATGCATAAGGCTTGTCAAAATAACTGTTGTACTTGCATCGACTTATGCTCTATAATGGAGATAAAGTTCACAATTATTTATTTTGTCCCTGGAATTTTTCAAACCTGCACATTCAGATCCTATAGCAGACAGCTATGCCAAGCCACAAACCAGAAGAATGATACATCTTTGTGGAGTTAATCTACACTGCTTCTATGACTCTTATTGAGGAAAAAATACAGTTTTGCTCAAATGAATTATCTCTCTGCAATACACTCCCATCTCTTATAATACATGGTTTTATTTTCTATTTTATCTTTTTCTTTTCAGCTAAGTTATTAGTTTGCTTCTTTTCTGTCCTCCTCCCTTATACATCCCGGACTAACTTATGTCATGTCCTGATTTTCTTTCTGGTTAGCTATTTTAAAACTTAAAAGATTATTTATGAATCAATCCTGTGATACACAAATTATATCCTATTGCTGTAGCTACTGTGGATTTTTACATGCACATTTTCATATTTCCCAAAGTAATATGATGCTCAAGTAAGAAATAAAATATTTTTAAACAATGGTTAAAGGGACATTAAACACTTTGAGATGGTAATATAAAATGATAAATTGTATATAATAAAACAACTCTGCAATATACTTTCATTATTTATTTTGTCCTTTTTGCCTGTAATTCCATTCTGAAATTGTGAGCTTTTCAGTTCCTGTTAGAAATGGAAGTGCAGAACACTGTTAAATCCAGCACAGCCATTGGCTGGACACTCTAGTGACCTATTTATAACTGACCCTAATTGGCCACAGCAGAGAAGGTAACACAAGTTACAACATGGCAGCTCCCAGTGTTTTATAGACACTAAAACTTTATACGTATTTTGTCACTTTTTAAACAACTAATGCAACTTTAAAAAATACATCTACATGTTAGTCATGGACTAATCTTTTCTTTGAATGCATCATTCTATCTAGCATGTATTTAGTGTTTAATGTCCCTCTAATTTGTCCTGTGTCAATTATAAACACCAGAATAGAAAAATGACTGCTTGACATAGAGACTACCTTTGATATTTTTCTCCAAAAATGTTGTTCTAAGGATTATATTTACTAGAAATTCTAATTCATGGATAAGCAAATTATTGATGGGTGTTTGAATAGAGTGTACGTTTTATATGTAAAATAATTCCTAGACACATACTTTCAGATCCATAAGTATATTATTAAGACAATACATTTCAGTACAGTATGATACTGTATATATTTTGGTGATACAAATTGCAGTGGGTTATTTATGTAAATGGATAGCTACAGCCCAGTGTTTATAAACAGAGAAATGGAAAATTATTTTTTCTGCTCATGGCTGTTTGCGCAAGTGCAAACTATGAATATATTGTTTTGGAGAGTAAGATTTTATGGTGTGACAACTCTAAAAAAAATATTAATATACTAAGATAAATGTTGCTCATACTGAAAATATGCTATTGGCCCATCAACATAGCTGTCAACCATCTATTTGGGTATACGTTTACTTAAAAGTATAAACACAATTGTCAACACTAAGGTTTCAGTCTGTCAGTCTATAGAATATACAACTATAGCTTTGTGTTCTCACACACACTTGTGATTGTCAATCTGAACCCGTGGTAAAGTATAACAGTGACACACTGATCCACTCAACATTTAGCTGTTTCTGTTGATTCGTTTTTAACATGGTTGTTTTGCTTGTTTTTTTCCCCCTTAACCCTCTTAATGAGATTCAGGAAGAGATCAGAAAGGGAGACCAGGCAAAAACTTACTTGTCCCCCAAGAATGTAAAGCAGAGTGCCAAGGATATTCGTTACAAGAAGTGGATTACATAGACCAACAAGAATAATTACATGTTGTGGATTCACAACTGAATTACTATGAGAATGAGCTCTCTGTGTATCATGTGTGGGAAAAATTTGTGTAATGATACTGTTGAACATGTTTTATATATGAATGCTCAAATTAATCATAAATTAAATATCATACATTCACTGGTTATTCGAGATCAGCTTGAAGCAAATACAATTGCAAATTTTTTTAGTATAACTTTGGATGTCAAAATACAAGACACAGTGCATCTGTTCCAGTTTGGTGAAGTCAACTGGTTGATGACTTCATAAAAGTGGCATATGTACTTAATTGATCTATTTCATTGGCAAGGTACATATAGTACATTTTAAACGTTCTCAGCATTATAAATGAATTGAAGGGACATGAAACGCAAAATGTTGCTTTCACAATTTAATTTGAGTATACAAATATAAAACATTTCCATTTTATTTACAAAATGTACCAAGAAGAGACTTGCTAACAAAAGAATACACAATATAGCACTCTAGGCTGTTTGCTATTTGTTACAAAATGTAATTCGACTTGGATATAGTATATGAAAAAGTACTAGTGAAACAAAGGTTAAAATTTAACTTTTAATAGTATTAAATAAAATAGGATTTGAAATTAAAAACACACTTAAGCTGCTAGGGGTAGTAGATACATATGTAATTCAGTGTTATGTGGTTCTATTCCAACCGTTCCAAATTTCTTTTGAAATTCAAATTGGGCTGAAGTTTATTATAAATGATAGGTCACTATGTGATTGCCAAGGGAAAATGGTTTAGTTGTGCCCCAACGTAATTTTTGGTTTATGCTGACTGTTATTTACCCAAAAGTAATTTTGCGTTTGGTATAACAGAACTTGCAATAGTTGTTAGCTCTGTGGTAGTGAGCTTTATAGTTACTAGGGTAGATTTTTATCGTTGTAGCTGACCATTGGATGCCCAATGATGTTCTGTGAATTTGTGTAACATGTCAGTTTACCCACTTTCCACTCATTTGTATTGAGCGATAGTATGCTGTTCTAAATACATATAATCAAAGTCTTATGTTCTATACATATACTCTCAAGATAAGAGTGTTAAGTTGTAAGCTTATTATATATTGTATTGAGCAGCTTGAGATAAAGGGTAACAATATTGCGAGCAACCCGCTGTGTGATTGGAATCACTTAGTATACTAGCACTCGATATAACACAGCTATTATAAGCAGTATAATATCATTGTAAATTGTATTAATAAACTTGCTGAGAAAGGCTTCACAGTATTGGCACCACTCTTTGCACTTCGTAAATTACAATGTTATTCAGAACTAACAATACAGCTGGTATTACTCTATGTTTATTACAACACACAGTGTGGACAGAGTATTTGGTGTAATACCCTCAATAATTTATACCTAACAGAGTTAAGTGTAATTACGGTTTAATGACCGTTACCCAATAAAACATTTCCAATTCTTGGTATATTTTGTTGAACAGAATACCTACATAGGTGGCATGCACATGTTAAGAGAACTATATGGTTTCAGTTCTGCAAGAATACATTTGAGCACTAGATAGCAATACTGTTTTTGCAATGAATAGCATTGTTAAAATCATT
Organism: Bombina bombina; assembly: GCF_027579735.1. NCBI lineage: Eukaryota > Metazoa > Chordata > Amphibia > Anura > Bombinatoridae > Bombina > Bombina bombina. Next base: position 1,174,782,742 of record NC_069501.1, on the reverse strand, counting down.
CTTGCAAAACTGCTGCCATTTAATGTTCCATACAAGTTCACATGTCTGAGCCCACCTACATGCTATTCAACAAAGAATGGTAAGAGGACAAAGTCATTTTCTACAACTTCTTGCCTTTCCCTAAGCACTGTAGGTACTGAAATCATGATAATATTTTTTTATTTTTTTGCTAGATTTTCAAACATACAACGTTGTAAAAAAAAGACAGAAGCATATCACACAGTGGGAAACACTCTTATGCACACCAGAAGGCTTGTAGAGGCCTGAGGGCATAAGCAGGGCCGCAACTCACAGAGGGTTCTCACCCTAAGGTAACTACCTACATTTATGGCTGAACTTAAAAGCACAAGGGGATTATACTTATATGGTTACAAAAGCTACAGACCTGAACCTTGTGGTTTTTCCTAACATTGACATTAAGACAGCATTCCATATATTTACACAAAACGAAAGTGCACCATTTTACTTGGCAAGTGCATCGACTCAGCTTCTTATCTTCAGGACCTACAAACAAAGTCCAACAAGGCCCTAATAAAACAAATGGGGTAAAAAAAAAACAAAAAAAACATGCAGATCTGATAAAATAAATAAAGTTTTTATCCCGAGCGGGGGAAAGCTCAATTCCTTTTTAAAGTCATTAGAACACTATCACACTGACAAAACTGAATCTCCTTTTTAAGAAAACAAGGGCAGTACATCACAACTAGGAGAGGGTCTACCAATTACTAGAGCAGATATTAACACTTTAACAACTAAAACAGATCTTTCTTTGTTTATGATACATGTGAGCAAGGTAATAAAATATTGCAGTGCAGAAGTTAAAAGAGACATCAATGAGTTGGGAAATAGAGTCCCCCACCTGGAAGAGCATACGGAGGAAATCTCCAATACCACAGACTCTATGGCCATAGCTTTGCAACAACATAATATGACAATTGTACAATTACAATACCAGATGGAGGACCTGGATAATAGAGGCCCTTGTAGTAATTTGAGGATCCGCGGTATTCCAGAGAAAATACTACCTGCTCAGCTCTCATCCTATCTTCAAAATATTTTTAAGTATCTCCTGGGAGCAGAAAGAGAATACAACATCTGCCTGGACAGGGCTCATAGAGCTTTAAGGGCAAAACCAGCTGATACTGCTCCGTCATGAGATATAATATTGTGTTGCCACAAATATTTGGATAAAGAGAGAATTTTACAAGCGGCAAGGAAGAAACCTCCTATAACATTTGGCAAAATGGAAAGAAGCTAGATATCTTACGCTACATCTGCAGGATCTGAATATACCCTATAGATGGGGGTTTCCTTTCTCTATTAAGGTGACAAAAGATGATAAAATTTTCACCTACAAAGACCCAGAGGACTTGGACCAGTTTTGTAAACAACTAGGTATACCCCGACCATCTCTTTCTAAGATATCCAACAACAGCCAGGATGACCAATCTCTGAAGAAACCAGCAACTAAGCCCCAACATCCTGAATGGACAACTATGCCAACCAAGCAAAGAAATACAGTCATAACCAACCCCGCATCAACAAGATCAGTCACTGAACCAACCTAAGAATGCTGGGACCAATGGAACTGTTAAGTATCTGGACTGCGGAAACTACTTCTAACTGTCAAGTTGAATAGAACTTACCCTTATTCTGACATTACTGATCATTTTTCCACATTTACCACTTTTAGTCCGCCCGATGTGATGAGAGCTATCAGGCATATTATAATGTCATACCCCCTCCTATTCTCCCCCACATTCATGAGTGGAAACAATTCTACTCCTATGTCCTGCAAAGGGCTCACTCCTTCTTAGTTAAATTGTATTGTTACTTGTTTATGTGTTTATATGTTCATGTTTTTCTTATGCTCGCTCTCTTTAGATTATTAAGGCAAAATAACTTTCTTTTATATGAAATGTGTAATCGTCATCTCCACCATTTTCATGGGACCTACATTGTTATGACATATTTGACGCTTAAGACGAAACTTTGGACAGGTGATATCTTTGCCATTCCTTTAGTTTATCCTCATGAAGAACAAAGATTTCCACACAAAACACAACATGCCTCAATTTCCCCACAAAAAGATCAATTGCACTAAAAAGCTTTGCAAAGCATTGCAACTCCATAATATTTTTACAAGAGACACACTTCTTGTCAAACTCAGAACCCAAGTGTAAATCTAGAGACTTTCCAACTGGGTTTTTTCATTCCCATAATAGTAAAAAACATGGAGTAGGTATCTACTTACACAAAAACCTTCATTTTCAACTGATCAATAAAATAACGTACACAGAAGGTAGAATTTTGATTATCATAGGCCTAGTTTTTCACAGACCAATAATGTGTATGTGTAATGTGTATGCCCCAAATGCACGTAGACATCAATTTTACCAACACCTTCTTTCTCTAGTTCTAGAACACAAAAAAGGAGTCTTGATTTTTGGAGGAGACTTAAATAGCACATTAGACCCCATACTAGATGCCTCATCGAGGTTCCACACAAACACAAACAAGGCCACCTAACACAGTTTACAAATGCATGGAACAACTAGGGCTTGCAGACGCTTGGTGGTCGCAACATCCAACTCAACATAATTATATTTTCCACTCCCACCCCTGGTCGGTATACACGAGAATTGATTACCTCCTTATTGATCGTAATCATTTATCCCAACTAAAAGACTCAGATATACAACCAACGGTCTGGTCGGATCACTCTGCAGTCTGTATTGACTTGGAGTGGCTTGATAAACCGATCATTCCATACATCTGGTGGTTAGATGACTCATTGCTTCATTACCCATCAACCTCTGACACAATTAATAAAACACTACAAGAATACTTTCAAATTAATTCAGGGGCTTACACCTCTCCAGGAAACATCTGGGAAGCACACAAAGCTGTGATAAAGGGAGAATGCATTAAACTTAAATCTCATATGAAAAAAACGTACAACTCCATACCTACCATCACGACTTAAATACACAATCTGGAATCCCAGCATAAAAACGCACTGAGGAATAAAACAATTTTCTCCCTTCTGAATATAGCAAGACAGGAATTACACACAATTCTAACTAAAGAAGCACAAAGAAAAGCTTTTTATCTCAGAAAATTCTTTTTTTTATGAATGTAACAGACTGGGACCACACTTTGCTAGAATACTGAGAGCACAATCGGTTAACTCACAAATAAACACAATAGTTAATCCCAAAAACCAAAGCATTAACAATAGCGTGGGTATAGCAAATCATTTTAGCTCCTACTATGCTAAATTATATATCTTGCACTCGAATAACATACAAGGACACTTAAATCAGATGGAACAGTACATTGAAGATGCCAACTTGCCTAAAATACAGACTAGTAGTAAAGATGACCTGGAAAAACCTATCACTCTCCAGGAAGTACTCACGGCCATTTCATGACTGCCCTCTGGGAAAAGTCCTGGACCAGATGGTTTTAGAAATGCCTATTACAAAAAATTCAAACACATTATAGTTCCACATTTGCTAAACCTATTTCACACACTAGACAATAATCAGGCACTACCTAGCAAGATGTTACTTGCACATATCACTGTAATTCCGAAGCCAAATAAACCCCCCACTGACCCAAACGGATATAGACCCATCTCACTTCTGAACACGGATGTGAAGATTTTAGGAAAAATACTATCAAAACAACACCCTAAAACATATTATACACATGGATCAAGTGGGATTTGTCCCAGGCAGAGAGGCAAGGGCCAATACTATTAGAGCCCTTACACTAATGTCACACGCCAAACACAAAGCAATTCCAGCAGTGCTCTTAGCGACAGATGCAGAAAAAGCATTTGACCTCATAAATTGGAAATTTTTAAAAGAAACCCTGGTCTCATTTGGCATAGGCCTTAAAATGATTTTGCGCATACTAAGTTTATACTATTGCCCCACAGCTAAAGTCAAAGCTAATAGCATGCTGTCCAGATTCTTTACTATTAAAAATGGAACAAGGCAGGGGTGTCCCCTGTCTTCAATGCTATTTATCATGACAATGGAGGTTTTGGCAGCGCAAGTGAGAGTGAATCCTAAAATCAGAGGGATAGAACTTGGGCCACATAGCTTTAAAATTGGTCTATATGCAGATGACGTGCTCTTTACAGCTACATCCCTGGTTGACTCTCTACCAGAGATAATGGCAGAATTAGATAAATTTGGTCAGTTTTCAAACTTTCTAGTTAACACACAAAAGTCAGAGTTGTTAAACATCTCCCTCCCACAACAAGAATTTAAATTGTTATCTGACATTTGCCCTTTAAAACTTCAATTTAAAACACTTGAATATTTAGGAATCCATCTTTCCCCATCACCAACGACAGTATTCAATAGCAATCTACTTACCCTTTTACAGACAACACAAAAAGACTTGTGTTCATGGGGAGCAAACCGATTAAATGGTGGGGGCGCATCCAATGTATAAAAATGACCTTATTGCCCAGAATCCTTTATATATTACAAGCCTTTCCGATCCCCATCCCAAAGTGGTATGCGGCCCAATTACAGAAACACATTAACGCATTTATTTGGGAACAGAGCAAACCCAGAATTTACAGAGAGACTATGTATAGAACCACGGTTAATGGAGGATTGGGACTTCCTTGTATAGCTAATTACACTGATGCTATTACACAACAAAGGGTTATAGAATAGGACAGAGCTAAGTATAGAAAAGCGTGGGTGGCATTAGACTCCCACATATTAAAAACACCCTCAGTGGGGGCCCTCTGTTGGGTGCCGAAAAACCTAAGACCCTCCCAATGTGTAGAACTGGTAGTTCATAGATATATATTCAACAATTGGAATACAATCATGATGAAATACAAACACATATCGGGCATTAGATCCCCCCTTTTCCAATTCTGGTTAAAGGGACGTAAAACCCAATTTTTTTTCTTTCATGATTTAGATAGAACATAACATTTTAAACAACTTTCTAATTTACTTCTATTATCATATTTTCTTCATTTTCTTTTTATTCTTATTTGAAAAACAAAATTTGGAGTTGTAGCGTCTAGAGCAGTCCTGTAATAAGCTGAGTGAGCGAGCAAGTTCAGGTTCAAGCTTAGGTTTAATTTTGCTTTTCTCATTTTTTTGTATAACATCGTCAAAGAAACGTATTAAGATTATTGAAGGTTGCAATATTTCAAAGTAACTCTACCTGCAGGTGATATAATTGTGTATGCTATGCCTTGAATTGACATTTATTATGTATCTAATCCCAACATCTTAATAAAAATAATAAATAATAAAAAAAAAGGAATGTAGCTCGCTCTTGCTCTGGTCTGGTAGCGGGAGCGAGCTACGTTCATTTTTATGACGTGATCGGGCCGGCTGTGACTAAACAGTGTACCCTATGCGCTTAGAAAAAAAACAGACCTGCTCAGTAGAGACAGGAGATGTAAAATACATTTTTGTAGGACAATATCTGTGACATACTTTAATTTAGAAAGCTGGCGCTAACCTAATTTTATATAACTCTGCACTATGTGTAGAATTATATAACATGATTTGGTGGGTTTACTGGCCCTTTAAGTATAAATTGTATTTTCTAGTGTTTGTAGTTGTCATCAGGAGACATAATTAAGATATAATTAAGGAAGTCTACATTGAGAATCTATGAATTAATTAGCTTGCTGGTCTAGAAATATAACATGCTAGGGTAGAAGTCTAGATTGTTGGAGGTAAATAATGTCAGAATTCTTATAACACCTAGCGCCTATTAAGATGACCCTTAGCTGAGATAAATTGACCCCTAGTGGTCAATACAATTATAGTTATACAAGATCACTATCACAGCACCAACAAAATGAGGCAGGGTCTAGAACTCTAATATTAAGCTAAAAATTAAATTTATTAAAATCCATATACAATTAAAAATGTCATCAAATAACAAAAACAATTTTAAAAACAATATTAAAAAACAATGTTCCAAAAAGTTAATAATTTAACCCTGAAAGTTCTTTTTCAAGAACTAAACTTAATATGCAGATATCTTCTATTGAGTTGTGAATAACACTGTTCACTACTCACTAATACGATATATCAATTTGTTGGGATAATTAAAATGATTAAAATTCCCTCATGGATCCATGTTAACAGTCTAAAGCCTTGATTAATATTCGTGGTTGACCAATTTGGTCTGATAATATCCTGAGTGTAAAACTGGTGTTATTTTACTCGGATGTTATCTTGTTCTGATATTGCTCACATCAGAGGCTCAAAACAGTAGTTTGAACTCCCTAATATTCTGGGAGTTCAAACTACTGTTTTGAGCCTCTGATGTGAGCAATATCAGAACAAGATAACATCCGAGTAAAATAACACCAGTTTTACACTCAGGATATTATCAGACCAAATTGGTCAACCACGAATATTAATCAAGGCTTTAGACTGTTAACATGGATCCATGAGGGAATTTTAATCATTTTAATTATCCCAACAAATTGATATATCGTATTAGTGAGTAGTGAACAGTGTTATTCACAACTCAATAGAAGATATCTGCATATTAAGTTTAGTTCTTGAAAAAGAACTTTCAGGGTTAAATTATTAACCTTTTGGAACATTGTTTTTTAATATTGTTTTTAAAATTGTTTTTGTTATTTGATGACATTTTTAATTGTATATGGATTTTAATAAATTTAATTTTTAGCTTAATATTAGAGTTCTAGACCCTGCCTCATTTTTGTTGGCGCTGTGATAGTGATCTTGTATTGTTGGAGGTAAATTTGTGTTACCTTTCAAGTGATTAATTGTGAATTGAACTATTAGAATGAATTATTTTTTTCCATAGCCTGGGTGTTAAAGGGACACTCAAGTCAAAATAAAGTTTTATGAATCAGATAGAGCAGCAGTTTTAAGACTCTTTCCAATTTACTTCCATTATCAAATTTTGTACAGTCTTGTCATATTCACACTTTTTGGGGAACAAGATCCTTCTAAGCATGTGCACAAGTTCAAAGGGCATACATATACTATTCAGTGATTTGCTGATATCTGTCACATGACACAAGGGACCGTAAAATGGGATAAAACATAAATTTGCCAGAAAAAAAATCTACTGCTTATTTGAAATTCAGAGTAGGTGCTATTGCATTGTCTTTTTAATATGCATTTGTTAATTATTTAATTCTACTGCACTGAGTGGGCCTTTAATTGTTTAGTGCTATTGATGACAAATTGGAAAAGTGGTATGTGTGATTTAGAATTTAATTTAGAAGGTATGTTAAATAAAAACATCAGTGGTATAATTGTAGTGAACTTACTGGTTTTTATATACCTCTTCCCAGATTTGTACACCTAGATTTAGAGTTTTGTCGGTAAAGACCTGCAGTGCTAAAAAGCCTTTTTTTTCCAGTGCACCCTTAAGACAACGCTGGTATTACGAGTTGTCTGAATGGCTTTAATTCTACTGCACTGAGTGGGACTTTAATTGTTTAGTGCTATTGATGACCAATTGGAAAAGTGGTATGTGTGATTTAGAATTTAATTTAGGAGGTATGTTAAATAAAAACATCAGTGGTATAATTGTAGTGAACTTACTGGTTTTTATATACCTCTTCCCAGATTTGTACACCTAGATTTAGAGTTTTGTCGGTAAAGACCTGCGGTGCTAAAAAGCCTTTTTTTTCCAGTGCACCCTTAAGACAAAGCTGGTATTACGAGTTGTCTGAATTGCTGCATTAGCCTCATAAAAGTGAGCGTTGAGCAAAATTTAGCTCCACTTCAAACCTCAATACCAGCGTTGCTTACGGTAGCGGTAAGCTGGAAAAACGTGCTTGTGCATGATATCCCAATAGGAAACAATGGGGCTGAGCTGGCTGAAAAAAAACCTAACACCTGCAAAAAAGCAGCGTCAAGCTCCTAACGCAGCCCCATTGTTTCCTATGGGGAAACACTCTCTAAGTCTACACCTAACACCCTAACATGAACCCGAGTCTAAACACCCCTAACCTTACACTTATTAACCCCTAATCTGCTGCCCCTGCTATCGCTGACACCTGCATTATATTATTAACCCCTAATCTGCCGCTCCGGACACCGCCGCAACCTACATTATAGCTATGAACCCCTAATCTGCTGTCCCTAACATCGCCGACACCTATATTATATTTATTAACCCCTAATCTGCCCCCCCAACGTTGCCGCTACCTACCTACCCTTATTAACCCCTAATCTGCTGACCGGACATCGCCCCCACTATAATAAATGTATTAACCCCTGAACCGCCGCACTCCCGCCTCGCAAACACTATAATAAATTGTATTAACCCCTAATCAGCTATCCCTAACATCACTGCCCCAACCTACAATTATTAACCCCTAATCTCCCGCCCCCAACGTCGCCGCTACTATAATAAAGTTATTAACCCCTAAACCTAAGTCTAACCCTAACACCCCCCTAACCTAAATATAATTTAAATTAAACAAACTAAATTTACTATCATTAAATAAATTATTCCTATTTAAAACTAAATACTTACCTATAAAATAAACGCTAATATAGCTACAATATAACTAATAGTTACATTGTAGCTATTTTAGGATTAATATTTATTTTACAGGCAACTTTGTATTTATTTTAACTAGGTACAATAGCTATTAAATAGTTATTAACTATTTAATAGCTACCTAGTTAAAATAATTACAAAATTACCTGTAAAATAAATCCTTACCTAAGTTACAAATACACCTAACACTACACTATCATTAAACTAATTAAATAAATTACCTGCAATTATCTAAACTAAAATACAATTAAATAAACTAAACTATAATACAAAAAAACCACTAAATTACAGAAAATAATTTTTTTTACAAGAAGTATAAACTAATTACACCTAATCTAAGCCCCCTAATAAAATAAAAAAGCCCCCCAAAATAATAAAATGCCCTACCCTATCCTAAATTACAAAGTAATCAGCTCTTGGGCATTGCCCCAAAGTAATCAGCTCTTTTACCTGTAAATAAAAATACAATACCCCCCCCCCAACATTACAACCCACCACCCACATACCCCTACTCTAAAACCCACCCAAAACCCCCTTAAAAAACCTAACACTAACCCCCTGAAGATCTTCCTACCTTGAGTTGTCTTCACTCAGCCGAGCCAAATTCTTCAGAAGAGGTCCTCCATCCGGTTGAAGTCTTCATCCAAGCGGGGCAGAAGAGGTCTTCCATCCGATTGAAGTCTTCATCCAAGCAGAATCTTCTATCTTCATGCATCCGGAGTGGAGCGGCAGCATCCTAAAGACCTCCGACGCGGAACATCCATCCTGGCCGACGACTTCCAGACGAATGACGGTTCCTTTAAATGACGTCATCCAAGATGGCGTCCCTCGAATTCCGATTGGCTGATAAGATTGACCTCGCATTCTATTGGCTAATCCGCTTTATGTTCCGGCGTTAGCTCATAAAACTCTTAACTACTGACTTTTTTTTGCGGTAGGAGTCTTGGCGGTAGAGGCTTTACCGCTCACTTCTTCCAAGACTCGTAATACCAGCGTTAGGCAAATCCCATAGAAAAGATAGGATACGCAATTGACGTAAGGGGTTTTGTGGTAGCCTCGAGTCGCGGGAAGAAAGTGAGCGGTAGACCCTTTCCTGCCTGACTCTAAATACCAGCGGGCATTAAAAAGCAGCGTTAGGACCCCTTAACACTGCTTTTTAACCCTAACGCAGAACTCTAAATCTAGCCGGTAGTATTTTAGGACGTGTCCACCAGATGTGAAACAATTTGCTGATGTCAGTGCATTTCCTCCAGCTCGGAAATTTTGGGTTTCATGTATCTTTAATTTGGCCATATATGCTGCTACTAAGATCTAACAAATTTTGCAAAATAGATCATTGTTTTGGTGCTGATATTGTAATCTAAATTTTTTTACCTTTCAGCAATATAACCTAGAAACTAGACATTTACAAAACACAGAAGGGGACTACACTCTCAGACTTGACTGGGTACACATCCCATTACCCTGCAACATGATCAGCTCTGGGTGCTCACTGGCACTCACAGGAAGCTGTGCTGTCACCAGAATTACAGGCAAGGTCCATAGGGAAAATTACAAAACAAATTAATACAAAACACAGATAAAGTCCAGCACTCACTTACAATCTCTCAGCTAAAGGGACACTGTAGCCAAAAAAAATATTTTGTGATTCAGATAGAGCATGTAATTTTAAGCAACTTTCTAATTTACTCCTATTATCAAATTGTCTTCATTTTCTTATTATGTTTATTTGAAAAGCAAGAATGTAAGTTTAGTTAGATGCCGGCCCATTTTAGGTGAACAACCTGGGTTGTCCTTGCTGATTGGACAGCACCTTTAAACAAGTGCTGTCCATGGTTCTGAACCCACAATTTGCTGGCTCCTTAGCTGAGATGCCTTCTTTTCAAATAAAGATTGCAAGAGAATGAAGAAAAATTGATAATAGAAGTAAATTAGAAAGTTGCTTACAATTAAATGCTCTATCTGAATCATGAAAGAAAAAATTTGGGTTCAGTGTCCCTTAAGATTAAAAGCAAAAATGGAAGGGTTAGTTACCGCATTTGGCCAAATGGGACAAGCCAAGTTACCACGTCAAGGTCCCTTCCAAAACCTGGGTCCCTAAAACAATTACACAATGCAAAATCTCAATCCAGCAAACTGGGGACAAGTGAAGCGTGCACAGGCTTATGTAATCACCCTAAACATGTACAAAACACGGAAGGGGACTGCTCTCTCAGACTGGACTGGGTACATATCCCATGACCCTGCAACATACTGGACTTTTTCAGTGTGTTCTAGAAACTATACATTCACATTTAGATAAACGCAAATATTTGCAGTTTTACACTGTTCAATAGCAGTTATAAATTGATTAATTCCTGTTTAAACCAATAAGTATGTAAGCCTCTCTCTCTCTCTTTTTTTCTTCTTGACAACCCTGATCCCATTAAAATGAATAATTAACCTCATTAAAAATTTGCTGCTACTGATTTTTAGCAGTAGTACCAGCTACTACTATTATTATTTATTAACGTTTAAAGGGACATTAAACACTAAGGTCAAGATTACAAGTCGCACGGCAAATCAGTTGCATAAACTCTGCACGCGTAATGGCTTTTTTGCATTTGGGGTTGCGCTGCTATTACAAGTTGAAAAATAACTTGTTTTGCGTGTGTGTTAAGATGGGTAATCCAAACAACCAAATTGCGCGCGTTCACGTATTTACCATAGAAGTCAATGGATAAGACAAATAGAAAAAAAAAAAACACGAAAACCCTAATCTGTTGCACAAAGCCCATGACAAAGTCCATTCTCCTCCAAAAGTGTACATGAAAATGCAAAAATTTCACATTGCAATTTTTTTTCTCGCAACGGAATATGTTCTATTTAATTCTAAATACATATTTATCAATATGTGATGATTTTTGGACTGATACATCTATTTATTGCGAGATATGTATATGAATATATAAATTTCTAGATAGCTTGAGATCATAGGGTAGATTTATCAAATGTCGGGCGGACATGATCAGCTACAGCATACGCTGTCGGCATTAATCATTGCACAAGCATTTATAGTAAAATACTTGTGCAATGCCGCCCCCTGCACATTCCAGGCTAATCGGCCACTAGGGGGTGTCAATCATCCCGATCGTATCTGATCTGGATGATTGCTGTCCGCTACCTCAGAGGTGGTCTTATGACCATTGCTTCCGGTAAACTGAAAAGATCGGGGGTAGATTGCAGCATCCATTGCTTGATAAATCCCCCATATGTGTATGTATGTCAATGTAAAATCCCTGCCTCTGATTTTTTTTCTAACACCCGAGATCTCTTATCTTTGAGCCCTTATAAAGTTTGTGTGCAATTTTTTTTTTTAATAATCTTTATTAGACAGTGTTAATATGAGCGTAACTGTACTTTGTAATGTATTTTTGAAGAGTTTCGTGAAACATTTTTGTTGTGCAAAGCTGTTAACTTACAGCACTTCGAGTGCAAAAAGTATTGTTGTGTAAAAGGTGAATGCGGCTCAATCGTGATTTTTCAAGACTTGTAATACATGCGCAATGGAAATTAATTTTGAAAAGACCATATTGCATGCGGAAAACTCATGACGCACCACTTGTAATCTTTGTTTGTGCAGATGTCTAAAAGAAAACGTAACTTTTTTTTTTGTATTGCTAATATAGAATTTAACCAATGACGTACAAAAATATTGAGGTTTTTTTTGGCCAACATATAGTGGATATAAGACTATAGAATCCTGAGGTATGTTTAACAAAACTGACATTTTTCTATTTTTAACCTGCCAAGATTTTTCTTGGCCTATTTAGAGGTTATAGAATTTTAAAAAATTTAAATTTCTTTTGGTTCACATATTTTGGCATATAAGCCTGCATGATATGTAATTGCAGTATCTAAAATCTGATATTCATGTGTACTGAAATTACATTTTGTCATCCTATTTCTAACAGGCCACATTTTCAGGATTACCTTGGGTCAGCAGGTAAAATAACTACTAATCAGCTGATTATTTCACCTGCGCTCTAGTTCAGATATCCTCAAAATCTTGCCTGTTAGGGAGGCCTGAGGCCAGGTTTAAAAACCAGTGATCTAGATAGATTGTGTTTAGTGCTGTAAATTTAGCCATGTTTTCAAACATTATCTTCTACCATATTTATGTAATTTAGCTTTATGCCATTCATAAAGAAGTGTGAGATAATTATAGTAGAATGCTTTAAAATTTATGTTGGATAAAGGGACATTACATAAAACATTTAATTCTCCACATAAGGTTTAATTATGCACAGTGGAACACATGTCACAGTGCGCTTTTTATTTTACATTCTTAAAAGGGACACTGAACCCAAATTTTTTCTTTTGTAATTCAGATAGAGCATGAAATTTTAAGCAGCTTTCTAATTTACACCTATATTATCACATTTTATCATTCTCTTGGTATCTTTATTTGAAATGCAAGAATATAAGTTTAGATGCCGGCCCATTTTTTGGTGAACAACCTTGGTTGTTTTTACTGATTGGTTGATAAATATTCCACCAATAAAAAAGTGCTGTCCAGAGTCTGAAGCAAAAAAAGCTTAGATGCTTTCTTTTTCAAATAAAGATAGCAAGAGAACAAAGAAAAAAAAATTGAGAATAGGAGTAAATTAGAAAGTTGCTTAAAATGTCATGCTCTATCTGAATCATGAAAGAAAAAATTTAGGTTTAATGTCCCTTTAATTAAAAATTGAAATTTTTTGTTTTTCCATTGTCCCCAAATAGAGTGGAATGAATTCTGCACAATTCAGAACCTTCATCCTACTATACTTGTTTATATAGATTCCTTGTTGATCAAGAGTTTGTTTAGATGTTTCCAGTAATATAAACAACACTCAAAAGGCTTTTCAAGGGATATGCCCCAGCACTTCAAAACAGTGCCTATTTTGCTAACAAACAGCCAGATTACGAGTTTTGCGTTATGGCTGGCTCGCTAATTACTTGTACGTTATTTTCACCACTCACCTTTAATAGCGCTGTTATTACAGGTTTGCAAAAAAACTGCTTTTGCGGGCGATATGGTTGCGTTGAGCTCCATGCTTCACCCAAATACAAACGGTGTTTTGACGTGCTCATGCACGATTTCCCCATAGACATCAATGGGGAGAGACGGCTAAAAAATGCCTAACACCTGCGATCGTGGAATGAAAAGCTCCGTAACGCAGCCCTATTGATGTCTATGGGGAAAAAAAATGTATGTTTAAACCTAACACCCTAACATACACCCCGAGTCTAAACACCCCTAATCTGCCGCCCCTAAGATTACTGCCACCTACATTACACTTATCAACCCCTAATCTGCCGCCCCCAATGTCGCCGCCACCTACATAAATTTATTAACCCCTAATCTGCCGCCCCCAACGTTGCTGCCACCTATCTACACATATTAACCCCTAATCTGCCGCCCCCAATGTCGCCGCCGCCACTATACTAAAGTTATTAACCTAAACCTCTGGCCTCCCACATCACTAACACTAAATAAATATATTAACCCCTAACGTAACCCTAACTAGGGTTAGGGTTACGTTAGGGTTAGGTTTAGGGGTTAATAGGTTTATTATAGCGGCTGTGGGGGCGAACAGCAGATTAGGGGTTAATAATATTTAAATAGTGTTTGCTATCTGGGAGGGGGGGCGGTTTAGGGGTTATAGGTTTATTATAGTGGCGACAATGTCGGGAAGCTGCGGAATAGGGGTTAATAAATTTTTTAAGTGGCGGTGATGTCCGGAGCGGCAAATTAGAGGTTAATCATTTTATTATAGTGTTTACGATGCGGGAGGGCCTCGGTTTAGGGGTTAATAGGTAGTTTATGGGTGTTTGTGTACTTTTTAACAGTTTAGTTATGAGTTCTATGCTACAGCTTTGTAGAGTAAAACTCATAACTACTGACTTTAGATGGAGGTACAGATCTTGTCATTTTAGGCTGTAACGCTAGCTTTTTGGCCTCCCAGCAAAACCCGTAATACCGGCGCTATGGAAGTCCCATTGAAAAAGGACTTTTCTTAAAGTACGGTACTGACATTGCGTGACGGCCAAAAAAGTGTGCGGTACAGCTATTCTGACAAGACTTGTAATAGCGACGTTAGGGAAAAAGCATTGTTATGGGCCATAACGATGCTTTTTGAGTCATAACGCAAAACTCGTAATCTAGCTGAACATTGGTTTTAAATGCTTTTAAAAATCCACCTTGCGTGCAGATCTTATATAATGCAGTGATTATTTTCTGATGTATTTATAACATGTTTTTAATGTCCCTTTAAGTTTGTTATTACTTTAAAGGTGAAACATATCGATTGTAAGCTTTTATGAATAATTAAAAGAGATCTAGACAATTTCTATATTCATTCATACTGAAAGAATATTTATTCCTGACTTATTATGAGACAGTCCCCAATAAGCTTACTTTAACTATATCCCTGAGGAATCTCCCAGCGACATAAATGCTTTCAATTGTATCTAAACTGAAATTAAAGGGACATTGCTTGGTTCTCAATTATCTAATTAGCCTGCTAAGATGTACTAATTAAAAAAAAAAAAATTGCTTTTATTTTTTCATGTAAAATAGCTGCTTTTGCCTGATGATTACACAACCTATACTGAAAAATTCAGAATTTTGAATCACTTAGTGATCGATGTGTGATAAAACTTTGTTGAGTTTAAAGGGACACTGAACCCAAATTTTTTCTTTCGTGATTCAGCTAGAACATGCAATTTTAAGCAACTTTCTAATTTACTCCTATTATCAATGTTTCTTCGTTCTCTTGCTATCTTTATTTGAAAAAGAAGGCATCTAAGCTTTTTTCTTGGTTCAGAACTCTGGACTGCAGTTTTTGATTGGTGGATGAATTTATCCACCAATCAGCAAGGACTACCTAGGTTGTTCACCAAAAATGGGCCGGCATCTAAACTTACATTCTTTCATTTCAAATAAAGATACCAACGCCTAGATTTAGAGTTTTGTTGGTAACGACCCGCGTAGCTAACGCTGGCTTTTTTCTGGCCGCACCTTTTAAATAACTCTGGTATTGAGAGTTCACAGAATGGCTGCGTTAGGCTCCAAAAAGGGAGCGTACAGGCATATTTACCGCCACTGCAACTCTCGATACCAGAGTTGCTTACGGACGCGGCCAGCTTCAAAAAGTGCTCGTGCACGATTCCCCCATAGAAAACAATGGGGCTGTTTGAGCTGAAAAAAAACCTAACACCTGCAAAAAAGCCGCGTTCAGCTCCTAACGCAGCCCCATTGTTTGCTATGGGGAAACACTTCCTATGTCTGCACCTAACACTCTAACATGTACCCCGAGTCTAAACACCCCTAACCTTACACTTATTAACCCCTAATCTGCCGCCCCTGCTATCGCTGACCCCTGCATATTATTTTTAACCCCTAATCTGCCGCTCCGTACACCGCCGCAACCTACATTATACCTATGTACCCCTAATCTGCCGCTCCGTACACCCCCGCCACCTACATTATCCCTATGTACCCCTAATCTGTTGCCCTAACATCGCCGACCCCTATATTATATTTATTAACCCTTAATCTGCCGCCCCCAACGTCGCCTCCACCTAACTACACTTATTAACCCCTAATCTACCGACCGGACCTGAGCGCTACTATAATAAATGTATTAACCCCTAATCCGCCTCACTCCCGCCTCAATAACCCTATAATAAATAGTATTAACCCCTATTCTGCCCTCCCTAACATTGTCGACACCTAACTTCAAGTATTAACCCCTAATCTGCCGACAGGAGCTCACCGCTATTCTAATAAATGTATTAACCCCTAAAGCTAAGTCTAACCCTAACACTAACACCCCCCTAAATTAAATATAATTTAAATCTAACGAAATAAATTAACTCTTATTAAATAAATTATTCCTATTTAAAGCTAAATACTTACCTGTAAAATAAATCCTAATATAGCTACAATATAAATTATAATTATATTATAGCTATTTTAGGATTTATATTTATTTTACAGGTAAATTTGTATTTATTTTAACCAGGTACTATAGCTATTAAATAGGTAAGAACTATTTAATAGCTAAAATAGTTAAAATAATTACAAAATTACCTGTAAAATAAATCCTAACCTAAGTTACAATTAAACCTAACACTAGACTATCAATAAATAAATTAAATAAACTACCTACAATTATCTACAATTAAAGCTAACGCTACACTATCAATAAATAAATTAAATACAATTCCTACAAATAAATACAATTAAATAAACTAACTAAAGTACAAAAAATAAAAAAGAACTAAGTTACAAAAAATAAAAAAATATTTACAAACATTAGAAAAAGATTACAACAATTTTAAACTAATTACACCTACTCTAAGCCCCCTAATAAAATAACAAAGCCCCCCAAAATAAAAAAATGCCCTCCCCTATTCTAAATTACAAAAGTTCAAAGCTCTTTTACCTTACCAGCCCTGAATAGGGCCCTTTGCGGGGCATGCCCCAAGAAATTCAGCTCTTTTGCCTGTAAAAAAACACATACAATACCCCCCCCCCCCAACATTACAACCCACCACCCACATACCCATAATCTAACCCAAACCCCCCTTAAATAAACCTAACACTAAGCCCCTGAAGATCTTCCTACCTTATCTTCACCATACCAGGTTCACCGATCGGTCCTGGCTCAAAAATCTTCATCCAAGCCCAAGCGGGGGCTAGACATCCATCATCCGACGGCTGAAGAAGTCCAGAAGAGGGTCCAAAGTCTTCATCCTATCCGGGAAGAAGAGTAGATCCGGACCGGCAACCATCTTCTTCCAAGCGGCATCTTCTATCTTCATCCAATGAGGACCGGCTCCATCGTGAAGACCTCCAGCGCGGACCCATCTTCTTCCGACGACGTCCAACTGAAGAATGACGGTTCCTTTAAGGGACGTCATCCAAGATGGCGTCCCTCGAATTCCGATTGGCTGATAGGATTCTATCAGCCAATCGGAATTAAGGTAGGAAAATTCTGATTGGCTGATGGATTCAGCCAATCAGAATCAAGTTCAATCCGATTGGCTGATCCGATCAGCCAATCAGATTGAGCTCGCATTCTATTGGCTAATCGGAACAGCCAATAGAATGCGAGCTCAATCTGATTTTCCTACCTTAATTCCGATTGGCTGATAGAATCCTATCAGCCAATCGGAATTCGAGGGATGCCATTTTGGATGACGTCCCTTAAAGGAACCGTCATTCTTCAGTTGGACGTCGTCGGAAGAAGATGGGTACGCGCTGGAGGTCTTCGAGATGGAGCCGGTCCTCATCGGATGAAGATAGAAGATGCCGCTTGGAAGAAGATGGTTGCCGGTCCGGATCTACTCTTCTTCCCGGATAGGATGAAGACTTTGGACCCTCTTCTAGACTTCTTCAGCCATCGGATGATGGATGTCTAGCCCCCGCTTGTGCTTGGATGAAGATTTTGGAGCTAGGACCGATCGGTGAACCTGGTATGGTGAAGATAAGGTAGGAAGATCTTCAGGGGCTTAGTGTTAGGTTTATTTAAGGGGGGTTTGGGTTAGATTATGGGTATGTGGGTGGTGGGTTGTAATGTTGGGGGGGGGGTATTGTATGTGTTTTTTTACAGGCAAAAGAGCTGAATTTCTTGGGGCATGCCCCGCAAAGGGCCCTGTTAAGGGCTGGTAAGGTAAAAGAGCTTTGAACTTTTGTAATTTAGAATAGGGTAGGGCATTTTTTTATTTTGGGGGGCTTTGTTATTTTATTAGGGGGCTTAGAGTAGGTGTAATTAGTTTTAAATTGTTGTAATCTTTTTCTAATGTTTGTAAATATTTTTTTATTTTTTGTAACTTAGTTCTTTTTTATTTTTTGTTCTTTAGTTAGTTTATTTAATTGTATTTATTTGTAGGAATTGTATTTAATGTATTTATTGATAGTGTAGTGTTAGCTTTAATTGTAGGTAGTTTATTTAATTTATTTATTGATAGTCTAGTGTTAGGTTTAATTGTAACTTAGGTTAGGATTTATTTTACAGGTAATTTTGTAATTATTTTAACTATTTTAGCTATTAAATAGTTCTTAACTATTTAATAGCTATTGTACCTGGTTAAAATAAATACAAAGTTACCTGTAAAATAAATATTAATCCTAAAATAGCTACAATATAATTATAATTTATATTGTAGCTATATTAGGGTTTATTTTACAGGTAAGTATTTAGCTTTAAATAGGAATAATTTATATAATAAGAGTTAATTTATTTCGTTAGATTTAAATTATATTTAATTTAGGGGGGTGTTAGTGTTAGGGTTAGACTTAGCTTTAGGGGTTAAAAATTTTATTAGAATAGTGGTGAGCTCCGGTCGGCAGATTAGGGGTTAATGTTTGAAGTTAGGTGTCGGCGATGTTAGGGAGGGCAGATTAGGGGTTAATACTATTTATTATAGGGTTATTGAGGCGGGAGTGAGGCGGATTAGGGGTTAATAACTTTATTATAGTAGTGGTGCGGTCCGCTCGGCAGATTAGGGGTTAATAAGTGTAGGCAGGTGGAGGCGACGTTGTGGGGGGCAGATTAGGGGTTAATAAATATAATATAGGGGTCGGCGGTGTTAGGGGCAGCAGATTAGGGGTACATAGGGATAATGTAAGTAGTGGCGGTGTACGGAGCGGCAGATTAGGGGTTAATAATAATATGCAGGGGTCAGCGATAGTGGGGGGCGGCAGATTAGGGGTTAATAAATATAATATAGGGGTCGGCGGTGTTAGGGGCAGCAGATTAGGGGTACATAAGGATAACGTAGGTGGCAGTCGGCAGATTAGGGGTTAAAAAAATTTAATCGAGTGGCGGCGATGTGGGGGGACCTCGGTTTAGGGGTACATAGGTAGTTTATGGGTGTTAGTGTACTGTAGAGCACAGTAGTTAAGAGCTTTATAAACCGGCGTTAGCCCAGAAAGCTCTTAACTACTGACTTTTTTCTGCGGCTGGAGTTTGGTCGTTAGATTTCTAACGCTCACTCCAGACACATCTCTAAATACCGGAGTTAGAAAGATCCCATTGAAAAGATAGTATACGCAATTGACGTAAGGGGATCTGCGGTATGGAAAAGTCGCGGCTGGAAAGTGAGCATTAGACCCTTTAATGACTGACTCCAAATACCAGAGGGCGTTAAAAACCAGCGTTAGGAGCCTCTAACGCTGGTTTTGACGGCTACCGCCCAACTCTAAATCTAGGCCCAAGAGAATAAAGAAAATGTGATAATAGGAGTAAATTAGAAAGTTGCTTAAAAATTCATGCTCTATCTGAATCACGAAAGAAAAAATTTGGGTTCAGTGTCCCTTTAATATTCTTTTATCATAAATGCTAAATGATATATGGGGCCGATGTATTAACTGTCGGACGGACATGAGCATACGCTGTCAGCATTTTACATTTAACAAGCATTTCTAGTGAAATGCTTGTGCAATGCAGTCCTCTGCAGATTGGCCGCTAGCAGGAGGTGTCAATCATCCCGATCAGATACGATCAGGATGATTGCTGATTGCCTCAGAGGTGGCGGACAAGTTAAGGAGCAGCGATCTGGAAACTACGGGGGTAGATTGCACCATTCGCTGCTTGTTAAATCTACCCCATGGAATGTTAAATCTATGCCAGAAAAATTAAGAAGTTTAGGAATTAGGGAGCTTGAAGAACAGTGCAAATGCTTACACAGCAAAATAAAGTAGCTTTTGTGAAGTTAAAAACAAGCTCTCAAATTCTGTTAAATTTAAAGAATAAATTTAATGAATTGTATTTGGTAAAACATTTTCTTTGCCATTTTAAGGGAAATATTCTAAAAATAAATAATCAACTGACAATGTATGATTTCAGCAATAGAATTGATGCTCAGGTGCAAAGAGTGTAAAATCTCAAATACAACTTCAGTGTTGAAAATAAAATGTTTCATTAATGAATGGTTATGCTGTATCTGGTTTATCTACCTTAAGACCCTAGGGTTGCAATACAGTTTATCCATTATTTTCTTCATGCCGAATACTTTATTACATAAACTAAGGGCTATTGTTAGTCCATTGTTCAATATTTGTAATAATAGAGGTTTATTATAGACAAGAAATTGAGTGTGATAGATTACTCTATGTGTTTGTGCATGGACCTGTAAAATAGCATAGGTCCATTATTGTATAATTTTTTCAGCAAATACTGGTACTTTAGCAAGAATATAGATCAGTATCAAGTTTAGTGGCATAGCAACTGTTACCCTTTTCTCATTTTGTATCTTTTAATAAAATAAAGAAATAAAGAAAATACATGTCAGTTGTATTTGAGCTTGTGGGTAGTATTTTAGTATTTTACCAAATATGGAAAAGAAAAGTATTGTCATGTTTATTAGAGAATCAGACTAATTTAAATATTTTAAAGACTTTTTATATTTAAAGATATTTTTATTTGGTCTTTTTCCTGTTTGTAGTTGTATGTGTAGTCATAATTTCTTTCTCAGTATTGTAAGAATTGCAAACTCAATATATATGTTAAATATATAAGAAAAAATAGAGATACATTTTGATATACATTGCTATATAGATGAATACATTAAAGGGATAGTAAACACCAATAATGTTATTGTTTAAAAAGAAAGATAATCCAGTTATTTACCATTCCCCAATTATGCATAACCAATACTGTTATAGAAAATATATTTAACCAATACTGTTATAGAAAATATTCTTTTTAACGCTGTAATTACTTGTATCGTGTATCTGTCCAGGGTGCTGGACTTTCTTTTTCAAATAAAGATAGCAAGAAAAGAAGAAAAATTGATAAATTGATAAAAGGAGTAAATTAGAAAGTTGCTTAAAATCGCATGCTATATCTGAATCATATTTAACCCCTTGAGTGCAAACGACAGCTCAGAGCCGTCGCTAGCACTCAACCACCTTTTGAGCAATCTGGGGGCTCCCACCAACTCCAACCCCGTCGATCGGGCCTTTATAGTGACAGGCATCGCCGAGGCTTCCCGTTACGTGTGGTGACGTCACGTGCAATGACGTGATGACGTCACTGCCGAACTTTATTTAAAATTAACAATACAAAGTATAGGGAAAGGGGGCATGCTGCTTAGAAACCTGTATCTATGCAGCTACAGACCCCAAAGACCCACCATTGGAAAGGTAATAGCCTAACCTTTTCAACGGTATAAGTCTTGGGGATCTGGGGGAAAAAAAATGTCTTTTTTTTTTTTTAAATAGTCAAAAACAGAAAAAAAATAAAATCCTGCTTAGCACTCAAAGGGTTAATTATGACTAGACTATCCCTTTAACCATACGCACCATAGGAATAATAGTTAATCTGGAAGCAGAAACGGTGTCAAAAACAACTATCCATCACCATAACCGGAATACAAATGTAGGTAATTACAAAATACAAAAAGAAACAAGGTATTCCTATCCGGCACTATCCTATTACAAATGTAAACAATATAAATAAATAACACAGCGCTGGAGTGATGAATTCAAATAGATTCAACATTTATTCAATACCCCTCAACTATTCTCAATGGCGAAATTAAACAGACTAGTATGTAAAATAAGGCAAAAATGTATAAAGCCTGAGGAGTCATAGTCCAACACAGTTGAAATACAACGGTGTACCCAAATATTTTTGTGAGGTTTCTCCCCTATTGTATCACTTCTTAATATTCTGCAACAAGTCTATCCCCAAAAATACAATTATGGATCACAGATACAGATATCTTGTTTCGACCAGGTCCTTTTTAACCCAAATTCTTTCAGGACTATATTATATCGCTCGTGGAGCTATTAGGCAGCCTTTGCCTAGTTTGTGACTAATCGTTGCCTGTGAAACACCTCTATTCCGTACCTGGATCTTGGTGTTATTCTTTAGGCACTTTGCCTGTCATTTGCGGCTTCCTTGCTGACCTGCAAACAAACCTTCACTGCATGCTCCGCATATAGCGATTGGGTTCTTCAACTCGGCGTGTGCCTAAATTAACACGACTGCAGGTCACGGACAAACCTTTACTGCATGCGCCGCATCCGGCGTCTAGACTCTCTAGTCTGCCAATATCGGTTTCTTAAGTGGACCTCTGGTCAAAGATGGATGTTCTTTAATAGCACATAAAAGTATCTTAGGGGATGATCTATGATGGCTGTAAAGCTGTAAATATATATACATATACATATATACACACACACACATATATATATATATATATATATATATATATATATATATATATAAAAGTATACACACATACATACATTGGAGACAAACACCTTGCCATTTACCATATCACTTTTAACCCTTTTTAAAACCATTTTTATTAATATTAAAATTAAGTAAAAATTATATTGTTTTACTAAATATGTAGAAAAAAGGAAATTATAGGCGCTAAAGGACAGTACCCCAGCTTAACTAGTGAATTCCCCTCCAAGAATACAAAGTGGCAAAAGCAATGTGAAAAAGTGAAGTTAAGCGCTCAAAGCACGGGTGTATCTAGGAGATGTGTATTTAAATAAAAGGACCAGTGTCCAGTATGTAATCAGCGAAAAAATATATTCATCAAAGTATTTATATGTAATAATATATAGGAAGGAATATATATATATGTACCAGAACAGAGACAGAGGCGTAAATATAGTTCAAATGGAAAATTTCCAAGGCAATTTATTATACTAATAAAACAGAGGTGTCAAGATGTCTAAAATGATACAAAATGATACAATGTAAAACAAAGGGACGTCTCCCTTAATAAATGTATAGATACATAAAATAAGCATAAAAGAACAATAAGAAAAAGTACTTGCGCTTTAGCGAAAAATGTACTGATGTCCCAAGATATTGACTTGCCAAGTGACAAGAAAGTAACTGTCCAGTTGTAGGCTTAAATTGCCTGTATATGTTGGTTGGCGTTACTGGATGAGAGAAAAGGGCGCCTTTTTGTGTAAAGGTGACGTGACGTCACGTTTTAAAATGGTAGGTGATGTTGCCGTGGCAACCCCTATTCCTAAATCTGTAAGGAAATCCTGGGGGATCTAAAGATAATCTTTGCGCTCACGAAAGATGATAGCTTTGTTATCGTGAGGAAAGACTAGCAGGATCTTGAAATTTAGAAATGGGTCTTTGCGGTCGCTAGTAGCGACTAGTTTATCCTTTGTTGAGGGACTTGGCGGTCGCAAACAGCGACTAGGAGAAATATACAGATCCTTCCAGTTGAAGATAAGGTGGTCATTAGTAACGACTTGAGGATCTTTTAAGAAGTGTAGGTTGGTCTTTGCGGTCGCCGGTAGCGACTGGTGTATCCTTTGTTGAAGAACTTGGCGGTCGCAAACAGCGACTAGGAGAAATATACAGATCCTTCCAGTTGAAGATAAGGTGGTCGTTAGTAACGACTTTAGGATCTTTTAAGAAGTGTAGGTTGGTCTTTGCAGTCGCCGGTAGCGACTGGTGTATCCTTTGTTGAAGAACTTGGCGGTCGCAAGTAGCGACTAAGGAATTCTTTGGTTTAGGATGAGGTGGTCGTTAGTAACGACTCGCGGATCTTTTAGGATAAGTAAGATGGTCTTTGCGGTCGCTGGTAGCGACTGGGTTATCCTTTGTTGAGGAACTTGGCGGTCGCAGGGAGCGACTAGGAAATTCTTAGGAGACAGTCGGTTTTGTGGTCGCTAGTAGCGACTAGGAGTTTCTTTGTAGCAAGGTTGGTGCCAAACGGCACAGCAGTTGGTGGAGTTAGTTGTCAGTTGGTGCCAGCATGCACATAGAAATTCAAATGGAAAGTCCTTATACTGAAGAGCATTAAATATAGGGCTGCAGCAAACAAAGAACCTGACTCCCTGCAGTCCAGAGCCAAAGAATACAGCATCTGTTAAAGTGATCCTTTTAAGTTCAGCTCTTAGAATGGAATGAGCTGTCTTCTTTGTCCGATGTCACCTTTTAGAAGAAAATGCCTCCAAAATAAGACAAGCAGTGTAACTGTTTATGCTGATCTTGAAGCCGCGCTGTAAACCCCAGCTACAAACACTTCTGTCTCTTGCTCAGTTATCACCTATACCGGTTAGGGCACTGATTAGCTTAGTATTATGGGAGTGTCTGGTTTGAGCTGTGGGGTGCCGGCTCTACAGCTGATCCTTTCTTTTCTTCCTCTTGATGCACACTAGGAGATCCGCAACGCGTTTCCGCTGAAATTACTTCAGCCTTTGTCAGTAACCGGTATAGGTGATAACTGAGCAAGAGACAGAAGTGTTTGTAGCTGGGGTTTACAGCGCGGCTTCAAGATCAGCATAAACAGTTACACTGCTTGTCTTATTTTGGAGGCATTTTCTTCTAAAAGGTGACATCGGACAAAGAAGACAGCTCATTCCATTCTAAGAGCTGAACTTAAAAGGATCACTTTAACAGATGCTGTATTCTTTGGCTCTGGACTGCAGGGAGTCAGGTTCTTTGTTTGCTGCAGCCCTATATTTAATGCTCTTCAGTATAAGGACTTTCCATTTGAATTTCTATGTGCATGCTGGCACCAACTGACAACTAACTCCACCAACTGCTGTGCCGTTTGGCACCAACCTTGCTACAAAGAAACTCCTAGTCGCTACTAGCGACCACAAAACCGACTGTCTCCTAAGAATTTCCTAGTCGCTCCCTGCGACCGCCAAGTTCCTCAACAAAGGATAACCCAGTCGCTACCAGCGACCGCAAAGACCATCTTACTTATCCTAAAAGATCCGCGAGTCGTTACTAACGACCACCTCATCCTAAACCAAAGAATTCCTTAGTAGCTACTTGCGACCGCCAAGTTCTTCAACAAAGGATACACCAGTCGCTACCGGCGACTGCAAAGACCAACCTACACTTCTTAAAAGATCCTCAAGTCGTTACTAACGACAACCTTATCTTCAACTGGAAGGATCTGTATATTTCTCCTAGTCGCTGTTTGCGACCGCCAAGTTCTTCAACAAAGGATACACCAGTCGCTACCGGCGACCGCAAAGACCAACCTACACTTCTTAAAAGATCCTCAAGTCGTTACTAACGACCACCTTATCTTCAACTGGAAGGATCTGTATATTTCTCCTAGTCGCTGTTTGCGACCGCCAAGTCCCTCAACAAAGGATAAACTAGTCGCTACTAGCGACCGCAAAGACCCATTTCTAAATTTCAAGATCCTGCTAGTCTTTCCTCACGATAACAAAGCTATCATCTTTCGTGAGCGCAAAGATTATCTTTAGATCCCCCAGGATTTCCTTACAGATTTAGGAATAGGGGTTGCCACGGCAACATCACCTACCATTTTAAAACGTGACGTCACGTCACCTTTACACAAAAAGGCGCCCTTTTCTCTCATCCAGTAACGCCAACCACCATATACAGGCAATTTAAGCCTACAACTGGACAGTTACTTTCTTGTCACTTGGCAAGTCAATATCTTGGGACATCAGTACATTTTTCGCTAAAGCGCAAGTACTTTTTCTTATTGTTCTTTTATGCTTATTTTATGTATCTATACATTTATTAAGGGAGACGTCCCTTTGTTTTACATTGTATCATTTTGTATCATTTTAGACATCTTGACACCTCTGTTTTATTAGTATAATAAATTGCCTTGGAAATTTTCCATTTGAACTATATTTACGCCTCTGTCTCTGTTCTGGTACATATATATATATTCCTTCCTATATATTATTACTAAATATGTATATATGCGTGTAGTACTTTATTTTAATGCCTTTAACTTCAGATCTCAAGTCTCGTTAAATATTGTAGCACAGTTTTGTCTTTTGCATTTGTACAAATAATAAATACAAGTGCTAGTTAGCACATTCACAATATTATTATTATGATTATTATACTTTATTTATTAAGCGCCAACATATTCTGCAGCGCTGTCCATGGATACAATTCATTTAAATAAAACAATACAAGACTTGTAAGAGACAGGACAAAATTTACAAACACATACAGGAGGGATTGAGGGCCCTATTCCCATGGGAACTTAACATCTAGAAGGGTAGGAGGTTGAGAAACAGGAGGTGAGGACTGCAAGATTGAGAAGGATGTTAATACAGAGTTAGATGAGGAAAATGTTAGGTAAGTGAAATTAATTTATTATTGAGTTGGGTGGTAGGCTTCCCTGAACAGAAAAGTCTTCAGGGAACATTTAAAGGAAGAAAGATTAGGGCTGACAGCAAGAGGGAGAGTGTTCCAGAGGGTAGGTGCTGCACGAGAGAAGTCCTGCAGTCTAGCATGAGAGGAGGTTATAGTTGCGGATGCAAGGAGCAGGTCATTGTTGGATCTTAGTGGATGGGCTGGAGTATACTTGTGTATTAGAGAGGATAGGTAGAGGGGAGCGGCGTTGGTGAGAGTTTTGTATGTAAGGGTGAGAATTTTGAATTTGATTCTGCTGTGAATGGGGAGCCAATGAAGGGACTCACAGAGAGGTGCAGCAGATACAGATTGACAGGAAAGGTGGATCAGCCTGGCAAAGGGATTTAGGATGGATTGAAGGGGGGAGAGGTGGGAAAGAGGAAGGCCAGCGAGTAGGTTATTGCAGTAGTCAAGTCGGGAGATAACAAGGGAGTGGATTATTTGCTTTGTGGTGTCAGCGCTCAGAAAAGGGCGAATTTTGGAAATATTGCGTAGATGATTGTGGCAGGATGTAGAAAGCAATTGGATATGGGGGACGAAGGATAGGTTTGAGTCAAGTGTGACTCTGAGGCTTCGGACATGGGGCGATGGGGAAATGGTGATGCCGTCAACAGGGATAGAGAAGTCAAAAGTCGGCGTAGAGCTTGAGGGGGGATAAGAAGGAGCTCAGTCTTGGACATGTTAATCTTTAGGTGGTGAGAGGCCATCCAGGAAGAAATACCAGATAAGCAGTTGCTGACATGAGAGAGGACAGAGGGAGAGAGAGCAGGGGTGGAGAGGTAGATCTGGGTGTCATCAGCATAGAGGTGATATTTGAAGTCATAACTGTTAATAAGTTTACCCAGCAAAGAAGTATAGATGGAGAAGAGTAGAGGACCCAGAACAGATCCTTGAGGTACTCCAACAGACAAAGGCATAGGAGAGGAGGAGTCGCCGGCAAATGACACAGAAAAAGACCTGTGAGAAAGATAGGAGTGAATCCAGGAAAGAGCAGTGTCAGAGAGGCCAAAAGAGCTAAGGATCTGTAGGAGGACGGGGTGGTCAACTGTGTCGAAGGCAGCTGAGAGGTCAAGTAAGATGAGTATAGAGTAGTGGCCAATATTTTTAGCAGAGAGAAGATCATTTGTTACCTTGGTAAGGGCAGTCTAGTTGAGTGTTTTGGGCAGTGAAAATATGCATTGAAAGTATAGGTTGCGCTAGAGTGATGTCGTCCGTGTTAACCCTTCTATGGTAAACACACTTTACCATGGACTTGTACTATGACGTAGCGCTCTCATGTTTGTTCGGTCTAGCAATTTTGCATCTAGCATCCAGCGCTATAATTTATTTAATTATTTATCAAGCTAAAGTTTACTTTTCACCACAAAGTTGATGGGTTCATTTTGAACATTATAAAATGATTATCCCAGAATATTCTAGAGCAGAAAATATGTATAAAATAGTTTCTAAACTACATATCTCATTAAATATCCATATTCTAAGCTATACTTTGGTGATATAACAAGCAAGATTAAATATAATTTAAATGAACATAAATTGAACATTAAGGGCTCCATTTATCAATCTGTGAATGCAGTTTTGGAGTCCTACCATACAGGTTCACTTGAGTGAGTCTGCAACACTAGTTCAGAAGCTGCTACTTCTACTACTAACCTCTCTCAGTAGTGGTCTAGTTAACTAATTTCAAACAGATCCAACTGGGATGACTTTAAAGTATTTATTGTATGATTGGTTGTTCAAGTGCAGGAAGTGCAGCTGCATGAGCAGTTTATTGTGCAATGATAAATGTGGGCTGCAGAATCTATCTTATAGGTACAATCCCAGGAGCAGACAGAACCTTGTCCAAGGTGTGTTAATTAAAGGGTTATAAAACTGGTCAATAAATAATAATTTTAAGTTACTGTATATGACGTAACATAACTAATAAACAGCCAGATTACGAGTTTTGCGTTATGGCTGGCTCGCTAATAACTTGCAAGTTATTTTCACCGCTCACCTTTAATAGCGCTGCTATTAGAGGTTTGCAAAAACGGCTTGTGCAGGCTATATGGTTCCGTTGAGCTCCCAAATACAAGCAGTGTTTTGACATGCTCGTGCTGATTTCCCCATAGACATCAATGGGGAGAGCCAGCTAAAAAAAGCCTAACACCTGCAATCGTGGAGCATAAAGCTCCATAACGCAGCCCCATTGATGTCTATGGGGAAAAAATATATGTTTAAACCAAACACCCTAACATAAACCCCAAGTCTAAACGCCCCAAATCTGCCGCCCCCGACATCGCCGACATCTACATTACACTTATTAACCACTAATCTGCCGCCCCCAATGTTGCAGCCACCACTATACTAAAGTTATTAACCCCTAAACCTCTGGCCTCCCACATCACCAACACTAAATAAATATATTAACTCCTAACGTAACCCTAAGTCTAACCCTAACCCTAACGTAACCCTAACACCCCCTAACTTTAATATAATTAAAATAATTCTAATAAAACTTACTATTAATAATAAATAATTCCTATTTAAAACTAAATACTTACTTGCCTGTAAAAAAACCTAAGCTAGCTAAGATAGTTATATTGTAGCTATCTTAGGTTTTATTTTTTTTGTATTTATTTTAAATAGGTAGACTAGTTAATAAATAGTTATTAACTATTTACTAGCTACCTAGTTAAAATAAATACAAAGTTACATGTAAAATAAAACCTAACCTGAGTTACACTAACACCTAACATTACAATAAAATTAAATAAATTAAATTAACAAAATGCATTTATCTAAATTACAAAAAAAATAAAAAATAAATTACACAAAATAAAAAAAAAATTTATCAAAATAAAAAAGCCACCCCAAAAATAAAAAAAACCCTAGCCTACACTAAACTGCCTATGGCCTTTTGCAGGGCATTGCCCCAAAGAAATCAGCTCTTTTACCTGTAAAACAAAATACAAACAACCCCCCAACAGTAAAACCCACCACTCACACAACGAAACCCCCCAAATAACGGCATCTTCTATCTTCCTCCATCCGGTACGGAGCGGGTCCATCTTCAAGACATCCGGCGCGGAGCATCCTCTTCTTCCGATGGCTGTTGAAGAATGAAGTTTTCCTTTAAATGACGTCATACTTACATTCCGATTGGCTGATATAATTCTATCAGCCAATAGGAATTAAGGGGAAAAAATCCTATTGGCTGTTGCAATCAGCCAATAGGATTGAGCTTGCATTCAATTGGCTGATTGGAATAGCCAATAGAATGCTAGCTCAATCCTATTGGCTGATTGCAACAGCCAATAGGATTTTTCCCCCTTAATTCCTATTGGCTGATAGAATTCTATCAGCCAATCGGAATATAAGGGACGTCATTTAAAGGGAAACTTCATTCTGCAACAGCCATCGAAAGAAGAGGATGCTCCATGCCAGATGTCTTGAAAATGGACCCGCTCCGTGCCGGATAGATGAAGATAGAAGATGCCATCTGGAGGAAGACTTCTGCTGCCTGGATGAGGATGGATGTCCGGTCTTCAAAAACTGTAAGTGGATCGTCGGGGGTTAGTGTTAGGTTTTTTAAGGGTTTATTGGGTGGGTTTTATTTTTAGCTTCGGGTTTTGGGCAATGTAAAAGAGCTAAATGCCCTTTTAAGGGCAATTCCCATCCAAATTACCTTTTCAGGGCAATGGGGAGCTTAGGTTTATTTAGGTTTTTATTCAGGGGGTTTGGTTGTGTAGGTGGTGGGTTTTACTGTTGGGGGTTGTTTGTATTTTTTTTTACAGGTAAAAGAGCTGATTTCTTTGGGGCAATGCCCCACAAAAAGGCCCTTTTAAGGGCCATTGGCAGTTTAGTGTAGGCTAGGGTTTTTTTTATTTTGGGGGTGCTTTTCATTTTGATAGGGCTATTAGATTAGGAGTAATTTGTTTTTATTTTTGATCATTTCTTTTTTTATTTTGTGTAATTTAGTGTTTACTTTTTTTGTAATTTAGATAAATGAATTTTGTTAATTTAATTTATTTAATGTTATGGTAATGTTAGGTGTTAGTGTAACTCAGGTTAGGTTTTATTTTACAGGTAACTTTGTATTTATTTTAACTAGGTAGCTAGTAAATAGTTAATAACTATTTACTAACTAGTCTACCTAGTTAAAATAAATACAAACTTACCTGTGAAATAAAAATAAAACCTAAGCTAGCTACAATGTAAGTATTAGTTATATTGTAGCTAGCTTAGGGTTTATTTTACAGTTAAGTAAGTATTTAGTTTTAAATAGGAATTAGTTAGTTATTAATAGTAGGTTTTATTTAGATTTATTTTAATTATATTTAAGTTAGGGGGTGTTAGGGATAGGGTTACGTTAGGGTTAGGTTTAGGGGTTAATAGGTTTATTATGGCGGCGGAGTGGGTGGATGGCAGATTAGGGGTTAATAATATTTAAATAGTGCTTGCGATGTGGGAAGGCGGTGGTTTAGGGGTTAATAATTTTATTATAGCGATGACGATGTCGGGGAGCGTCGGAAAAGGGCTTATTACATTTTTTTAAGTGGCTGCAATGGCAGCACATTAGGGGTTAATAATTTTATTTTATTATTTGCAATGCGGGAGGGCCTCGGTTTAGGGGTTAATAGGTAGTTTATGGGTGTTAGTGTACTTTGTGACAATTTAGTTATGAGTTTTATGCTACAGCTTTGTAACGTAAATCTCATAACTACTGACTTTAGATGGCGGTACAGATCTTGTCGGTATAGGGTGTACCGCTCACTTTTTGGCCTCCCAGGCAAAACTTGTAATACCGGCGCTATGGGAGTCCCATTGAAAAAGGACTTTTTTAAAATGTGGCACGGACGTTGCGTGACGGCCAAAAAAGTGTGTAGTACAGCTATACCTACAAGACTTGTAATACCGGCATTAGGGAAAAAAGCAGCATTATAACGCCAAACTCGTACTCTAGCTGAAAA
This sequence comes from Bombina bombina, assembly GCF_027579735.1. NCBI lineage: Eukaryota > Metazoa > Chordata > Amphibia > Anura > Bombinatoridae > Bombina > Bombina bombina. Next base: position 1,174,751,064 of record NC_069501.1, on the reverse strand, counting down.
TGCTCTTAGTATTTCTCCAAAACAAGCTTTTCAACATATACAAATATATATTTGCTTTATTCATAAATCATGTAAATCGACATCACCCAAAAAGAGGCTATTTTACCCAAAAATCAGGTGGCCAATCCAGAAGAGTGATAGCTATGGTAATTTAAATATTCATTACCTGCTGTGCACTTCCAACCATATGATTACTTGAAGCAAATCTTAAACACATTCTCACTACATATGTTGACTATGCAAAATTCAGAAGTTTGTGCTGGATTATTACTGGTGCACATTGTTATTTTGTGCAGCGCGGCCCTATTGATGCAGATTGTGGCTGCCTGTCAGTTAAATATTATGGTAATCAAGTGTGAAATACAAACATATCTTTTAGGTATATAGTGTAATTGTACAGTCAGATAACTGCAGGGTACTCAATGCTAGACTAAACATTAGAAATGACATTGTACATGTAAATCAATACAACAATATATGATTAATAAATTAAAGTTACATCGATAATATCATTCTGTTAGTATAAATTGTATTACCAGTCTGAAGGTAATGGTTGTTATTACAGGTGAGTTGCAAACACAGAGATAAAATAATTATGTGATTTCAGGAAAAAAGTTTACTTAAACAATGTGCATTTTTATTCAGATAAATAATCGAGGGGAAATGCTTATTCTGTGTGCAAGATACTTACCAACGCTTCTTCCCTTCAAGACACTTGAAATTATGTTTTCTTGATGCTCTGTGGTCATCGTTGGTCTGTGTGTGATGTAAACTGGTACATCTGTACATGTGTTTAAAGGGACACTAAGGGCTTCATGTACTAAGCCGTCAATTAATCCAACATTGTAGACGTGGATAAATTTGCCGTTACTCGCCGCGGGCAAAATGGTGTCCGCTGTCACTATGTACTAATAATCCACCCATAAATAGACACGTCTAGCCCGTGAGCAGTGGCGGATTATTGATAAATTTGACGCCTCGTTCGCCGTGAATAAGTCCAAAGGAAATTATTTATTTATTTATCAGCTTAAGACATAAAATTTAATCATCAAAATATTGTTCTGAAACCCTTGTTGCCATATTAGGTTGTTCTATACATTTTTCTTCAGCAAAATCGTCAGCATCTATGGTATTTTCTTCCTCTAATGGGCATCCTCTTTTTATTGCTATATTTTGCAGTATGCAGCAAACCAATATAATTCTTACGACTTTCTCAGGTGCATACTGCATAGCGCCGCCAGAACGATCAAGACATCAAAACCGCATTTTCAAAAGACCGAAAGTGCTCTCAATTATCCCCCTGGTACATCGATGTGCTTCATTGAAACATACTTGATTTCTGGTCTGTGGGTTGTTATAGGAGTCAACAGCCATTCTGTACATGAGTACCCTCCATCTCCTAATAGGACATAAAAAAATATAAATATTAATATAAAAATAATTATAAAGATTGAGAACTAATACGATACAAATTAAAAATATACAACACATTACACTTTAATTACAGTCTACAAATTTGGCGCAATTTATGTACATGGAAATTAAAAATGACAAATTAGACTCCAGTTATGCTTACCTAGAATCCATCCTTCAGGCATATCTCCATCCTTGAACTTCCGGTATAAGCCAGTTTGCCTTAAGATGTATGAATCATGACATGAGCCTGGGTTGTTTGAATGGACACTGATTATCCTCATGTTGGGGTCACAGACCATCTGAACATTCAAGGAATGGAAATGCTTTCTATTCCTATAGATCTCCTCAGGAGCTTGAAGTGGTCTTACAGCAACATGGGTACAGTCTATGGCCCCTAGGACATTGGGCATCCCAGCCATCCTATAGACATTTGACTTTATAGATTGCCATTCTTCAGGGGTAGATGGCAAACAAACATATTGAGGAAAAATAATTATCATAGTCCCTATGACTATTGATAAGTGGCGTGAAAAAGCAGATTGACTCATTCACTCATAATGACGCTAGAAACTGCCTGAAAGGAGCCTGTTGCCATAAAATGCAATGCAGCTAATAGTTTCAATAGTCCCGGAATAGCTTGTGAACGAGCCTTCGCCGGCTCCAAATAATCTTCAATCTCTCGATACAAGTGTAATATGGATTCACGATCAAGCCGGAATCTTTGTATGATCTCTCAGTCAGGAAGGCCGCGCAAACCAACCCGTGGAAGGAATACACGGGGGACATGAACTCTCCATCTTCTAACCAATCGATTAGTGACATTTCCAGTATTCTGTCTTCTAGACCGGATTTGATTCACACAGAGAATAAACAAACACAGAATTGTCTCCATAGCTGCTGAAATCAAGAATTACAATGCTGATATTACTGCCTTTTATATATGTCTAGACTGGAGTCTACATTGACTTTCCTTTTCTTTTGTACCTTGCCCGCCACCTAAAAGGTGGAGAGGCAAAAATAACGAGGTGGAAGTGGATATTGTAGCGAGTGGACAAATAGATTTTTTAGTACATTCGTTTATGGCGAGTTGGTGGTCAAATGTGTCTATTTACAGTGAAAAATGGAGAGGTAGCGAGGATTGACGGATAAGTACGCTCGCAATTTTAAATATGCGGGTTTGAACATAGTTGACGACTTTGTACATATCAGTTTGCGAGTTTTGATGCGAGATTTTTTGCAGGTAGCTCGCTGACTGCTTAGTACATGGAGCCCTTAACCCAATTTTTTTTCTTTCATGATTCAGATAGAGAATACAAATTTAAACAACATTCCAATTTACTTCTATTATTTATTTAGCTTCCTTTTTTAGATATCCTTTATGGAAGAAATTGAAATGTACATTAGTGAGCCAATCACACAAGGCTTCCATGTGCAGCAACCAATCAGCAGCTACTGAGCCTATCTAGATATGCTTTTCAGCAAAGAATATCAAGAGAATAAATCCAATTAGATAATAGAAGTAAATTAGAAAGTTGTTTAAAATTGCATGCTCTTTCTAAATCACGAAATAAAAAATTTGGGTTTCATGTCTCTTTAAGCCCGAGCCCCTACCCAGGTAGACCATAGTGATAGGATTCATACATGGGTCACACAGAGGGTCTGGAAAAGCATAAAAAATTGTGTTTCATATCCCTTTACACCACCCATGCTTCAGAGCATCATGTTGAAATGTATCATATTGTTATCCTATTGTTAAGCAATAAAAATGCAAGTAAATTATCATGCGAGAATACCCAGAATAGTGCTCAATGCATCCTAGCAACTGAATTTTGATTTTGTTAGTTTATACAATTTTTTTTTTTTTTAAGGAAAGTTTTGGATTCTAAGATTTTTTCATATTAAATTTGCATAATGTTATTTCTGTAAAGATGATTTGCCTTGAATATAGCTGTTCTGAGTATTGATATTTATAATATATATCATTCATTATTTAAATTTTGTTTGAATTGTAGTTTGTGGAGTCACATGTAAGTAGCACAGGAATATTGTGTAAACATTTTTTATATTGGGGATTTAAAGGGATAGTAAAGGAAAATTAAACTTTCATGATTTAGATAAAGAATGCAACTTTAAACAACTTTACAGTTTACTTTTATTATCTAATCTGCTTAGTTCTTTTGGTATCCTTTATTGTAAAGCATACCTAGGTAGGCTCAGGAGCAGCAATGCACTACTGGGAGCTGGCTGGGACTGCACATAATATGTCATTGGTTCACCTGATGTGTTCAGGTAGCTCTCAGTAGTGCACTGTTGCTCCTTCAACATATGATACCAATCTTTGAAGAACTTTTGAATGAATTTAAAGGGACAGTCTACACCTTAATCATCTTAAAGTCTTACTTTAGATTAAGCTGCAAATATCCTCCTACACCCCTATATATATTATGTAGCAGTAACAGTTAAAAAAAATATATTTTAAAATGACTATTGCTTCTGGTCACATTGAAATGGCTGCCAAGCTCCGCCCACTGATGACATCATGATCGGGGCTGCATCTATATACTGAGTAGCATTGACAGTCTATTGAATCCAATTAGTGAGTCTTTTGTAACTAGCGAAGCCTTTAATGCAGCCCAGATCATGATGTCATTAGTGGGCAGAGCTTAGCAACCATTTCAAAGTGACCATAAACAATATTCATTTTCAAATAACTTTTTTACTGTTACTGCTGCATGATATATAAATGGGTGCAGGACGCTATTTGCAGCATAATCTAAAGAAAGACTTTAAGATGACTAAGGCGTCGACTGCCCTTTAATAAAAGTAAATTCGAAAGTTGCATAAAACTGTTTGCTCTATCTGAATAATGAAAGAAAAAAATTGAGTTTCAAGCCCCTTTAACTTTAAGCTTTTGCTTTCCAGCTGAACCCCCCACCCCCCGCTGCACTGAATATGTTCCTCATAGGAAGTAAAATGTTAATTAATTTTCATTAACAAATTAGCAATATTGGTAAAGTTTGATTGAGCCAAATGATCCCATGAACTATTAGAAAGAGAAAAACATAATTTATGTAAGAACTTACCTGATAAATTCATTTTTTTCATATTAGCAAGAGTCCATGAGCTAGTGACGTATGGGATATACATTCCTACCAGGAGGGGCAAAGTTTCCCAAACCTCAAAATGCCTATAAATACACCCCTCACCACACCCACAAATCAGTTTAACGCATAGCCAAGAAGTGGGGTGATAAGAAAAAAGTGCGAAAGCATAAAAAATAAGGAATTGGAATAATTGTGCTTTATACAAAAAAATCATAACCACCACAAAAAGGGTGGGCCTCATGGACTCTTGCTAATATGAAAGAAATGAATTTATCAGGTAAGTTCTTACATAAATTATGTTTTCTTTCATGTAATTAGCAAGAGTCCATGAGCTAGTGACGTATGGGATAATGACTACCCAAGATGTGGATCTTCCACGCAAGAGTCACTAGAGAGGGAGGGATAAAATAAAGACAGCCAATTCCGCTGAAAATAATCCACACCCAAAATAAAGTTTAAATCTTATAATGAAAAAAACTGAAATTATAAGCAGAAGAATCAAACTGAAACAGCTGCCTGAAGTACTTTTCTAACAAAAACTGCTTCAGAAGAAGAAAACACATCAAAATGGTAGAATTTAGTAAAAGTATGCAAAGAAGACCAAGTTGCTGCTTTGCAAATCTGATCAACCGAAGCTTCATTCCTAAACGCCCAGGAAGTAGAAACTGACCTAGTAGAAAGAGCTGTAATCCTTTGAGGCGGAGTTTTACCCGACTCGACATAAGCAAGAGGAATTAAAGATTTTAACCAAGATGCCAAAGAAATGGCAGAGGCCTTCTGACCTTTCCTAGAACCGGAAAAGATAACAAATAGACTAGAAGTCTTTCGGAAATTCTTAGTAGCTTCAATATAATATTTCAAAGCTCTAACTACATCCAAAGAATGCAATGATCTCTCCTTAGAATTCTTAGGATTAGGACACAATGAAGGAACCACAATTTCTCTACTAATGTTGTTAGAATTCACAACCTTAGGTAAAAATTTAAAAGAAGTTCGCAACACCGCCTTATCCTGATGAAAAATCAGAAAAGGAGACTCACAAGAAAGAGCAGATAATTCAGAAACTCTTCTAGCAGAAGAGATGGCCAAAATAAACAAAACTTTCCAAGAAAGTAATTTAATATCCAGCGAATGCATAGGTTCAAACAGAGGAGCTTGAAGAGCCCCCAGAACCAAATTCAAACTCCAAGGAGGAGAGATTGACTTAATGACAGGTTTTATATGAACCAAAGCCTGTACAAAACAATGAATATCAGGAAGATTAGCAATCTTTCTGTGAAAAAGAACAGAAAGAGCAGAGATTTGTCCTTTCAAGGAACTTGCAGACAAACCTTTATCCAAACCATCCTGAAGAAACTGTAAAATTCTCGGAATTCTAAAAGAATGCCAGGAAAAATGATGAGAAAGACACCAAGAAATGTAAGTCTTCCAGACTCTATAATATATCTTTCTAGATACAGATTTACGAGCCTGTAACATGGTATTAATCACAGAGTCAGAGAAACCTCTTTGACTAAGAATCAAGCGTTCAATCTCCATACCTTTTAAATTTAAGGATTTGAGATCCTGATGGAAAAAAGGACCTTGTGACAGAAGGTCTGGTCTTAACGGGAGAGTCCACGGTTGGCAAGAGGCCATTCGGACAAGATCCGCATACCAAAACCTGTGAGGCTATGCTGGAGCCACCAGCAGAACAAACGAGCATTCCTTCAGAATCTTGGAGATTACTGTTGGAAGAAGAACTAGAGGCGGAAAGAGATAGGCAGGATGATACTTCCAAGGAAGTGACAATGCATTCACTGCTTCCGCCTGAGGATCCCTGGATCTGGACAGATACCTGGGAAGTTTCTTGTTTAGATGAGAAGCCATCAGATCTATTTCTGGAAGTCCCCACATCTGAACAATCTGAAGAAATACCTCTGGGTGAAGAGACCATTCACCCGGATGTAACGTTTGGCGACTGAGATAATCCGCTTCCCAATTGTCTATACCTGGGATATGAACCGCAGAAACTAGACAGGAGCTGGATTCCACCCATACCTTGAGTCCCTCCTTGATGATTGATGTATGCCACAGTTGTGACATTGTCTGTCTGAAAACAAATGAACGATTCTCTCTTTAGAAGAGGCCATGACTGAAGAGCTCTGAAAATTGCACGGAGTTCCAAAATATTGATTGGTAATCTCACCTCCTGAGATTCCCAAACCCCTTGTGCTGTCAGAGACCCCCAAACAGCTCCCCAACCTGTCAGACTTGCATCTGTTGAAATTACAGTCCAGGTCGGAAGAACAAAAGAAGCCCCCTGAACTAAACGATGGTTATCTGTCCACCACGTCAGAGAGTGTCGTACAATCGGTTTTAAAGATATTAATTGAGATATCTTTGTGTAATCCCTGCACCACTGGTTCAGCATACAGAGCTGAAGAGGTCGCATGTGAAAATGACCTCTTCAGCTCTGTATGAGGGAATGATTGTGATTGAAGATTTCGACAAGCTGAGATCAATTTTAGACGTCTCTTGTCTGTCAGAGACAGAGTCATGGACACTGAATCTATCTGGAAACCTAAAAAGGTTACCCTTGTCTGAGGAATCAATGAACTTTTCGGTAAATTGATCCTCCAACCATGATCTTGAAGAAACAACACAAGTCTATCCGTATGAGATTCTGCTAAATGTGAAGACTGAGCAAGTACCAAGATATCGTCCAAATAAGGAAATACCACAATACCCTGTTCTCTGATTACAGACAGAAGGGCACAGAGAACCTTTGTAAAAATTCTTGGAGCTGTTGCTAGGCCAAACGGCAGAGCCACAAACTGGTAATGCTTGTCTAGGAAAGAGAATCTCAGAAACTGATAGTGATCTGGATGAATCGTAATATGCAGATATGCATCCTGTAAATCTATTGTGGACATATAATGACCTTGCTGAACAAAAGGCAGGATAGTCCTTATAGTTACCATTTTGAATGTTGGTATCCTTACATAACGATTCAATATTTTTAGATCCATAACTGGTCTGAAGGAATTCTCCTTCTTTGGTACAATGAAGAGATTTGAATAAAACCCCAGCCCCTGTTCCAGAACTGGAACTGGCATAATTACTCCAGCCAACTCTAGATCTGAAACACATTTCAGAAATGCTTGAGCTTTCGCTGGATTTACTGGGACACGGGAAAGAAAAAATCTCTCTGAAGGAGGCCTTATCTTGAAGATAATTCTGTACCCTTCTGAAACAATGTTCTGAATCCAAAGATTGTGAATTGAATTGATCCAAATTTCTTTGAAAAAACGTAATCTGCCCCCTACCATCTGGGCTGGAATGAGGGCCGTACCTTCATGTGGACTTGGGAGCTGGCTTTGGTTTTCTAAAAGGCTTGGATTTATTCCAGACTGGAGATGGTTTCCAAACTGATACCGCTCCTGTGGGTGAAGGATCAGGCTTTTGTTCCTTATTGTGACGAAAGGAACAAAAACGATTATTAGACCTAAATTTACCTTTAGATTTTTTATCCTGTGGTAAAAAAGTTCCTTTCCCTCCAGTAACAGTTGAGATAATAGAATCCAACTGAGAACCAAATAATGTATTACCTTGGAAAGAAAGGGAAAGCAAAGTTGACTTAGAAGACATATCAGCATTCCAAGTTTTAAGCCATGAAGCTCTTCTAGCTAAAATAGCTAGAGACATATACCTGACATCAACTCTAATGATATCAAAGATGGCATCACAAATAAAGTTATTAACATGTTGAAGAAGATTAACAATGCTATGAGAATTATGATCTGTTACTTGTTGCGCTAAAGCTTCTAACCAAAAAGTTGAAGCTGCAGCAACATCCGCTAAAGATATAGCAGGTCTAAGAAGATTACCTGAACATAAGTAAGCTTTTCTTAGAAAGGATTCAATCTTCCTATCTAAAGGATCCTTAAAGGAAGTACTATCTGCCGTAGGAATAGTAGTACGTTTAGCAAGAGTAGAGATAGCCCCATCAACTTTAGGGATTTTGTCCCAAAACTCTAATCTGTCAGATGGCACAGGATATAATTGCTTAAAACGTTTAGAAGGAGTAAATGAATTACCCAAATTATTCCATTCCCTGGAGATTACTTCAGAAATAGCATCAGGGACAGGAAAAACTTCTGGAATAACTACAGGAGATTTAAAAACCTTATTTAAACATTTAGATTTAGTATCAAGAGGACCAGAATCCTCTATTTCTAATGCAATTAAGACTTCTTTAAGTAAAGAACGAATAAATTCCATTTTGAATAAATATGAAGATTTATCAGCATCAACCTCTGAGACAGAATCCTCTGAACCAGAGGAACCATTATCAGAATCAGAATGATGATGTTCATTTAAAAATTCATCTGAAAAATGAGAAGTTTTAAAAGACCTTTTACGTTTACTAGAAGGAGGAATAACAGACATGGCCTTCTTAATGGATTTAGAAACAAAATCTCTTATGTTAACAGGAACACTCTGATTATTAGATGTTGACGGAACAGCAACAGGTAATGTAACATTACTAAAGGAAATATTATCTGCATTAACAAGTTTGTCATGACATTCATTACAAACAACAGCTGGAGGAACAGATACCACAAGTTTACAGCAGATACACTTAACTTTGGTCGATCCAGCACCAGGCAGCATTTTTCCAGAAGTATCTTCTGACTCAGTGTCAATCTGGGACATCTTGCAATATGTAATAGAAAAAACAACATATAAAGCAAAATTGATCAAATTCCTTAAATGACAGTTTCAGGAATGGGAAAAAATGCCAGTGAACAAGCTTCTAGCAACCAGAAGCAATAAATAATGAGACTTAAATAATGTGGAGACAATAGTGACGCCCATATTTTGAGGTTTGGGAAACTTTGCCCCTCCTGGTAGGAATGTATATCCCATACGTCACTAGCTCATGGACTCTTGCTAATTACATGAACGAAAAAAAAATTCCCCCATGATGAATGATTCATCTGTCTGTGCACATCTATTGAATGTTGCCTGAGTAAATCTGAATCAAAGATATGTGTTGACTGCAGAATGAGTAGTTGCATAAAATATAGTGATTTAGTAGAGAGCAGCAGATGGTTTCAGTCATAGGTAAGAAATCTGATACATACTCGTGTTTTGAAAACATTAGCGAGCAAGATAAAGAACATTTGCATTGTGAAATATATTTTAAATCATTTGACATAGTTTAATTGAAACATTGTACTGCAGAGTGTTTTATTGTTAAGAGACGAAATGCCAGATCTATGTATAATCTGTTCTTTACTTCTGTACTGTTTACCATATTTTAGTTATATGATAACAAACCAATATTGTAAACTGCCATACCGAGATAATTGATGCAAAGCAGTGCAATTATAATCACTAGAGGGCACATCTGCCACCAGAATTTACAATGCATAATTAGTTAACTGAAGATGAATATTTGCAAAAAGAGTTTGCAAAACTTGCATATTGGTAGTCTTCCAAAATGTGTTTGATTGCAAATCTTTTGTGAAGGTTTTATTATTTCCTTTTTATGGTTTAGCAGCCTTTTGCTAAAATCATATTTGCAGATTACAATGTGCTCATAACTCTTTCTAATAAACTAAACAACTCATTTAGCTTTGGAATTTTGTATTCAAATCATAGGTTACAAATGAAAAAATTCTATGTGTTTTTTTAAGAAATATAAAACCAGTAATCTTGCACATACCTTTAAAACTCATGATTCCATTTTGTTTACTAACCTGATATTATTAGTATTCAACATACAACATACACAGTCATTTTCTTCCATTATTAATTAGTGAGCATCTTTGTTACAATATATGGAGTGATCAATGAATACGCTGACTGGAGGATTTGATGAGTATAACTTTTTTTTTTAATGGAAACATCAAAGCCATTCCATTATACAGGACGAAAATATACAATGCAATTTGTTTATATCTTACAATGCAAAAAAATTATAATTAGTCTTGAAAAGAACATATTAGTGTACTTTAAAATTAATAACCAGATTTAGTCATTAAAGGGGCATTATATTATTTTTTTATTTGTGTAAATAGTTTTTATTGACAATTTTTCTTATACAGTATTAACACAAACAGGCATACCGTTAAAGAATAGAGCATATTTCAATAAATATTCACAAAAGTCATAACACACTGTATATCTTTAATAGATAGTTCAGCATAGGGGAAAAAGGAAGAGAAACAGCTAAAGGGTCATAGGGACCGGTAAAGGGAGGACTAAGAAGGAGGGGGTAATGTAGAAGAACCTCCTTGCACTTAATGTATCTGATGGTATTAGGATATATCCTACTTGGCTATATGTAGGTATGAGTAATGATTTATGGGTGCTTAAATATTAAAGGAACATCTCTATGTTTTATTGCGCTCTTTGTTCCAAAATAAAAATAATATCTAGTAAAAAATCTTTTTTCTCCAGAAAACAATAATGTCTCTTCTCTAAGGACAATATATGTGTTATCTCAGTTCCCCATTGTCGGAATGTGGGGGGATGTTGTTGTTTCCACAACCTAGGTATAAGACGTTTGGCACAGGTGAGCATCAGTTGTAGTAGTTTTTTGCGGTATACGCACTGTAAACTAGGGACTTGATTTAATAAGATCATTGGTGCTGAGAGAGTGAGTTGTGTACTCAACGTGAGATTAATGCACCGCTCCAATTGGGTCCAAAAGTTCAATAATTTGTTGCAAGACCACCATTTATGGGATAGTGTGCCAATCTCTCCACAGCGCCTCCAGCAGCTAGAGTTAGCTCCTGAAAATATTTCATTCAATCATTGAGGAGTAAGGTACCAGCGTGAAATGATTTTATAGTTAAGTTCAGCTAATGCAAGAGAAATCGAGGAGGAATGTGTCATGCGAAAAACATCGTAACCAAACGTCTTTCGGGAGTTGGACCTGGAGCTCCGTCTCCCATTTGGAAGTGTAAGAAGTTGATCTAGTCATAGGTAGATCTCTTAGGAGCTGGTGTGTGATGGAAAGGTGAGATTTGTGTATATCGCGGGTAAGGCAGAAGTTTTCGAAGGGTTTAAGTGGGCGAAGGCAATCGTGCCTATATGGGCAATCAAGAATAGCTTGTCGAATTTGGAGGTAGGAGAACCAACTGTGGAATGGGGAGCCAATTGAGTCTTTCAGAGTAGTTCTATCTTTTAACTGGGATGAATCTATGAGTAGGAATATAGGCAAATTTTTATGAATTACTTCCTCAGCTAAATATTTAAACTGGTGTTGGTTAAAAAAAGGGTGTTGTTTAGTATTGGGGTCATTGGTGAGATTGGGGTAGAAAGAGTATTGGGGTGTTGAATAAGAGAATCCCAGACAGTAGGCGTTGCTCTAATGCATTCATTAGATTTAATCAGGGAGGGTCTATGAGATTTAGGGACCCAGCAAATATCTCGCATTACGCTTTGTTTAAGTAAGGCTGTCTCAATTTGGATCTATGTTTTAAATGGAGAGATATGGTTCCATGCAACTATTCGTGCAAAATGTAGTGCTAAAAATAAATACACAGAGCGCCTCCTAAAAGGCTAAGACACTAGTAGTGACAAGATTATTTAAATAAAAAATATATTGAAATTCTATAGGGGTATATAAAATATTTTATAAGCTACTTATAGCTAAAATATACAAACAAGATACAAAAGTGGATCCACTTAAAATTAACAATAAAATATGCATATATCTATATAAAAAACAATACAATTGTGGTTAAAAACCACAACAATATACAATCTTAATCACAAAATAAATTACAATAAAACAGCTGTTGATGGTTGGATAAAAAATAAATATAAAAACATCAATTTACTGAGTAGGTGTCCATAAATATGTAGGTCCCAAACTTTAAATTCTTTCCAGAGAGTGAATGTCCAATATGAAGATTCTATTTTAAAACAGTTATCCTTATATATCCCTCGATAAACGGTGAAATGATGAAGTGTGTAAAAAAGAAAAACGTAGTGGTTTTCAAATCAAATTTCAAAAATTATTGTGAATATCCAAAAAATCCTGAAAAGATGATGTGATGAAGTGGGCGTGAATAATCAAAAATGTGTGTACACAAAAATGAAAAAAGAAAAAGGAAAAAATGTAAAAAAATAATCCAAATGAATATTTAGGATGTGTTAAAGTGAATAGCACACTTATAAAGTGACCCTTATGTGAATACAAGATGTGAAGAGATGCTCCTAAAAAGTTATTCCATATATGTCAACGCGTTTCGGCCCTAAGAACTGGGCCTTTATCAAGACTATAGTCTTGTTGTATATCTTGTTTGTATATTTTAGCTATAAGTAGCTTATAAAATATTTTATATACCCCTATAGAATTTCAATATATTTTTTATTTAAATAATCTTGTCACTACTAGTGTCTTAGCCTTTTAGGAGGCGCTCTGTGTATTTATTTTTAGCACTACATTTACCTTTTTGGGGGCGCTGGTACCCACAATACTAGGAGCTACAGACACAAGGTTGAGCGCTGTCAGATTTTAACAGATTCGTGCAAAATGTGTTGCCTTATAGTATAATGTTAAATTTTGAACGTTTAGACCGCCCTCCTCTTTTCTCAAATATATGGTATTGCGGGACACTCTTGGTTTTTTATAAGCCCAGATAAAGAATTCTAGCATTTTTTGTTGAGTATGCAGATAGTGTCCCGGTATTGATATAGGAAGGGCTTGAAATAAATATAAATATTTAGGGACAATCATCATTTTTATTGTATTAACCCGGCCTATCCAGGAAAGGTGACCCTGCTTGTGCCATGTGTCCAATAAGGAAAAAACATTGGTTTGAAGCGTCATATAATTCTCATGAAACAAATATTGAGGTTTTTTTGGGATGATCAACCCTAAAAAGTTAATGGTGCTTGTAATATAAAGATAATGTCATCTGCAAAGAGAAGGCATGTTTGTTGAATGTTAAATGAGATACCGGTGATATTTGGGTCGTTTCTAATCTGGGCTGCTAATATTTCCACTGTAATGGCGAATAGAAGAGGGGACAATGGGCACCCTTGTTGGGTACCATTTGATATTGGAAAAGCTTGGGAAATCGTATTGTTAACTTTAATCGTAGCTCGAGGGTTATTATATAGTGCTTGTACTCTGGATATGAATTTGTCAGAAAAAACAAATTTTGACAGGGCCGACCACATAAAATGCCAATCAACCCTGTCAAAAGCCTTCTGGGTATCAGTGGAAAGAAGAACAAGAGGGCTCTTAAAGTCATGGGAAGTGTATAGTGCATGAAGTAGTCTAGTGGTGTTATCTTTTGCTTTGCGACCCCTGATGAATCCAACCTGGTCCGGGCAGATGATTTTCAGTAAAATGAGATTAAGACGGTTTGCCAGGATTTTAGCGTAGATCTTGATATCAACGTTTAATAAAGAGATTAGTCTATAGTTGCCTACTATATTCTTAGGTTTATCAGGCTTTGGGATTACTGTAATCATGGCATCTAGAAGGGGCTGAGAAAATGTGAGGCCTTGGTCTATAGACTGAAACAATTCATATAAATGAGGACTATTATTACCTACTAATAGTCAGTAGAATTTAGTAGAAAGGCCATCCAGACCATGGGATTTACTACACGGAAGTAGTATTTGTAATTTCTTGTAAGGAAATGGGGGAATCTAAAATGATCAAATCATCTTCTTGGATCAAGGGGACATGCATTGAATAAAGATACAGTTTCATCTTATCTCGTCTTTCCTGGTCATTCGTATTTTTAATATTGTACAGCGAAGTGCAGTATGAGACGAAACTACTAGTTATATCTTTGTTTCTAGTGCATATTGTTCCTGTGCTATGTTTGATGGAGTGGATATATGAGTTGAGCCTCTGTTTTTTTAAAAATCTAGCCAGCATTCTCCCCGCTTTATTAGAGTCTGCAAAAAAATTATTTTTGTGGTCAGAGCGCGCATGTGCACATTTTCAGGTAAAAATTTGTTAAGATTATCTCTAGCTTCCTTTACCCCAGCTAATTTTTGCGGGGATTGCGGGTCTTGTTTGTGGGAGGTTTTCCATAGTGAGGAGAATACTGGTCAGAGAGTCAAACTGGGCGGACCTATGTTTTTTAAGTTTCGCAGTTAATTGTATAATAATACCCCTAATAAAGCATTTGTAAGATTCCCAAATTATTCGCAAACAGTTAGTATCGGAAGGATATATTAAACTCAATATATTCATCTGTATATTTAAATAGCTTGGTCGATGATGCCACTATCTGTAAAGGATGTGTTCTGTTTAGTCTCCAGCCTCAATCTATGCTTGGGTTTATTTGACCATTTAAAAGTAGACTTAACTAAGCTATGATCTGACCAAGAAGTGTGTGATATCTTTGAGTAAATTAGGTTCGTAAGGAAAGCCTGGTCACAAAATATATAGTCGAGCCTTGTATATCGAGCGTTGTAGGATGAGAGAAAAAAGTATAATCTTTAGTAAATGTATATACCATTCTCATGTATCAAATACGAATTAGTAAATGAGTACAGCACCTGTTAATACCTTATAGTGAATGTCTGTTCTGTTTGATGCCCCGTGGAGAAAAGGGTTACTGCCACCCTCACAACAATGTAGAGGAATAGTATCCACAGCACCAGTTTAGGTAAAAGAAAAAAACCTTTATTTTTACATTACATGCGACGTTTCGGCCTTCATGGCCTTAATCATGCATACCATGCATGATTAAGGCCCACGATGGCTAAAACGTTTGCATTGAATGTGAAAATAACAAGGTTTTTACTTTACCTAAACTGGGTGCTGTGGATACTATTCCTTTCCCATGCTATCAAATAGAGGTGAGTGATTGCAGTAATGCATTGTTATTATTGCATCTGTGAGTTTCTAAGCATAAGAGTGACCAGGTAGAGGTGTCAGAGGCTAGGGTTAAAGTCCCCATCCTAGTAGATAGAGCCTTTAGCTATGCTCAAGTAGCATCATTTGGTGAACTTACGAAAAAAACAAGGAGTCGGGTTTCGATAGGAGGCATAAATGTTTGCGAGGTGGTAATGGGTTTTACCATCAGTAAAGGCCTTCCAAGATCAGGATCCTGCCCTCGCGTGTCACTAAATTGTTGTGTAAGTCGAATTATGTGTTGCGTTTAAATAAGGTGCAAACGCCATTATGTCTAGTTGGGCCAGAGCTAAGGTAGTATTGGTCATAGTATTTAGAGGGAATCTTTGGTTTGTGGGTTTTCTTGAAGTGGGTTTCCTGAACCATTACTATGTCTAAATTCTTTTTGTAGAAGTCATATAGGTCGATTGACCGTTTTTCGGCAGAAAGGAATCCCTTTACATTTTGAGTGGCAATGGTTATTGGCCCTTCATATACCTGGGTAGACATTATGAGTGCGGTGGATATATGTATATTCGGTATATATATATATATATATATATATATATATATATATATATATATATATATATGATGAACAGATGGGCCATGGAAGCATTTGTTATTTAATACTACATTGTCATTTAATACCATAATAGCGTGCCAGACTCAAATATAATGCAGGGTATAGCAGCAAATCCAGCAATTGCTTCTGTGATATTGCAGTGTGAGAAGAATTGCTATTTGAATATATGTATATTCGGAGAATGAACAAATGGCAATGGGAAAGTGGACTATGCCTTGTACCAATGTAGCCCTACACTCATGATGAACAGATGGGCCACGGAAGCATTTGTTATTTAATACTACATTGTCATTTAATACCATAATAGCGTGCCAGACTCAAATATAATGCAGGGTATAGCAGCAAATCCAGCAATTGCTTCTGTGATATTGCAGTGTGAGAAGAATTGCTATGTTAATGTAATATTTAGAGTAGGGGCTTTAGGCCTATATTCAAGATAGTAACTGCAGATATTTTTATCAATTTTACAAGCTGAACCAAACAAATCGTTACAACATTTCAACTTTTAACAAGTGGTTAAATGTGGACTCTGAAGAGTCTCATAGACACAGCAAGGTGAGTCAGGCCTTTTAGGAATCTCTATCCATAGTAGGTCTAAGCCTATCATAACAATATTTATATATGCAACGGTAACATCCGGTCAGCTAATCAAACAATTCTAACATAACAAAGTCCAATAAGTAACTGAATATAGTCTCTGTGATACCTAAAAAAAAAGCATCAGGTTAGCAGAGTAAAAGTGTTAATAACAACATCATATAATTACGTGTCCCTTCTCAAGGTGGGTCCTACACAGTGCTAGTGGTGTTGGTTTGTCTTCTTTTGTTCTGTGTCACTGTAGATTCCATCCAAGGACGCCTCTGTGATTTAGGTGCCTCTTGTCTAGCTGGTGTTGATGATTGAGAGGTAGAATCTTGTGATTCCAGCGGTGATATTCCCAGTAGTTGGCAAAATTGCTCAGCATCTGGTGGAAAAAGGCATTCAAATGTTTTCCCATTTTTAACAGCTATGACTGAGGTTGGAAACCCCCACCTATATGGAATCTTCAGTGTATGAAGGTGAGAGGTTAAAAAAGAAAAGTCTCTCCTTTTCTGAAGTGTCCGCGCAGAGAGGTCTTGAAATACTTGTATGCGGTGGCCTTGAAACATGGTAGATGATTGTTTTCTAGAGTAGTTGTAAATAGTTTCCCTGTGCTGAAAGTTTTGAAAGTGAAAAATTATATTACGAGGAGGAGGAGAGCCTTCAGATGGTTTAGGACGTAATGACCTATGGGCCCTATCAAGTATAATTTCAGATAAATTGCCTGAGTTGCTCTTTATCAAGTCTGCAAAAAAAGACTGCAGGTAGTCCTGAATTTCGTTTCCCAGAACAGTTTCAGGAATTTCCCTGAATCTTAAGTTGCTCCTTCTAGAGTGATTCTCTAAGTCGTCTAATTTATCTTCTAGATCGACCATACGGTTATAATGTTGAAAAGCCTTAGAGGAGAGACTTGCTATTTTCTGGGATGACACATATTCATGCTCTTCTAAAGTGTCTACCCTGTAACATAGATCAGAAATGTCCTTTTTTTTTTTTTTTATTAGTTTTTTATTGAGGAAAAATACGTGTGTACATATCATGGAACAGAAAATAAAACAGCAAACATCTGATGCACAAAAAAATAATGATAGTCCTCATTTTTCAACCCCTAAAAACTGTGATATAGGCCGCTCTTGGACCTTGTCCGAAATGTCAATAAAAGTCCTGGGGTTTATTTTGAACATATAACAGGTGAAAATAAAAAAAAGATGATATATATCTGAAATACGATAATGAAACATATCAATGCCTATCTCTAGGTCATTTAGGTACCTTAATCAAAAACCAAAACATTTATCTATTACTTAACATGACTCACTCAGTAATGTACAGATGGAGCGGGCCAACACACAGGGCTGTTATTCAAGCAACCAAAGGTCAGCAGATGTGATCCCGGCAATGTTCTCATTTATTAGTGTACTATATGGCTATACATGTGCCCTCTAAATAAGGTATGTGCTGCATTTGGGGCTAAATTAAACAAGACTGAAAATGCGCTTACGATATACTTCGTTTTTCCCTTCTGTATATGTATATAGTAACTGACCTCTCAGTCACAGCCCCGGCCGTAGGCCGCAAACGCGGGCCACTATAACTTAGCTCTGTTTATTTGATTCCTTTTTGTCTATGATATATAAGGGAGTTATCAGCACTACAGCGCCTTCTAATTATCAGGGGTATGATTGTGGTGTCGTAGTATAATGGTATGGCTTCTGTATCCTACAGTGATAGCGCATAATGTCATGTAGTGCAAGACGCTAATGCGAAGTGATATATAAACACTCTCTTACTTACTTACTTGCATGCACGCCAGCTCCACATAAAAATAAATAATTAAACATTAACGGAACACATAATTATTGAAAACAAACTGAACTGTTATAAACTTTACAAGTTTCATAAGACATTGCCTATTAGTGCTAAGTTATTACTTATGGGTGTATCAACCTCTCTCAAAGTTTAATAGCCGGGTCTGGGCCGCTTCAGCGTCCTTACGGGCAGCAAACGACAAATCCCGGGCAAAAGCCTTTGTTTGCTTAAGATGTCTGGCAACGGCATAGCCACCATGCGATGCTGTGATGAGCAGGTCCCGTCCACAACCGGGCAGTGCAGATGGGGCTCCCCTCCATGGTATATAATCCGGGGCGCCATCCGGTATGAAGAATTGAGGCAAAGGATGTGGTTTCTCTGGGGTTGCACCCCACCGGGGGTCCCCCTCGTGTCCCCGACAGGGCCTCCCCATAACAGGGTTCTCTCCGATCAGCAGGAGGGAACCCGTAGATTCTGTGTTGCCTTTCATCTGATGCTCTAGGAGGTCGGAGCCCCACTCACCACTACAAGCTAGCTGTGTAGTGGAGTTAACGTTGTATTGTCGGTCACTTCATTGAATATACTCCCTTTTAGGGTGAGAGGCGGGATATTGACTTAGTGACCTGTGCTGAAGTGCGTCTCTGTCCTTTTCCCATGGCTCTTTTACCGTGTATCTGTGTTTAGGCTGTGACTTAGCTGGAATAATTACATTCTTATTTTGTAATTGTATGTCTGTTCCGCACCTGGGAGCATTGAGCTGATCGCTGACATCTCGCCACGGCTCCCTATTAGCTTTGTATACAACCGGCTGTTGATCTGTTGGTTCTGCCTGCTTAGGCTCTGTTACTTTATTAATAAGGAGCTGCAGATCACTTTGTGATGGAGCTTTATCAATTAAAGTTTGTATCATAGCCTCCAGTTTCGTATATCTAACCTCCATCTTATCAAGAAGAGAATTGGACCACGAGGTGGTATTCTTATGCGACATACTGCTCTTATGATGTGGTGTGTAGTGAGAATTTGTTTTCTCTAAGCGGTCTTGAAGTCTATAGAAGATTTGAGGAGCCACTTTCAGTATAATCTTCAGTCGGCTCTGGTAGTTCACCCCGGTTGCCCGGGGGGGGGGGGGGAATGCTGCCTGCGAGTTTTGCCGCTGCTGCAGGCCTCTATTGCCCAGTTTCGGCTCAGGGGTCATAAATACAGCAAAGTAGTGAAGATTGAGTGCAGGGTCACTCGTTATATTGATAAGTGCTGTGAAAATTGAGCTATACTCGGCGGATTATTATCTCCTCACCTGGAGCTCCAGAAACATGCGACTGCTCAGAGCCACTACTTGGACACGCCCCCCCAGAAATGTCCTTTTTAAGCCTGCACACTCGTTCTTCATGCATGATTTGACCTGTTCTATAAGGGCTTCCATAGCACCATAGGTAATGATATCATCTTTTCCCATTTCAGTAGTTTTTGTTTGTAACCCCATTGCAGCATCTGTGGCCTCACAGGAGCTTTTGTCTTGAGAAGTTTGCATTAGATCAGGGTCCTTATTAGCCTTTTGCTTGTCTGCTTGTCTGAAAAAAGAGCTCATTGCCCCCTGGGCTATTGGTGTTAGTTTTTGAGACTTGTCACTCCTTGTTAGTTTTCTTTGTGACATAGTGAGGAGATAGGGAGACAATTCTGATTATGGTTGTTATAAGTGTGATCTCTACCCCTCTGCAGTAGTACACAACTCCCTAGGGATATTGCTCTTACAGAGCGATCACAGGAAAAGGTATTGGATATGACCCACTGCTACAAAGAACAGTGGGAAAAGGGAGAAGGAGAGTGTACACTGTTTCAGAGCAGGAACAGAGGGCAAACGCCACAGAAAATAAATTATGCCCTGAACTCTACTCAGATGTTCAATAATAAAAAGTCAGTGCCATACAGCTATGAGCTTCCTAATATATGTTGCAAGGCAAGTTCCAGCAAAGAAAAAGGGCAGCCCTTCTGTAAAAATGTGATTAAACACTTCACTGCAGGTCTCAAAATATAAAGATTTTATAGTTAGGTCCTCCAGGCAAGTTATAGGAGAAGTCCCCTAGGCCTCTGTATGTCATGGCACGTTAGTGAGCAAATATGTGTGAGTGCCCAGGTCAAAATATATAGCTATAGGGAGTTAGCACTAAATAAAGTAACAAAAGTCACCTTTGTTTCCTCAGACAGTGAGCCGGTCCAGCCAGAAGATCTTTTAGGTAGACACCGATGATTCTGCTTAAATGCAATGTTATGTGACGCAGTTCAAAAACAGCATGAGTTTACAGGTTGCGGTCCTGGCGTCGCCAACAAAGTCAAAGGTTTCCGGAACAGATCAACACCGGGTGTTCACTAGGTATTCCGGAGCAATAGTTGAGGTCCTGTGTCAAGATAGCTCAAGGTTTTCAGCATTTGTGAGCTTTCATGTCCAGTTCGCTTAGAGAGCTTCAGTGAAGTGCGGCCATCTTTGTCGGCCACTCGCCCCGCATCCGGCATTATATTATTTTTATTTTTTATTATTATTATTATTTTAAATAAATGCCTTACAATAATTAGGCCTTGCAATGATCTGCATATAAAGGGGCATTATATTATTATTATTATTATTATTATTATTATTATTTTAAATAAATGTCTTGCAATAATTAGGCCTTGCAACAATCTGCATATAAAATAAATGTTTTATAAGCACTTAAATAGACATACAAGTGCAAAAGGAAATTATTTAATCTATTAAAGCACTTTATCATTGCATAATGTGTTTAAACCCAACACCTGATAAACACCCTACAATATATTATATTTAGTATCTACAAATCATGGTTAGTAGGTGATCATTATACCCTTCAGGCAAGATTACAGGTTGCGCAACAAATAAGTTGTGAAAAAAGAGCGGGCATTATGGCTTTTTCACATTTGGGGTTGCGCAGCTATTGCAAGTTGCAAAATAATGTTAAGCCGCATTATGCAAACAGTCAAATCGTGTGTGCGTTCACATATTACCCATAGAAGTCAATGGAGAAGACAAATAGAAAAAAAAATACTCATAAACCCTAATATGTTGCACAAAGCCCTTGATGTATTCTCCTTGAAAAGAGTACATGAAAATGCGAATATTTCATATTGCGAAAATGTTTTCTTGTTTTGAGTAAAGATAAACTTATAAAAAAAAAGTTTATTAAGTAATGTTAACTTGAAGTAACTAAATGAAGTTTAATAAGCACAAGTGTGCAATTCACAACACGTTCTACAAGCACCGTCGTATGGTGTTCAAATGTCACAAATACACTGATGCTGCACACCTCTTGTCACAGGCAGTAGACAGATTTATTGCTGTATCAGAAAATGTGATACATAGATGAAAACAAAGTTTCAGGGCTCCTGCCCCCTTGTCGAGTACAACAAAGGGGCATGAGCTCCAAAACGTTGCTCTAATCTATGTAGGACATGTTTTGATGTAGCTAAGGGGAGTGTCAGAAGTAAACAAACTATATTAGACTTAGATCTTACAAACTGTGATATAGTATCTGAAGTGTCTGTGGGTGAGAACATAGGCTCTAGTAAGCATCAGTCTGTATGGTTTAATATTCAGGCTAAGTTATTGTGCAACCATAGTAAAACAAAAGTTCATGGGGCATATTTATTAAAGTGTGGACGGACATGATACTATGTAGCGTATCATGTCTGCTGCACATGGATAAATGCCGACAGCGTATCCACAAGCAGTTCTTGTTAAATGATTGGGCAATGCCGCCCCCTGCAGATTCGCAGCCAATTGGCCGCTAGCAGGGGGTGTCAATCAGCCCGATCATATATGATCGGGCGGATTAATGTCCACAGCCTCAGAGCAGGTGGACAAGTTATGGAGCAGCGGTCTTTAGAGCCCTGCATCATAACTACTGTTTCTAGTGAGCCTGAAGGCTCGCACGGAAACAGAGGCATCAAGCTCCATTTGGAGCTTGATATTTTGGCCCCTTAGACTTTAGAACAAGTGATTTTTTCTTAAATTGGCAAATGCCAAAATGAATCTCTAAAAAGGGATGGCACAGATTACAGGAGTAAAAGAACATTGGGAATATTTTAAAAATGCTATTCTGAATGCAACTAAACACTGTATTAGGCTTGTTTGTAAAAGTAAAAAGAAAATATGGTTTTCAAGGAATGTAGCACATGCAGTTAAGACAGTTAAGGCCTAGATTACGGGTTGTGCATTATGGTTAAAAAGCAATGTTTGCCGGTCCCAATGCTGCTTTTTAACGCCTGCTGGTATTACGAGTCTTGCAGGTACAGGTGTACCGCTCACTTTTTTTGGCCAGACTCGGAAATACCGCAATTCCACTTAAGTCAATTGCTTATCCTATATTTTCAATGGGACTTGCATAGCGCCCGGGTATATGAGTCTGACCAAAAGTGTGCGGTACATCCTCTCCTGTCAAAGCCTGGGTACCGCATTTAAAAGTCAGTAGGTAAGAGTTTTTACACTACAACGCCCGTAGCATAAAAACTCTTAACTAAAGTGCTAAAATGTATACTAACACCCATAAACTACCTATTAACCGCTAAACCGAGTCCCCCCCCACATCGCAAACGCTAAAATAAATATTTTAACCCCTAATCTGCAGAACCGGACATCGCCACCACTATAATAAATATATTAACCCCTAAACCGCCGCACTCCCGCCTTGCAAACACTAGTTACATTTTATTAACCCCTAATCTGCCGTCCCTAAACATCGCGCCACTACCTACATTTATTAAACCCCTAATCTGCCGCCCCCAATGTCGCCGCCACTATATTAAATGTATTAACCCCTAAACCTAAGTCTAACCCTAACCCCCCTTAACTTAAATATAATTACAATAAATCTAAATAAAATTACTACAATTAATTAAATAATTCCTATTTAAAACTAAATACTTACCCTATAAAAATAAACTTTAAGCTAGCTACAATATAACTATAGTTACATTGTATCTAGCTTAGGGTTTATTTTTATTTTACAGGCAACTTTGTATTTATTTTAACTAGGTAGAATAGTTATTAAATAGTTATTAACTATTTAATAACTACCTAGTAAAAATAAAGACAAATTTACCTGTAAAATAAAACCCAACCTAAGTTACAATTATACCTAACACTACACTATAATTAAATAAATTAAATAAATTAAATACAATTAATTACAATTAAATAAAATGATCTAAAGTATGGGAAAACCCCCCCCCACTAAATTACAGAAAATAATAAAGAAATTACAAAATTTTTAAACTAATTACACCTAATCTAATCACCAAAATAAAAAAGCCCCCCCAAAATAAAAAAGCCCTACCCTACACTAAATTACAAATAGCCCTAAAAAGGGCCTTTTGCAGGGCATTGCCCCAAAGTAATCTTTTACCTGTAAAAAAAAAAGTACAAATATCCCCCCCAACATTAAAACCCACCACCCACACAGCCTACCCTACTCTAAAACCCACCCAATCCCCCTTAAAAAAACGAACACTAACCCCCTGAAGATCACCTTACCGGGAGACGTATTAACCCAACCGGGCCGAAGTCCTCAACGAAGCCGGGAGAAGTCTTCATCCAACCGGGCATAAGTGGTCCTCCAGACGGGCAGAAGTCTTTGTCCAGACAGCATTTTCTGTCTTCATCCATCTGGCGCGGAGCGGGTCCATCTTCAAGACATCAGACGCGGAGCATCCTCTTCTTTCCACAGCCGACGACTGAATGAAGGTTGCTTTAAAGGACGTCATCCAAGATGGCGTCCCTTCAATTTCGATTGGCTGATAGAATTAAGCCAATCGGAATTAAGGTAGAAAAAATCCTATTGGCTGATACAATCAGCCAATAGGATTGAACTGGCATTCTATTGGCTGATTGGAACAGCCAATAGAATGCCAGCTCAATCCAATTGGCTGATTGGATCAGCCAATAGGATTCAACTTCAATCCTATTGGCTGATTGCATCAGCCAATAGGATTTTTTTCTACCTTAATTCCGATAGGCTGATAGAATCAGCCTATCGGAATTGAAGGGACGCCATCTTGGATGACGTCATTTAAAGGAACCTTCATTCAGTCATCGGCCGTGGAAAAAAGAGGATGCCCCATGTCGGATGTCTTGAAGATAGAAGATGCCGTCTGGATGAAGACTTCTGCCCGTTTGGAGGACCACTTCTGCCCGGTTGGATGAAGACTTCTGCCCGTCTGGAGAACCACTTCTGCCCGGTTGGGTGAAGACGTCTCCCGGTAAAGTGATCTTCAAGGGGTTAGTGTTAGGTTTTTTTAAGGGAGTATTGGGTAGGTTTTAAAGTAGGGTTGGTTACGTGGGTGGTGGGTTTAAATGTTGGGGGGGATTGTAATTTTTTTCAGGTAAAAGAGCTGATTACTTTGGGGCAATGCCATGCAAAAGGCCCTTTTAAGGGCTATTTGTAATTTAGTGTAGGGTAGGGTTTTTCTATTTTGGGGGGGCTTTTTTATTTTGTTAGGGGGATTAGATTAGGTGTAATTAGTTTAAAAATCTTGTAATTTCTTTATTATTTTCTGTAATTTAGTTGGGTTTTTTTGTACTTTAGATAATTTTATTTAATTGTAATTAATTTTATTTAATTGTAATTAATTGTATTTAATTTAGGTAATTAATTTAATTGTAGTTTAGTGTTAGGTGTAATTGTAACGTAGGTTAGGTTTTATTTTACAGGTAAATTTGTCTTTATTTTAACTAGGTAGTTATTAAATAGTTAATAACTATTTAATAACTACCTAGTTAAAATAAATACAAACTTGCCTGTAAAATAAAAATAAACCCTAAGCTAGCTACTAAGTAACTATTAGTTATATTGTAGCTAGCTTAGGTTTTATTTTATAGGTAAGTATTTAGTTTTAAATAGGAATTATTTAGTTAATAATAGTAATTTAATTTAAATTTATTTAAATTATATTTATGTTGGGGGGGTTAGGGTTAGACTTAGGTTTAGGGGTTAATATGTTTATATATAGTGGGGTGGGCGACGTTGGGGGCGGCAGATTAGGGGTTAATAAGTGTAGTTAGGTTGCTGCGACATTGGGGTGGCAGATTAGGGGTTAATAAATATAATGTAGGTGTTGGCGATGTTGGGACATCAGATTAGGGGTTAATAAGTGTAAGATTAGGGGTGTTTAGACTCGGTGTTCATGTTAGGGTGTTAGGTGTAGACATAAAATGTATTTCCCCATAGGAATCAATGGGGCTGCGTTAGGAGCTTTACGCTGCTTTTAGGGGTTCATAAGTATAATGTAGGTGGCTGTGGTGTCCGGAGCGGCAGATTAGGGGTTAATAATATAATGTAGGTGTCAGCGATGTCGGGACATCAGATTAGGGGTTAATAAGTGTAAGATTAGGGGTGTTTAGACTCAGGGTTCATGTTAGGGTGTTAGGTGTAGACATAAAATGTATTTCCCCATAGGAATCAATGGGGCTGCGTTAGGAGCTTTACGCTGCTTTTTTGCAGGGGTTAGGTTTTTTTTTCAGCTAACTCTCCTTGTTAATCCCTATGGGGAAATCGTGCACGAGCATGTTTTAACAGCTCACCACTAACGTAGGCAGTGCTGGAATTGAGGTGAGATGTGGAGCAAAATTTTGCTCTTCGCTCACTTTTTTACGGTTAACGCCGGGTTTGTAAAAACCCGTAATACCAGCACTGTCTGTAAGTGAGCGGTGAGCATAAACTGCTCATTAGCACCGCACAGCCTCTAACGCAAAACTCGTAATCTAGGCGCTTATTATTTACTTATTTTTTAAAACTTTCTTTATTCCCAACACTTGTTACAGTAAAAGAGAAAGAAAAAGAGAACATTTTACAACATTGTAACATACAATATCATAACATAATGCGTTCACTGCAACAGCATTGGAGTTTTAATTTTATTATATTCCTTTGATCTCCTACTTTCAACTCTTTCACCTTCCTCTCCCACAGCTTTGGAGAGGATACTAAAGGATTCCTGTTCTAACCAAAGTTCTTTCGTCGGACTATATTCTTTCTATGTTCTTGTATTTCAGGCTTTTTTTGTGACAGAGTGGCTGTGACTGTTTGTCTGTGATTAAGATTTGAAGATTGGATACCATTGTGTCCAGGAAGTCAGCTGTTGCTGAGATAGGTACTCAATATTCTTTTTGCCTCGAGGAGTGAATCTGTTAAGTCCTCTATATAGTCATCTCTAAATCCTCTATATTCCTCCTATATACATAGTTACCAATCAATCATCTCTCCCTAAACTCTAAAAGATGAACTGGTGGTGTCACTCCCGATTCCCTTCCCCAAGCAGATCTTTTTCATATTGCCCCTAAGGGGTCTATGTCAGCTTCTCAAAAGTTAAGCTTCCATTTCTCTCTCAGTTGAGCACTAAGTATGTGTTCTGAGTCTTTGAAGTGATAAATGATCTGTCTCTGATGTGTTAGGTCTAGGCTTTCAATGAGTGGTTCCCATTTATGCATAAACTGTCTTGTTCTCTGTGTGACATTGCCCTGTGTGTCTATTTGTTCATACATCATCTGTTTCATTAAAGATTCTTTAAGCTGAGGTAAACTAGGTGATTTGGCTGTTAACCACTGTTTGAGGATAATTTTCCTAGCGTGTAAAATTACATTGTGGATAAAGTTTGAGTGTGTTTTAGGTACTGCCTGTGTGTACAGGAAAATTGCTGATTCCAACGTAATCGTTACTTTTTCCTTCGTAATAATCTCAAGCCATCTGTCTATCATAGACCAGAATTTAGTCAGCTTTGGGCATTCCCATATCATGTGTATGATGTTTGGGTTGGGGTGCAAGCACCTTGGGCACAGGCCAGATGCCTCTGGGTTCCATTTTTAAAACATTTTAGGCATAATGTATGCATTGTGTAATAGTTTCCTGTGGGATTCTCGAATTTCAGCTGATAGAGTAGCATTCCTGACTTTTGTGAGGCTTTGAGTAATGCATGTATCCGGAATCTCTTTTCCTAATAATGTAGTCCATGTGTTTTGAAGATGGCTTTTAATGGAGGTATTTCAGATGTCTTGAAGAGCTTTTAAAGTGTAAGAGATAGATGTCATCCCCCCTTTTGTTAGTGTCAGAAGTTTATAAATGTCACAGTTCATGTGAGGCATGTGTTTTGCGTTTAGGACTTCTGTCACATAGTGCCGCATTTGTAGAAAAGCGAAATGGTGTGTATTGGGTAGGTTAAAAGCTCTCTGCAGCTCTACAAAGGATTTTATCAATTTTCCATCCTCTGAGAGTACTTGGCTAAGTGTTGTCAGCCCTCCCTCCTCCCAGTGTTTGAAAGGTTTAGTAGTCGGGTAATCCGGATTACCTTGAAGAGGTAGATATATGGTGTGTCAATGCGAGATTTTTAATAGTTTGCAAATCTTTCTCCACGCTATTATAGGATGATACAGGATGGAATATGTTCCAGCTATTGTTTCCACCTGCGAGGGCTTTAAATGGGGAAGCATCTGCAAGGACCATGGTTTTATGATTTTGGTTTCTAGTGCGTTAACTGGTTTTTATGTGTCAACCAGTCCATAACATATTTAGCTAAAGTCGCCCAGTTATAATGCTCGGTGTTTGGTAGGCCGAATCCCCCCAATGTTGTTGGAGTGGTTAATTTAGCATAGTTTATTCTGTGTTTCTTTCTGTTCCACAGAAATGTCAAGATGTTGTTGTTCAGAGTTTTAAAATCATGTTTGTGTATGAGTTCAGGGAGCATTTGGAGTGTATATAAAAGTTTGGGAAAAAGAATCATTTTCACTAAGCCCACTTGCCCCGAAAGAGTCAGTGGGAGAGTGGTCCAGTTTACTAGTTTTTGTGTTAAGTCTTTTAGCAACGTTTGAAAGTTAGATTTATACCACTGATCAGGATTTTTGGTTAGTGTTATACCTAAATATTTTATTGCATTCTTTACTATTTTGAAATTGTATGGTAATGGGAGAAGGGGATCATGGTTCCGCAGCCACAGGAGCTCCAATTTATCATTTTTAATTTGATATCCAGATATCTCACTAAACTCCTGAATAATCTGCATTATTTTAGGGATGTTCCTCCTTGGTTCCCATGTATACAGAACCATATTATCTGCGAAAAGAGAGAGATGAACAATTTCCTTCCCAATCTGTATACCTTCAATGTCTTTTCTAATCTGCATGCAAGGGGCTCTAGTGCCAAATCAAAAAGAAGTGGTGAGAGAGGGCATCCCTGTCTCGTTCCTCTTAAGAGTGAAAATGGTTTTGAAGGCGTACCATTGATTAATATCGCCGCCTGGGGGTCGCTATAAATAGTCTGAATGGCTTTTATAAAAGGTCCCTGGATGGCAAATTTTCCTAGTGAAGTGAACAGGTGATCCCACAGAATCTTGTTGAATGCTTTTTCAGCATCCACAAGAATCAAACAGGCCTCCCCAGACTCCCTCTTATGGGCACAGTTGTTAACTTTCCAGAAGTATGTAAGGATCGACTGTATTTTCCTCATGTTTTTAACAGCTGTTCTGCCTTTCACAAATCCTGTCTGGTTAGTGTGTATTAATTGTGGAAGGACGTCAGCTAATCTATTGGCCAAAATTTTTGTAAATAGTTTGTAGTCAGAGTTCAGTAAGGAAATTGGTCGGTATGAGGAAGTGAGCAATGGGTCTCTGTCAGGTTTGGGGATCACTGTCACATTAGCTTCAGAGAACCTGCTTGACCTTCCATGATCGCATTGTACAGTAAAGTGGGAGTGTCAGTAGTTTCTATTTTCAGTATTTTATAGAATTCTCCTGGAAGTCCATCAGGCCCCGGAGTTTTCTCTAGGAGGAGTGTTTCAATAGCACGTGCTACTTCTAGAGGTTGCATTGGGGCATTTTATTTCTGTAACTGCTCTTCGTCTAGTTTTGGTAAGTGTAAGTTCCGCCAAAAGGTTTTGTTTTTTTCAGTGTTAACTTCTTGATGACTGTATAACTTAGAGTAATAATCAGTAAATGCTTTGTGTATGTCTGTTTCTTGTGTGAGAAGTTAATCCTTCTCCTTAATAGCCACTATCATATTAGGTTTTCTATCCAGTTTAGTGATTTTTGCAAGTAGTTTGCCTTTACGATGCCCATACCTTTAAAATTTGGCTTGTAGTCTATTATGGGCATTGACTGATGTCTGAATGATATATGTATCCCTAAGGGATTTTGTGTCTCTGTATTTTTTCCAATTCACTTGTGTTGGGTTACTTTGGCCTAGATTTAGAGTTGGGCGGTAGCCGTCAAAACCAGTGTTAGAGGCTCCTAACGCTGGTTTTGGGCTACCGCCGGTATTTAGAGTCAGTCATTAAAGGGTCTAATGCTCACTTTCCAGCCGCGACTTTTCCATACCGCAGATCCCCTTACGTCATTTGCGTATACTATCTTTTCAATGGGATCTTTCTAACGCCGGTATTTAGAGTCGTGACTGAAGTGAGCGTTAGAAATCTAATGACAAAACTCCAGCCGCAGAAAAAAGTCAGTAGTTAAGAGCTTTCTGGGCTAACGCCGGTTTATAAAGCTCTTAACTACTGTGCTCTAAAGTACACTAACACCCATAAACTACCTATGTACCCCTAAACCGAGGTCCCCCCACATCGCCGCCACTCGATTACATTTTTTTAACCCCCAATCTGCCGACCACCACCTACGTTATACTTATGTACCCCTAATCTGCTGCCCCTAACACCGCCGACCCCTATATTATATTTATTAACCCCTAACCTGCCCCCACAACGTCGCCGCCAGCTACCTACAATAATTAACCCCTAATCTGCCGACCGCAAAGCGACGCCAACTACGTTATCCTTATGTACCCCTAATCTGCTGTCCCTAACACCGCCGACCCCTATATTATATTTATTAACCCCTAATCTGCCCCCCCTCAACGTCGCCTCCACCTGCCTACACTTATTAACCCCTAATCTGCCTAGCGGACCGCACCGCTACAATAGTAAAGTTATTAACCCCTAATCCGCCTCACTCCCGCCTCAATAACCCTATAATAAATAGTATTAACCCCTAATCTGCCCTCCCTAACATCGCCGACACCTAACTTCAAGTATTAACCCCTAATCTGCTGACCGAATCTCGCAGCTACTGTAATAAATGGATTAACCCCTAAAGCTAAGTCTAACCCTAACACTAACACCCCCCTAAGTTAAATATAATTTAAATCTAACAAAATAAATTAACTCTTATTAAATAAATTATTCCTATTTAAAGTTAAATACTTACCTGTAAAATAAACCCTAATATAGCTACAATATAAATTATAATTATATTAAAGCTATTTTAGGATTTATATTTATTTTACAGGTAACTTTGTAATTATTTTAACCAGGTACAATAGCTATTAAATAGTTAAGAACTATTTAATAGCTAAAATAGTTAAAATAATTACAAAATTACCTGTAAAATAAATCCTAACCTAAGTTACAATTAAACCTAACACTACACTATCAATAAATTAATTAAATAAAATACCTACAATTATCTACAATTAAACCTAACACTACACTATCAATAAATTAATTAATTAAATAAAATACCTACAAATAACTACAATGAAATAAACTAACTAAATTACAAAAAATAAAAAAGAACTAAGTTACAAAAAATAAAAAAATATTTACAAACATTAGAAAAATATTACAACAATTTTAAACTAATTACACCTACTCTAAGCCCCCTAATAAAATAACAAAGACCAAACCAAAATAAAAAAAATGCCCTACCCTATTCTAAATTAAATAAGTTCAAAGCTCTTTTACCTTACCAGCCCTGAAAAGGGCCCTTTGCGGGGCATGCCCCCAAAGAATTCAGCTCTTTTGCCTGTAAAAAAAACATACAATACCCCCCCCAACATTACAACCCACCACCCACATACCCCTAATCTAACCCAAACCCCCCCTCGCATTCTATTGGCTGATCGGAACAGCCAATAGAATGCGAGCTCAATCTGATTGGCTGATCGGATCAGCCAATCGGATTGAACTTGATTCTGATTGGCTGATTCCATCAGCCAATCAGAATATTCCTACCTTATTGTATGTTTTTTTTTACAGGCAAAAGAGCTGAATTCTTTGGGGCATGCCCCGCAAAGGGCCCTTTTCAGGGCTGGTAAGGTAAAAGAGCTTTGTACTTTTTTATTTTAGAATAGGGTAGGGCATTTTTTTATTTTGGGGTTCTTTGTTATTATATTAGGGGGCTTAGAGTAGGTGTAATTAGTTTAAAATTGTTGTAATATTTTTCTAATGTTTGTAAATATATTTTTATTTTTTGTAACTTAGTTCTTTTTTATTTTTTGTACTTTAGTTAGTTTATTTCATTGTATTTATTTGTAGATAAGTGTAGGTAGTTTATTTAATTTATTTATTGATAGTGTAGTGTTAGGTTTAATTGTAACTTAGGTTTTTGAAACTGGCCGCGTCCATAAGCACCGCTGGTATCTAGAGTTGCAGTGGCGTTAAATTATGCTCTACGCTCCCTTTTTGGAGCCTAACGCACTGAAAACCCTGCCATTATGTGAACTCTAAATACCAGCGGTATTTAAAAGGTGCGGGGAAAAAAAAGCATGCGTTAGCTACGCGGGTCGTTACCGATAAAACTCTAAATCTAGGCATTAGGTAATGATTTCTCGCATTTAAGAGTTGCCTCAAGAGTAATTCTCCCTTTAATTTCCTTTTCTTTGTTGTTCTGGCTGCATGGGCCGTCACCAACCCCCTAAGTGCTGCTTTAGCAGACTCCCAGAACAGTGAGATGTTGTTTGAGTATTAAATGTTCAGTTCCTTATATATTGTCCATTCCACCCTCAAATATTTATGCAGGTTCTGATCATGGTAAAGATGTGTGGGGAATATCCATCTATTGGATCATCTCAGGCATGTGTTTGTGTCTATCGGTATGGATACTGGAGCATGGTCTGAAATGGTTATAGTGTCAATTTTGATCCCCTTAATGCGGGAGCAAAGCGTTGTCGATACCAAGAAAAAGTCTATACAAGATAATGTGGTTTTGGAAGGGTGTAAACATGTATAGTCCCTAGCCTCCGGGTTTCTCATCCTCCATACATCAGTCAGGGATAGAGTATTTTTGAAATGTTTTTAGAATTAATGTCTCTCTTTTAGATCCTACCCAAATGTGAGTCTTTGAGGTATTGCTATCCGGGTTGCGGAATCTGTCTGCAGGTGTGTGAGGAGCTATATTGTAATCCCCTCCTGAAATTATTAGGAAATCTGAGAACTGCATAAGGCTATTCTGTAGCTGAATAAAAAAAAATCTTTATTTTTGGTGTGTGGACCATAAACCCCACACAATACCAGTTGGAGAGTTCCAATCTGTATTTTAGCAATCAAGTATCTGTCCTCTGTATCAGCCACTGTTTGTAGTATTTTGTAGTCTAGACCTTTCCTTATAAGTAAAGCTACCCCTCTTGCTCTCTTTCTTTCATATGGAGTATATATCACCTCCCCTCCCCAGCTCTGTTTGAGTTTCAGGTGCTCTAAGTTTGTGAGGTGTGTCTCTTCTAAGATCACTATATCTACTTTCTTTATATTAAGTTGTCTCAGGATTGCCTTTCTTTTTATTGGGGACCTTATCCCACCTACATTCCAGGTGGTCAGTTTATTATTGTAATACGATAGTCTGGCCTGTGCCCAATGCTTCAACCAGGAGAACCTCTGTGTAGATTATGTTATGTGCGATAGACAGAGCTAGCAAAGTTATATTGTACTTACTTTTGTGCAGAGGTCCAACAGGACTTTCCCCTTCCCTCCCTCAAGAGCAACACCACCAAGCCACCGCTCAATTGCTAGTTCTGAGTCTTGTTGAGGGGACAAGAAAACAACAAGTGAACAACTTAATCAATCCCTAAAACAAAAACTTCCCCTCCTCTTATCCCCTTAACTGTTGAACAGCATAACATTAGTTTTAGTAAATAAAAATTACAAAAAGTACAATAATCTCCATAGAGAGGGTTTTATTCCCCCCCCCCTCACTTGTAAAGGATATAGACTGTATGACTGAGTCATTGTGTATGTTAGTTTTCTTCATAGCCACCGCATGGATCTTTTAAGTTGGTGGTTCTAAGCTCTCTTCTTCCCCAGGTGTAAGTTGCTCTTTTTCTCTCCACAAGTATATTTTAAGCTGTTGTGGGGACTCGAAGAAGATTGGGCCCTTTGTTGTTTTGAGCCGTAACCTTGCCGGATACATGCTCGAGTAGTTGTGTGTAGTAGGGTGAAAATGTTTTTCTCCTACTCGCTACCTCTGCCGAGTAATCCTGGAACAAGTATACTCTCCTTCCTTCAAATTCTTTAGGTGAGGCCTTTCTGTACGCCTGCAAGATGGCCACTTTATCTTTGAAGTTGAGATATTTCACCTTGATCTGCCTTGATTGTTGATTGTTATCTCCTTGTCTCCTTGGATTTCCTACTCTATGAGCTCTTTCTACAGTGCATGACTGGCAGGAGTTGGGCATCTTCAAGAGGGTTGGTAGAGTGTTTTCTGCAAATTCTACAAGTTGGTTGTTTGGAAGAGATTCTGATATTCCCACAATACGAAGGTTGTTTCTTCTTGACCTATTTTCTAGGTCATCAATCTTTGCCATCAGCTGCTTGGTTTGTAGTTGGAGAGTGTTTACATTAGATCCTGTCTCCCGATGTCTTGTGTCCCCCTCTGCAACATTCTGCTCTACTTGCGTGAGTCTAGTGTTGAAAGACTTTACTTCTGCTGTGAGTCCATGCCTGTTTGAAGCTGTTCTATCTTCGGTAGGAAGGCAGAGATATGCGATACAATTGGATGAGTGTCAATGAGGTTATAATCTGTTGAACCCTCTGAATACGGAGGGGTAGGTTGCGTATCTCCTTGATTCTTTTTCTTGTCAGCATTCTTTAATCTGTTCGACATAGTGGCTGTTTGTTTGGTATACGAATCGTAATATTTTTGCATACAGAACTGTGGATTTCAGAGTTCTTTTAGTGGATGAATACAAACGTCTCAAATAAAGCGAGATGATCTCAGAAAGAAACCAGGATTGGTAAGGCAGTGGCCAAATATGCAGCTCTCCTACTCCTTTCTGTTGTCTAGAAGAGATTATTTTCCACCCTTTTGTTTTGTAAGTCAGAGAGCGAGATTTAGCATATCAGATCTTAGCATAGTTAGTTGAGCTACTAGGCTATGTATATAGAGGATATTTATTCCATACAGTCAAGTTTTATTCTTCGGTCAGTGAGCGGGGGGGATGAGCCCGTGTCTTCTAGTCTTGCATGTGTCCCTCAAGGGGTTTCACCAATAAAATAAACTTAGGGATGGCAGTGTATGAATCTGATTCTGGTTTATGTCTGTCAGATAAGGAATTGCCACCTCTTGAGCTCTGACTTCCTGCTTTAGATAAAGCATTGATGTGTTACTGTTATATATATCTAGTCTGTTTTTATCAGTTTAATCTTCTTGTCCTAGGAGTTCTTTGAGACTCCAGCTTGGGCCTGCAAGGGTTAATCTAACTGTCTCTTTAGTAGAAGATTAACCTGTTATAGTAAGACCAGATTATTTATAAGGCCAGATAGTGTGTGTAATCACCCAGGTCCTCTAAGCTTAGATGTTTTGAGGACCTTCACTTTACAACTGCTTTACTGTGGCGTGATGTTCCTGCCTGCTATATGTGAGTTATCCGTGCCGGGGTGATTAGGATAATGTCTCTGTTCCCACTGTCTCATAACACTCAAGGGGATATACAGCCACCAACCTGTAAGAGCAGCTTTGGTCAGAGTATGTTTCTTTACTGTTCTGTATACTGCGTGTGGGGTACTTTTATTGCAAGTGACCACAAGATGTCAAGATGGCAGTTTCCCGCCAAATGCGCCACTCATCCTCCTCTCCTCAGTGTAGTATGATCTGTCCGTCAGGCTACCGGGGGTTTGTTGTTTCTCTTATAATCAGATCCCTGGATTAAAGCCTTTTTGATGTTTGCGAGGCTGCAGCTGCAACCTCCCACTTTTCTTTCTTCCTTGCAACTGTGTCAGCGGAGGAATCGATTGTATGATTCCTTGCTCAGCTAAGTCCAGACAGGTGAGTTGCCGTCCTGCCAAGGAGTTGAGCTTTGGCTTAGGTGTATTTCGGTCCGGGTTAGGTAGGTTCGGGAGATATTATCCCCGGAGCTCCGTTCCCTGCTTCTACTCTCTACACCCGTCCAACGGAAGTCGCAGCTCAAATTAGAATTTACTGACAGTATACATTTCCATTGTCAATTATAAAGTATATAGATTAACTGGGTTACTACCTGGAACCAGTTGATCAGAAAATGTGTAGCAGGAGTCAGTCAGCGTAGCAGAAGTCTAATCTGTAAACAGGCCAGGGGCAAACCAGAAGAACCATCCAAAATGAAGCCTCAGAACACGGCACAATTTCAAAGTTCATAAGCCAGTTAATCAATCTGCAGAAAGTATATAACAATAAAAGGGTCAGATAGGTTGTATAAGCCAGACACTTTGCTGAGGTCAAGGTCAGAAGAACAGGCCACGAAAAATATTGCTTCAGGCTTCATGCAAAATATCCAAGGACTAAATGGGAGTCTGAGATAACATGTTAACATCTCCCATTCAGGCTTGGTGCCAGAAACAAAGACAGGGTCTCTTCCAATAAACAATAATATAAAGATCAGTACACTTAGTATACAGCTTCCTTAAAAGAATCCAGGCAAGGCATGAGATACATCCAGGGAGCCAGCTGTTCTAATCCAACTCTATTTAGTACAGCATGGCTCTGATCATGCTTTGGAGCCTGACTTAGCCTACTTCCAAAGTGATACCTCAGGCAATGAACAGGACCAGGACTAGGAGGATGCTGAATTTGGATCTGTCGTAGAAGTCTTGGAGCATGGACATTAGCCACAGGTTTTCAAAGACCATAGCCTTTACATTTAATTAAATACTGCAGACATCCAGGATTAATTTGGTAGTCCAACATCTTTTCAACCTCCAATTTATCCACACAATCCATATAAACAAAAGGAGGAGGAATATATTGAGGAAAGGGGTTATAACAACACCTTAACCTGAGACACATGGAAAACCGGATGAATTCTGTAAGTAACAAGAAGGTCAAGTTTCACAGATACAGGATTAATAAACTGACAAATGTAAAAAGGCCCACAATGTTATTAACTTAATTCCTAGAAGGACAGCAGCTTCAAATTCAGTGTAGATCCCCACAAGAAAAAAACATCTGCTGCCATTGAGCCTGAAGCAGAGTGTCATGAAGAAGATAAAGTTCTTAGCCAAATAGGACAGATGCTGATTTGAGTTTGTAACAGGTGTGGAGGACAAAAGTACTGCAGGATGAAAGCCATAATTAGCAAAACAAATGGCTAAATCTTTTTCTTTACTTTCAAGTTATATTACAACCACTACCCAATGAGTGCAAAAAGCTTAATTCTAGCGGAGTTAGCGTGCAAGCGGTAGCGAAAAATAGTGCTCCACACGTAATCTGGACCTTAATGTACATTTAATATGTGGCATAAAAATAATGTTAAATTTGCCAAAAGAGTAAGAAATAAAACAAAATCTTTAAAAAGTGATGTTTAGATACAATGTAAAATTTCAGAAAAATAAGTGAAACTATTAGAATTGAAAAAATGGCATTTAAAAGGATCTTTGTTTTAAAAATTGGCTGATATGTTATTCTAAAGTTACAGAGCAGAAATGTCTTATACATACAACGTGTTCACTGATCCTTTAATTTCATCAAAAGTTACACTCACTGATTGACTTTGCTCCCCTAGAGGCATCATTAGACTCTCTCCTGGAGCACAGACATTGAGAGAGGTAATGGAACAATGGTACCTAACATCACCCACAGAGAAAACAATATAATATTATAAGAGCATGGTGTTAAAGATGACATATGCCTTGCACATATTCCAACACTTAATTATTAAGCTTTATTATACCTGAATAATCAGTTAACCAAGGTAAGAACTATGAACACAAAAGCCTTCTCTATAAATAGATCATCATACTGATCATCTGAAGCTGTCTATCACTCCATCAGTTACATTTCTCTCATGCATTGTCCTATATTCAGCACCAACAATACCATGTTGCATGTTTACATAGCATTCTAACATAAATATGTGTTACTAATAAATTCAATATAATTTTATCTCAATATTCCCATACACTTCAACCATTCAAATGTCAATAATAATTTATTTGTAAACATGTTTCAAAGTTTTAAAAAAGTATGTTAAAGGTTGTTTTAGACAATTTAATTAAACATTAAAGGGATTTATATATGATGGCAAATTATGTATTATGAGATTGGCAGCCCAAAAATTACGATAAACATCTTGAAACAGTTCTATAAATTAGAGTATCCCAAATAAATGAGTTAGGTTCATTGTTTTAGCTTGAGCGCAATTGAATTTAACGTGCGTTGGGAGAGCATGATTTCAGAGCTCTTGTTAACTGTTAAGTGAGTCTATGTTAACTGTTAAGTGAGTCAAAAAAAGTTGCACAAAACACATCAAAAATACATTTAAAAGTACAGTTACATTCATATTAATACTGTCTAATAAAAATTATTTAAAATAAATGTTGCATAAAAAAGATAAAACGGCTCAAAGATATGAGGTCTGTAAGGTAGAAAAAAGACTGCAAAGGGCTTTAACATTGAAATGCATACATATATATGTCTAAACATGCATATACATACATAGTAAAATAGTAATATAGTAGATGAGTTTGAAAATAATCAGAAGTCTATTGACTTCAACCTATAAAAATATTAATATACTTACAATAAAAGCTCCAGTTGAGCCTAAATTAAACCCATTAAAAAGGTGACCAATTTTACACAAGCAATCATATCCCTGAATTTTTTTTTCTAGCCAGAAATGTATGTAAACCATTTTTAATGTATCTAATGTATTGGCATTTACTACCTCCTTAGGTAATAAATTCCACAATTTTATTGCTCTTTCAGTAAAAAAATGTTTACGTTGCTATATATATATATATTTGTGTGTGTATGTATTTATGTGTATACATGTATTTACAGACATAAATGTATAAATATATAGATATATATTTATTTATAACATTATATTTATGCCATATTCATATTTAGTAGTCCAATGTCTTCCTTCTTCTTCCATCTTCCATCTTCCATCCGATCCTTCTTTTGTCCTCTTCATGCAGTCACCACTGCACACTGAAGCTTAAATGCAAGGTTCCTCTTTATATAGGGGTGCATTTGCATTTCTAATTGCTGTTTTGGGGTGTTTGCAGTGGGCTATTGGTGGTATAAGGGTTAAGTAGTGCAAGGGTGTTTGCAGTGAGCTATTGGCAGTATAGGGGTTAAATAGTTTAAGGGGTGGGCTATTGGCGGTTTTTGGGGTTTAATAGGTTAGGAAGTTTATTGAGGTGGGCTGTTGGAGGTTTAGGGGTTAGTTACTGCAGAGTTAGTTGTGGTGGTGGGTTATGGTGATTTAGGGATATTGGCACCCATTGTGATGTATATTAAAAAGCCTCTCTGCAATGCTGCCTTTAACGAGTAATGTCGGCACTTTTGAATATTTTACCAGCATTCTCAACATTGCATCAGATCCCTTTTGAATATATCGCCGTCTTGCTGTACTTTCCATCATCAGAGCCTGTAACACTAACCCTAAAGAGACAGTAAAGTCAAAATTAAACTTTCATGAATCAAACAGATCATGAAATTAAAAAAATAAAATAAACAATTTCCAATTTACTTTATTTTCTTAGTATACTTTGTTGAAAAGTTTACCTAGGTAGACTCAGGAGCAGCAACTACCAAGAGCTTGCTGCTGATTGGTGCTCATATCCACCTCCTGTCATTGGCTTTACAATCATACAGTACAATTACTGGCTAGTGGCCACATGTCTGCTGTTGTATTATCACTAGATATTAAACATAAAATATAGTCATTCATGTTTTCTTGCACAGAAATAACATAAAGGTAACATAAAGTTAAAGGGACTTTTTTCTTTGCATAAATGTTTTGTAGATGATCCATTTATCTAGCCCATTTAGGAGGTATTTGTAAAAATGTATAGTTTTGCTTATTTTAAAATAACATTATGCTGATTTTCAGACTCCTAGCCAACCCACAACGTTTTAGATGTATACAGACTTCAGGTTGCTTCTGTTTGTATAACAGGTCTTTTCATATGCGGGGGAGAGGGGGGGGGTCTGTTCTCAGACCCTTTCAGTTGGTTTACCAGCCTAACCTCAACAGTGCTAAACTGCTGGCTTCTAAGTAAGTTTTTAAAAGGTTTTATACTGGATTTTTATATCAGTATTTGTGCATATTCTTCTTTATAGTAGTGTCTATTACAAGCAGTTTTATGAAAATTGGTGTATACAGTCCCTTTAATTCCATATTGTCACTGTCAAAAGTATTCCTGTGTAAACTGATCAATCAATGAAACACTATAACAATCAACATAGTAACCATAGTAACCATTCAAAGTTCACACAAAATTCACACAAAGGGCTAGATTATGACTGGCTCTCTAACAGTTGTGCGCAAGAGATATCAGGTTTATCTGAGCTGTTTGCACGTCTCGGAAGTAGCAGGCGTATTATGAGTTGAAAGTAAACGCAATTGCTTTAGCACAAATTAAATTTAACGTGCATTGGGATAGTGTGACTTCAGTTCTCTGGTTAACTGTTACACGAGACAAAAAGTGTCACAAAACACATCACAAATACATTTAAAAGTACATTTACACTCATAATAAAAATTACAATAAAAAAATTCAAAAATTGCATAAAAAAGTTATTAGGGCTCAAAGATATGAGGTCTCAAAATCTAAAAGCTGAGAATACGTGCTTGTGCATGCTTTCCCCATAGACATCAATGGGGAGAGTGTGTTAGAAAAAAAACTAACACCTGAACTACAGAATGGCGATCACCGTAACGCAACCCCATTGATGTCTATGGGGGGAAAAAGTTACATTTAAACCTAACACACTAACATAAACCCCAAGTCTAAACACCCCAAATCTGCTGCCCCCGACATCGCCGTCACCTACATAAAGTTATTAATCCCTAATCTGCCGCTCCTGACATTGCCGCCACCTAAATAAAGTTATTAACCCCTATTCTGCTGCTCCCGACATTGCCGCCACTATAATAAAGTTAATAACCCCAATTCCCCTGCACTCCAACATCGCCCACATTATAATAAAGATATTAGCCCCTATTCTGCTGCCCCCCCCACGTCATCACCACCACTAATTACAATTATTAACCTCTAAACCTCTGACCTCCCACATCACTGCCACTAAATAAATATATTAACCCCTAAACCGCCAGCCCCCCACATTGCAAAAAACTAAACTATTAACCCCTAAACCTAACAACCCCCTAACTTTATATTAAAATTACAATATCCCTATCTTAAAATAAATAAAAACTTGCCTGTGAAATTAAAAAAACTAAGTTTAAACTATATATTAAACTAACATTACTATTATACTAAAATTAAAATAACTACAAATTAAATAAACTAATTTACACATTATAAAAATTTAACCCTACTAAAAAAAAATCTACAATTACAAAAAATACTAGATTACAAAAAATACCTAACACTAAATTACGAATAATAACAAACGAAATTATCCAAAATAAAAACAATTACATCTAATCTAATAGCCCTATAAAAAAAGCCCTCCCAAAATAAAAAACCTAACTCTAACAAAAACCTAAGCTACCCATTGCCCTGAAAAGGGCATTTGTATGGGCATTTCCCTTAAAAAGGCATTCAGCTCTTTTTCATTGCCCTGAAAAGGGCATTTAGCTCTAAAAAAAAAACACCCAAAAAAAGTTTAAAAAAACCTAACACTAACCCCC
The DNA here is from genome assembly GCF_027579735.1 of Bombina bombina. Lineage (NCBI taxonomy): Eukaryota > Metazoa > Chordata > Amphibia > Anura > Bombinatoridae > Bombina > Bombina bombina. Next base: position 1,174,709,812 of record NC_069501.1, on the reverse strand, counting down.
GACGATCCACTTACAGTTTTTGAAGTCTGGACATCCAGGCACGAGAAGTCTTCATCCATCCAGGCGGCATCTTCTATCTTCATTCAGGTGGCATCTTCTATCTTCATCCCGGCGGCACGGAGCAGGTCCATTCTTCAAGACATCCAGCACGGAGTGTCCTCTTCATACGGTCGCCGCCTAACACTGAATCTTCAATGCAAGGGAGCCGTTTCAAAATGGCGACCCTTGCATTCCTATTGGCTGATTTGATTTTTGAAATTCAAATCAGCCAATAGGATGATAGCTACTAAAATCCTTTTGGCTGTTCAAATCAGCCAATAGGACGAGAGCTACTGAAATTCTATTTGCTATTCAAATCAGGTGGTCAGATGAGAACAGATAGATTTCTTTAGATCAGATGAGGTCCAGCATGTTTGGTGTGAAGCTGGCCAGGATTATCACAGTGAATGCATAGTCCCAACAGTGAAGCATACTGGGAGTGTGATTTGAGGTGGTCAAATGCATTGAGATAAGAAGCGGTCTTCAAGGGCTTAGAAATTTGCATATGAGCCTAGCTAATTTTAGCTTTCAACTAAGAATACCAAGAGAACAAACCAAATTTGATGAGAAAAAATTAAACAGGAAAGTTGTTAAAAATGGCATGCGCTATCTGAATCATGAAAGTTTAATTTTGACTAGACTGTCCCTTTAAGTCTTAAATTTTTTTTTTGTAAGTCAGCGATAGAAAACTAGTATCACTCAGTGTAATTTACGCCTGAATCAACAAAATGGACAAACAGGGTGAGAAAACATGGCTCACACCAGTTCCCCTCTGCTTTGTTTATTCTACTAAGCAGTTGTGTACATGATTTTGTCACTATCTCTATTTACTTCAACTACTCTTAAAAGACGCTGGAAGAAGAAACAAAACTATAATACACTGGTACTTGTTGCCCAGTGGAGAAGATGCCAATTATTTTCCTTCCCAGATATGGATTAGATAAGCATCACACAGAGGTTCCAGCTTAACAGGGAATCTATTTTATAATGAGAACATCTCTAGATCTACATACAGGCAAAACTAGTGGAAACTGTTGGCTGTGCTGTATTTTATAGGCACTGTATAATTTCAAGCAATGTCTTGTATGGTTGTGGGATATAAACCAGCACACCTTTTCCTGGCACATTAAAACTGCATTGCATGCCCTCTTCAATATTTTACTTAACATTTGTGTCTTCAAAGCTCAACTTCAGACTGCTATGCTGTGAAACTGCTTCCGATGGAACGTTAAATCTTAAACATTTTCACGTCTCAGAAAGAAGCCGTTAAGCGATAAATTATACCGGGTGTCCAATGAAAACACAAACTGTTCATATACTGTCGGAGGCTTCCGATACATTGAAAACATCTACACTGAGCTCAACTTGTTGTAAAAGAGGAAAAAGGAGATTTTTGAGGCCTGGTTCCCATTGAAATTGTAAATCTTGCAAACAATGCAAGTGTTTCAATTAAGAAATACATTGGTATATGTAATATATATTATTGTTCCATGTATAGGAATATTTGCACTTATGTTCTTATGGAAATTTCAATACTGTATGTATGTACATATAAAAATGTATGCAAGCATATATATATATATATCAAACTAGAACTATGCCTAGGGCAGCAATATATATTACATATATCAATACATTGGAAAGTATAATTATATCTATAAATATTATTTGCTTATAAATGTCATATTTATTTTTATTTGTGACCTCTTTAAATAATATAAATAAAATAATCAATTAAAACGAGTCCAATGTGTGTGCCTGAAATATGTGGTCTCTTGAGCGGTTTGTGAATGTGGAACACATCACTAGTTGTATTTGATCAATATTTTCAAATCAAGGAATATATAACAGTGTACATTTTCTTATAGTTGTGAGAAATGTTTCTTTATTTAAAGCTATGTAGTAATATCTCTGCATTTATCTTTAAGTTGATTTTGCACAAAGTTGCATATGTCACCTAACAAGAGACCCATTGTTTGGGGTCTGCTGATAGAGTCAGGAAACCCCAAATATTTTGTTCATGCTTGAGTTAGATTTTTTATTTTATTTAAAGTTTACAATTAATTGTTATTATCAAATTTCCTTTATTCTCTTGTTATTCTTTGTTGAAGAGATATGTAGATAGGTACCGTGCACATGTTTGAAGCACTACATGATAGGAAATAGAGCAGCCATCTAGTGATTTTAAAAATGAATTACATTATTGCAAAACTGCTGCCATATAGTGTTACAAACACGTGCACACTCCTGAACTTGCTTTCATGCTTTTTAACAAAGGATTACATGAAAACAAAGAATATTTTAAAGTAGAATTAAATTGTCAATTTGGTTAAACATGTATGCTTTATCTGAATCATGAAAGAAAATGTGTGGGTTTTATGTCTCTTGAAATTACATTCACCTAGATTATGAGCTTTGAACGCTATAGGTAAAGTAAAGAACGCCACAAAAGTGGCGTTATTTAATTCCCTATAGCGCTGCTATTACAAGTTTTAAAAAACACTGCTTGTGCAGGCGTTATGGAGATTTTAAGCTCCATACCGCTCCCAAAACAAGTGCTGTTTGACGTGCTTGTGCACGCTTTCCCCATAGACATCAATGGGGAGAGCCGGCAAATTAAAATTCTAACACCTGCAATCGCAGAAACAAAAGCTACGTAATGCAGCCTCATTGATGTCTATGGGGAAAAAGAAACTACAGTTTAAACCTAACACCCTAACATAAACCCTACGTCTAAACACCCCTAATCTGCTGCCACCGACATCACTGACACCTACTTAATGTAATTAACCCCTAATCACTGACGCCTCAAAAAAATTATTAACCCCTAATCTGCCGCTCCCGATATTGCTGCCACTATACTAAAGTAATTAACCCCTATTCTACCGCACCCCAAAATTGCAGCAACTATATTAACATTATTAACCCCTATTCTGCTGCTCCCGATATTGCTGCCACCTAAATAAAGCTATTAACCCCTAAACCTCTGGCCTCCGACATCACTACCACTAAATAAACCTATTAACCCCTAAACCGCAACAACCTAAATTAAACTATTAACCCCTAAACCTAATGTAACCCTAATGTAACCATAACCCTAACGTAACCCTAACACCCCTTAACTTTAAAATAATTAAAAAAGATCTAAATTAAATTTACATTTATTAACTAAATAATACCTAGTTAAAACTAAATACTTACCTGTAAAATAAAAACTAATGGCTAGATTTAGAGTTTGGCTGCCAAAGGGGTGCGTTAGCTACGCGTGCACCGCTGGTATTTAGAGTTCACAGAATGGCTGGGTTTTCAGTGCGTTAGGCTCCAAAAAGGGAGCGTAGAGCATAATTTAACGCCACTCAACTCTAGATACCAGCTGTGCTTACGGACGCGGTCAGCTTCAAAAACGTGCTCGTGCACGATATCCCCATAGAAAACAATGGGGCAGTTTAAGCTGAAAAAAAACCTAACACCTGCAAAAAAGCAGCGTACAGCTCTTAACGCAGCCCCATTGTTTTCTATGGGGAAACACTTCCTACGTCTGCACCTAACACTCTTACATGTATCGCTGACACCTGCATATTTTTTTTAACCCCTAATCTGCCGCTCCGTATACCGCCGCTACCTACATTATCCCTATGTACCCCTAATCTGCTGCCCCTAACACCGCCGACCCCTATATTATATTTATTAACCCCTAATCTGACCCCACAACGTCGCCGCCAGCTACCTACAATAATTAACCCCTAATCTGCCGATCGGAGCTCACCGCTACTATAATAAATGTATTAACCCCTAAAGCTAAGTCTAACCCTAACACTAACACCCCCCTAAGTTAAATATAATTTTTATCTAACAAAATAAATTCTCTCTTATTAAATAAATCATTCCTATTTAAATCTAAATACGTACCTGTAAAATAAACCCTAATATAGCTACAATATAAATAATAATTACATTGTAGCTATTTTAGGATTAATATTTATTTTACAGGCAACTTTGTATTTATTTTAACCAGGTACAATAGCTATTAAATAGTTAATAACTATTTAATAGCTACCTAGTTAAAATAATTACAAGATTACCTGTAAAATAAATCCTAACCTAAGTTACAATTAAACCTAACACTACACTATCAATAAATAAATTAAATAAACTACCTACAATTTTCTACAATTAAACTTAACACTACACTATCAATAAATAAATTAAATACAATTCCTACAAATAAATACAATTAAATAAACTAACTAAAGTACAAAAAATAAAAAAGAACTAAGTTACAAAAAATAAAAAAAATATTTACAAACATTAGAAAAAAATTACAACAATTTTAAACTAATTACACCTATTCTAAGCCCCCTAATAAAATAACAAAGACCCCCCCCCAAAAAAATGCCCTACCCTATTCTAAATTACAAAAGTTCAAAGCTCTTTTACCTTACCAGCCCTTAAAAGGGCCCTTTGCGGGGCATGCCCCAAAGAAATCAGCTCTTTTGCCTGTAAAAAAAACATACAATACCCCCCCCCAACATTACAACCCACCACCAAAATACCCCTAATCTAAACCAAACCCCCCTTAAATAAACCTAACACTAAGCCCCTGAAGATCTTCCTACCTTGTCTTCACCATGCCAGGTATCACCGATCGTTCCAGGCTCCGAAATCTTCATCCAAGCCCAAGCGGGGGCTGGCAATCCATAACCCGTTGGCTGAAGAGGTCCAGAAGAGGCTCCAAAGTCTTCATCCTATCCGGGAAGAAGAGGCGATCCGGACCGGCAACCATCTTGATCCAAGTGGCATCTTCTATCTTCATCCGATGACGACCGGCTCCATCTTGAAGACCTCCACCGCGAAACCATCTTCTTCTTCCGACGACTTCCCGTCGAATGACGGTTCCTTTAAGGGACGTCATCCAAGATGGCGTCCCTCGAATTCCGATTGGCTGATAGGATTCTATCAGCCAATCGGAATTAAAGTAGGAAAATTCTTATTGGCTGATGGAATCAGCCAATCAGAATCAAGTTCAATCCGATCGGCTGATCCGATCAGCCAATCAGATTGAGCTCGCATTCTATTGGCTGATCGGAACAGCCAATAGAATGCGAGCTCAATCTGATTGGCTGATTGAATCAGAAGAAGAAGATGGGTCCGCGGTGGAGGTCTTCAAGATGGAGCCGGTCGTCATCGGATGAAGATAGAAGATGCCGCTTGGATAAAGATGGTTGCCGGTCCGGATCGCCTCTTCTTCCCGGATAGGATGAAGACTTTGGAGCCTCTTCTGGACCTCTTCAGCCGCCGGATTATGGATCGCCAGCCCCCGCTTGGGCTTGGATGAAGATTTCGGAGCCTGGAACGATCGGTGATACCTGGCATGGTGAAGACAAGGTAGGAAGATCTTCAGGGGCTTAGTGTTAGGTTTATTTAAGGGGGGTTTGGGTTAGATTAGGGGTATGTGGGTGGTGGGTTGTAATGTTGGGGGGGGTATTGTATGTTTTTTTTTACAGGCAAAAGAGCTGAATTCTTTGGGGCATGCCCCGCAAAGGGCCCTTTTAAGGGCTGGTAAGGTAAAAGAGCTTTGAACTTTTGTAATTTAGAATAGGGTAGGGCATTTTTTTATTTTGGGGGTCTTTGTTATTTTATTAGGGGGCTTAGAGTAGGTGTAATTAGTTTAAAATTGTTGTAATTTTTTTTCTAATGTTTGTAAATATTTTTTTTATTTTTTGTAACTTAGTTCTTTTTTTATTTTTTGTAGTTAGTTTATTTAATTGTATTTATTTGTAGGAATTGTATTTAATTTATTTATTGATAGTGTAGTGTTAGGTTTAATTGTAGATAATTGTAGGTAGTTTATTTAATTTATTTATTGATAGTGTAGTGTTAGGTTTAATTGTAACTTAGGTTAGGATTTATTTTACAGGTAATTTTGTAATTATTTTAACTAGGTAACTATTAAATAGTTATTAACTATTTAATAGCTATTGTACCTGGTTAAAATAATTACAAAGTTACCTGTAAAATAAATATAAATACTAAAATAGCTACAATATAATTATAATTTATATTGTAGCTATATTAGGGTTTATTTTACAGGTAAGTATTTAGCTTTAAATAGGAATAATTTATTTAATAATAGTTAATTTATTTAGTTAGATTTAAATTATATTTAGCTTAGGGGGGTGTTATGGTTAGGGTTAGACTTAGCTTTAGGGGTTAAAAAATGTATTAGAATAGTGGTGAGCTCCGGTCGGCAGATTAGGGGTTAATGTTTGAAGTTAGGTGTCGGCGATGTTAGGGAGGGCAGATTAGGGGTTAATACTATTTATTATAGGGTTATTGAGGCGGGAGTGAGGCGGATTAGGGGTTAATAACTTTATTATAATAGCGGCGCGGTCCGGTCGGCAGATTAGGGGTTAATAAGTGTAGGCAGGTGGAGACGACGTTGAGGGGGGCAGATTAGGGGTTAATAAATATAATATAAGGTCGGCGGTGTTAGGGGCAGCAGATTAAGGGTACATAAGTATAACGTACCTTGCGGCGGCGTGCGGACGGCAGATTAGGGGTTAAAAATTTTAATTGAGTGGCGGCGATGTGGGGGGACCTCGGTTTAGGGGTGCAAAGGTAGTTTATGGGTGTTAGTGTACTTTAGAGCACAGTAGTTAAGAGTTTTATAAACCGGCGTTAGCCCAGAAAGCTCTTAACTACTGACTTTTTTCTGCGGCTGGAGTTTTGTCGTTAGATTTCTAACGCTCACTTCAGACACGACTCTAAATACCGGCGTTAGAAAGATCCCATTGAAAAGATAGGATACGCAATTGACGTAAGGGGATCTGTGGTATGGAAAATTCGCGGCTGGAGAGTGAGCGTTAGACCCTTTAATGACTGGCTCTAAATACCAGAGGGCGGTAAAAACCAGCGTTAGGACTCTCTAACGCTGGTTTTGACGGCTACCGCCCAACTCTAAATCTAGGCCTAAGCTAGCTACAAAATAACTAATAGCTACATTGTATCTAGCTTAGGTTTTATTTTTATTTCACAGGTAAGTTTGTATTTATTTTAACTAGGTAGACTAGTTAGAAAATAGTTATTAACTATTTACTAACTACCTAGCTAACTACCTATTTACTAACTACCTACCTGTGAAATAAAACCTAACCTGCATTACACTAAAACCTACCATTACAAAAAATAAAAAAAACTACCATTACAAAAAATAAAAAAACAACGAAATTATCAAAAAAATAAAGATTATTTCTATTCTAATACCCTTAAAAAAAAAAGAACCCCAAAATAAAAAAAGCCTAATCTAGAATAAACTACCAAGGGACTTTTGGGGGGGCCCTTAAAAGGGCCTTTTGTAGGGTATTGAGATAAACAGCTCTTTTTCTCCAAAAAAAGACTAAAACCCCCTAACACTATACACACCCCCACCCCCCAAATTACCAAGGGCCCTTAAAAGGGCCTTTTGGGGGGGGCTTAAAATTACCTTTTGTAGGGCATTGCCCTGAGATAAACAGCTATTTTGCTCCAAAAAAATACAAACACCCCCTAACACTATACAAACCCCCACCCCCCAAACTACCAAGGGCCCTTAAAAGGGCCTTTGGGTGGCCCATAAAAGGGCCTTTTGTAGGGCATTGCCCTAAGTTAAACAGCTCTTTTGCTACAAAAAATGAAACACCCCCTAAAAATATACATTACCCAAAATAAAAAACAAAATAATCCAAAATAAAAAAGAATTACGCCTAATCTAACATCCCTATAAAAATAAAAAAGCCCCCCCCCCTCAAAAAAAAACAAAAAACTAGCCTACAATAAGCTACCAATGGCCCTTAAAAGGGCCTTTTGTGGGGCATTGCCTGAAATATATCAGCTCTTTTACCTGTAAAAAAATACAAACACCCCCAACAGCAAAACTCACCACACAACCAACCTCCCCAAATAAAAAACTATCTAAAATAACCTAAGCTACTCATTGCCCTGAAAAGGGCATTTGTATGGGCATTGCCCTTAAAAGGGCATTTGTATGGGCATTGCCCTTAAAAGGGCATTTAGCTCTTTTACATTGCCCAAACCCTAAAAAAACACCCAAAAAACCCTTAAAAAACCTAACACCCCGACAAAACACTTACAGTTGTTGAAGTCCCGCTTGAAGGATCCATCCATGCGGCAAGAAGTCTTCATCCAGGCGGCCTCTTTGATCTTCATCCAGCCGGGGCGCAGAGCGGGTCCATCCTGAAGACATCTGGCACAAAGCATCCTCTTTATACGGTCGCCATCATATACTGATTCTTCAATGCAAGTGACGCAGTCCAAGATGGCATCCCTTGCATTCCTATTGGCTGAAAGATTTCAATCAGCCAATAGGAATTAGAGCTGCTAAAATCCTATTGGCTGTTCCAATCAGCCAATAGATTGAGAGCTCAATTCTATTGGCTGATTGGAACAGCCAATATAATGAGAGCTGCTTAAATCCTATTGGCTGATTTGAAAATCAGAAAAGGATTTTAGCAGCCCTAATTCCTATTGGCTGATTCAAAATATTCAGCCAATAGGAATGCAAGGGATGCCATCTTGAATCGCGTCCCTTGCATTGAAGATTCAGTGTATGGCAGCAACTGTATGAAGAGGATGCTCCATGCCGGATGACTCCAGGTTGGACCCGCTCCACGCCAGCTGGATGAAGATAGAAGAGGCCGTCTGGATGAAGACTTCTTGCCGCATGGATGATGACTTTGCAGGCTTGATGAAGATAGAAGAGGACACCTGGATGAAGACTTCTTGCCACATGGATGATGACTTCGCCAGCTGGATGGATCCTTTAAGTGGGACTTCAACAACTGTAAGTGGATCATTGGGGGTTAGTGTTTTTTTAAGTTTTTTTTGGGTGGTTTTTTTTTTAGATTAGGGTTTGGGCAATGTAAAAGAGCTAAATGCCCTTTTAAGGGCAATGCCCATACAAATGCCCTTTTCAGGGCAATGTTTTGCTCAGGTTATTTTAGATAGTTGTTTTATTTGGGGGGGTTGGTTGAGTGGTGGGTTTTACTGTTGGGGGGTGTTTGATTTTTTTTTACAGGTAAAAGAGCTGATATCTTTGGGGCAATGCCCACAAAAGGTCCGTTTAAGGATTATTGGAAGTTTATTGTAGGCTATGGTTTTTTTATTCTGGGGGGGGGGGGTATTTTGATAGGGCTATTAGATTAGATGTAATTCATTTTTATTTTTGATAATTTGTTTATTTTTCATAATTTACTGTTTTTTTTTTAATTTAGTTTTTTTTTGTAATTAGATACTTTTTGTAATTTTTAGAGTAGTGTTAGGATTTTTTAATGTGTAGTTTAGTTTTATTTAATTAGTAGTTAGTTTAATTTAAGTTTAATAATTATAATAGTTTAATTGTTTAAAAAATTTTTTTTTTTAATTTGACAGGTAAGTTTTAATTTAAGATAGGGAAATTTTAATTTTAATATAAAGTTAGGGGGTCGTTAGGTTTAGGGGTTAGTAATCAAATCAAGTCCTAAAAGACAAAAAACGAGAGGCGCTCTTGGTGCAGCAAGTTCAAAGAATAGAAAAAACAACAAAGGATAAAATCCAGGTACTCACAAATGGGATTGCACATTCAGTGCAATAACGAACAAGCCGAAGCTTCTGTGACGCTCGGCTGACTCTCTGTGGCTGTGACTGCTGGTATCCAGAACAAGGCTCCGCTTCCAATAACGATCACCAATCAGGAATGCCAACAAGAGGAAACACTACGCCATTGATACCTGGCGAAATAGACCCAACCAGGAGGGTCTCACCAAAAAGGGGAAATAATTCAAAGTCCAGAGCGAGACTTAGAAAATCCAATACACTTTATTAAAATATTTAAAAGTGTTGCTTAGCAACGCATTTCTCGGCTGAGTGCCGTTTCATCAGGCTATTTTCTTACTCTAAGTCTTGCTCTATTCGAACCCCTTCTAACCAATCAGCAGCAGAAAGTTTTGGCGCGCCTCCTATCTCGGCCCATACATTGGTTAATACAGCCGTGGGCCAGTATCCAATCAAATCTAACAGTAGGGACACTCCTCTGAAATATCAGAGTATATACATTTGCGTAATAATCATAATACCTATTAGATTTGTTAGATGTTACCCGTGCACACATATTCCGTGTGTGCTCGACCAAAACCAAAGCGATGTACCAAAATTACTATCCATAAACAAAAACCAATTGTAAACAGATGTAATTTAGAAATACTTATTCTTAAATATTCTAACCTAATATACTTAAACTAAGATTGTAAATGTTGACAATTCTTAACAAGGGTACAAATGACTGTTAAACTAAATTTATGCTATTACAATCATAATAATAAAAATATATACATACACATTATATAACCACTAAGAAGTATTTCGCTGAAAAACTAAGAATAATTATTTTAAACTTAATTCCCATTTCTTCTATCTCTACTAATAAAAAATTAATTAATTAGATAAACTGTAAAAACACTAGTAAACTAAAAAATGATTAAATAAATAGACTGTAATACCACATAAAAACTAATTATTAACACATACCCACTAAAATACAAAGTAAATAAGGACATTGATCATTCAGCCAAATATGTTATAACCATAGTGGGGTAAGAACTGTAAGAGGACCACACTAGACCCTAAATTGTATAAAATTCTAACTAGTAACTCTACACAAAGCTACCTAAATGGTGAAAGCATTCCTGACTAGATATAGAGTGTTTGGTGAATGAATGTGATTAGTAGAAATACTAGATGATTAATGATGATAGTGATGGATATGAGTGTATTAAGTATCAAACGTAGTGATACGTGTAAGTGTATGGAGCCAACCTACGTAAAGTGAATGTTAGTGATATTTGATAATATTGCATATATTTGTGTAATGTTAGTGTGTAAAATGGTCATATATGAGTGATGAAATGTGCTTGTAATAATACGTATTACTATATGCTATATGTTCCCAGTGTACTAGTGTCCTTGTGATTAATTTAAGTGGTTTCTGGTAACAAGTGCCTATATGGGAACTCTAGTGAAGTGTATCATGTTAAAGGGACAGTCTACACCAAAAATGTTATTGTTTTAAAAGATAGATAATCCCTTTATTACCCATTTCCCAGTTTTGCATAACTAACACAGTTATAATAATATATTTTTAACCTCTGTGATTATCTTGTATTTAAGCCTCTGCAAACTGCCCCTTTTTTCAGTTCTTTTGACAGACTTGCAGTCTAGCCAATCAGTGCCTGCTCCCAGATAACTTCTCGTGCACGAGCACAGTGTTATCTATATGAAATACGTGAACTAACACCTTCTACTGGTGAAAAACTGTTAAAATGCAATCTAAAAGAGGTGGGCTTCAAGGTCTAAGAAATTAGCATATGAACCTCCTAGGTTAAGCTTTCAACTAAGAATACCAAGAGAACAAAACAAAATTGGTGATAAAAGTAAATTGGAAAATTGTTTAAAATTACATGCTCTATCTGAATCATGAAAGTTTATTTTGGTCTAGAATGTCCCTTGAACTAAGATGATGAGTGCCTAAGTGAGAAATTATCATGAATGTAAATGGAATTGTCTGATATGTGGGGAAAAAGGGTAATTTGAACAAATAATTCTGACTCCGTGAATGATGTATTAATAAACCTAATGTGATTGTGACTCAGCGGGCAATGTATTGATGAGACTTATGTCCTTAATGAATAGGACAGGTGAAATATAAGATGCCAACAACAGGGGTATTCTATAATATAATATAAAATGTGGATATGTGTGAATAATGGAAATAATAAAAATACTACTTAGAGACAAAAAATTAATGAAATATGAACTTGATGTAGATATGTGGATATATAAAGATTTCTGATATTCAAAATTAATAATATCCTAAAAATTAGATAATACCCTATTCCATTAAAAGAAATAAATTAAAAATGTTTATAAATAACACATTAATTTAAAAATATATATATATATATATTAAAAATTAAAAAGCTGCTAGATCAACATTTAGATTTAATCCCATAGGATGAATAGTTTTTAATTTGTGGATCCAATAGGTCTCCCTTTGTCTTAATCTTGTAAATCTATTATATAAATGTGAGACAGGGATTTCTTCGATGGGAATGATTGTATAGCAATTTGGATCACCATTGTGTTTTGAATGACAATGTTTAATCACGCTATGGGATTTTTTATTTTACTCCGATTGGTACACATATTGTTGTTCAAATTGACCCATATACAAGTTTGCAAAGCTTGGGGCGAACCGGGCATTGGACGGTAGCTTAACGGAAAATGCATCGGCTTATGTAGATTACTTCCTTCAGAAGTATGTATTTAACCTTGATTCTTATATTAGAGATTCTTCAGATCTTTTGATGAAATTAAATAGACTAAATGTTCCTGCTGGTTCCAGGTGGATAACCTGCGACGTACAAGCTTTATATTCCAACATTCCCCATAAATTGGGAGTGGAAGCCATTTCCAGTTTTCTTGAGGAAGATTGGTATATACCTTCGCTCCAAAAACAATTTATTTTAAAACTCATTTTATTTATATTACAGCACAATTATTTCATTTTTCAAGATGATTTTTATTTACAGGTAAAAGGGACTGCCATGGGCAACAGGTTCGCCCCAAGCTTTGCAAACTTGTATATGGGTCAATTTGAACAACAATATGTGTACCAATCGGAGTTTGTGGCAAGCCTGGTGTTCTATGGCAGGTTTATAGATGATTTGATTTTTTTATGGAATGGCACTAGTACAGAGGCACAAAAGTTTGTTGATCATCTTAACACCAATGATAAAGGTTTGGTATTTACCAGCTGTATCCACCCTGTAACAGTGGTAGTTTTAGATTTATGTCTGACATTTAATGATGTAGGAGGAATAGATAGCTATACTCATTTTAAGACCGTCGATAGCAACAGCTATCTGTATTTCCATAGCAACCATTACCACCCTTGGAAAAAGAATGTCCCATACGGGCAATTCAAAAGAATTAGGCATAATTGCAGTAAACTTTCTGACTATGAAAAACAAAGTCTTATTTTGAAAGAAAGATTCATAGAAAAGAATTATCCTTCGAGTATTATAGAACAAAGCTATAATCGTGCCAAAACTGAAAATAGAGAGGAATATTTCCAAAGAAATAGGGAAGCAACAGGAGAAACATTGAAACCTCCTGAAATTAGATTTATTACACAATTTAATTGCAATTACAATCTTATCAGTAATATTCTGAATAAACCTTGGAGAATCTTGAAACTGGACCCTATTTTAAATAAATTGATAGGTGAGAAACCCTCAATAGTATACAAAAGAGCACCAAATTTTAAGAATATTTTATCTCCTAGTAAAATAGTAAAACACAAGAACACCACTAGAGTTAATAGGGTAGAAAATAAAAGAATTAGCCATCATCTTATTACTAAAAGAGGAGCATATAAATGTAATATTAAAAATTGCAAGATGTGTGACCATATTGAAAATAAAAAAACAGTATTTCACTCTTATGTTAACAAAAAATCATATAAGATTAAAAGCAGATTATCTTGTGCTTCACATTATGTGATCTATTTGTTGTCCTATTTATGCGGGATCCAGTATGTAGGTCGTACTATTAGACGCCTCAGTCATAGGTGGTCCGAGCACTACTGCAGTATCCTTAAAAATAAAAAATCCCATAGCGTGATTAAACATTGTCATTCAAAACACAATGGTGATCCAAATTGCTATACGATCATTCCCATCGAAGAAATCCCTGTCTCACGTTTATATAATAGATTTACGAGATTAAGACAAAGGGAGACCTATTGGATCCACAAATTAAAAACTATTCATCCTATGGGATTAAATCTAAATGTTGATCTAGCAGCTTTTTAATTTTTAATCTATTTTTTTTATTTTTTATTAATGTGTTATTTATAAACATTTTTAATTTATTTCTTTTAATGGAATAGGGTATTATCAAATATAATTTTTAGGATATTATTAATTTTGAATATCAGAAATCTTTATATATCCACATATCTACATCAAGTTCATATTTCATTAATTTTTTGTCTCTAAGTAGTATTTTTATTATTTCCATTATTCACACATATCCACATTTTATATTATATTATAGAATACCTCTGTTGTTGGCATCTTATATTTCACCTGTCCTATTCATTAAGGACATAAGTCTCATCAATACATTGCCCACTGAGTCACAATCACATTAGGTTTATTAATACATCATTCATGGAGTCACAATTATTTGTTCAAATTACCCTCTTTCCCCACATATCAGATAGTTCCATTTACATGGCTCTTATACTCATGATAATTTCTCACTTATTCACTCATCATCGTAGTTAACATGATACACTTCACTAGAGTTCCCATATAGGCACTTGTTACCAGAAACCACTTAAATTAATCACAAGGACACTAGTACACTGGGAACATATAGCATATAGTAATACGTATTATTACAAGCACATTTCATCACTCATATATGACCATTTTACACACTAACATTACACAAATATATGCAATATTATCAAATATCACTAACATTCACTTTACGTAGGTCGGCTCCATATACTTACACGTATCACTACGTTTTATACTTAATACACTCATATCCATCACTATCATCATTAATCATCTAGTATTTCTACTAATCACATTCATTCACCAAACACTCTATATCTAGTCAGGAATGCTTTCACCATTTAGGTAGCTTTGTGTAGAGTTACTAGTTAGAATTTTATACAATTTAGGGTCTAGTGTGGTCCTCTTACAGTTCTTACCCCACTATGGTTATAACATATTTGGCTGAATGATCAATGTCCTTATTTACTTTGTATTTTAGTGGGTATGTGTTAATAATTAGTTTTTATGTGGTATTACAGTCTATTTATTTAATCATTTTTTAGTTTACTAGTGTTTTTACAGTTTATCTAATTAATTAATTTTTTATTAGTAGAGATAGAAGAAATGGGAATTAAGTTTAAAATAATTATTCTTAGTTTTTCAGCGAAATACTTCTTAGTGGTTATATAATGTGTATGTATATATTTTTATTATTATGATTGTAATAGCATAAATTTAGTTTAACAGTCATTTGTACCCTTGTTAAGAATTGTGAACATTTACAATCTTAGTTTATGTATATTAGGTTAGAATATTTAAGAATAAGTATTTCTAAATGACATCTGTTTACAATTGGTTTTGTTTATGGATAGTAATTTTGGTACATCGCTTTGGTTTTGGTTGAGCACACACGGAATATGTGTGCATGGGTAACATCTAACAAATCTTATAGGTATTATGATTATTACGCAAATGTATATACTCTGATATTTCAGAGGAGTGTCCCTACTGTTAGATTTGATTGGATACTGGCCCACGGCTGTATTAACCAATGTATGGGCCGAGATAGGAGGCACGCCAAAACTTTCTGCTGCTGATTGGTTAGAAGGGGTTCAAATAGAGCAAGACTTAGAGTAAGAAAATAGCCTGATGAAACGGAACTCAGTCGAGAAACGCGTTGCTAAGCAACCTTTTTGGTGAGACCCTCCTGGTTGGGTCTATTTCGCCAGGTATCAACGGCGTAGTGTTTCCTCCTGTTGGCGTTCCTGATTGGTGATCGGAATTGGAAGTGGAGCCTTGTTTTGGATACCAGCAGTCACAGCCACAGAGAGTCAGCCGAGCGTCACAGAAGCTTCGGCTTGTTCGTTATTGCACTGAATGTGCAATCCTGTTTGTGAGTACCTGGATTTTATCCTTTGTTGTTTTTCTATTCTTTGAACTTGCTGAACTAAGAGCGCCTCTCATTTTTTGTCTTTTAGGACTTGATTTGATTTTCTGCACAATATTGGAGAGAGCTGCCTTTGTCCTCATTCGTCGTGGGATCTTGTTTTGGTTTTTTATATGGACACTCACTTGTTGTGATTTGGGACTTTTCTATTTATTTATTTTTATATTATTTTTTTATATTTTAATGATAAACATATGTTGTTAATATTAACATTTTATATTTGACTATTCACATTGTTAGTCACTTGTCACGAATACTAATACTATTGCTAGGTTGGTTATTTGCACTACATTATAGCATACACGTTAGTTTATTATATTGGCGCACCTCCTGTATAGATTCCTCTATTTGAGTAATTTAGGTATTTAGGGGTTAATAATTTATTTGAGTATATTCCATGGTGGGGGGCTTTCGGTTTAGGGGTTAATAGTTTATTTTAGTTTACTTTGTTGTGGGGGCTTTCGGTTTAGGGGTTAATAGTTTATTTTAGTTTATTTCATTGTGTGGGGCTTGTGGTTTAGGGGTTAATAGGTTTATTATAGCGGAGGGGTTAATAATATTTAAATAGTGTTTGCGATGCGGGAGGGAGGCGGTTTAGGGGTTAATACGTTTATTATAGTGGCGACCATTTCGGGGAGTGGAGGAATAGGGGTTAATACATTTTATTAGTGGTGGCGATGTCGGGAGCAGCAGATTAGGGGTTAATAAATGTATTATAGTATTTTCATGCGGGAGGGCCTCGGTTTAGGGGTTAATAGGTAGTTTATGGGTGTTAGTGTACTTTTTAACACTTTAGTTATGAGTTTTTTGCTACAGTTTTGTAGCGTAACACTCATAACTACTGACTTTAGATGGCGGTACAGATCTTGTCATTTTAGGCTGTAACACTCGCTTTTTAGCCTTACCACAAAACTAGTAATACTGGCGCTATGGGAATCCCATGAAAAAACTTCAATTTTAGGAGTGCAGGATTGACGTTGCGGTACAGGCTAAAAAGCTTGCAGTACACCTATACTGACAACACTTGTAATAGCTGCAGTGCTGTTTTAACGCTGAAAATGCCATATTTTCAGCGTTACAAGCTGCAACGCAAAACTTGTAATCTAGGTGAGTATGATGTAAATTGTTCATTTTAGATGGATCACTACTTATAGTCCCCTGAGATTGCACATTTGAAGGCCATTGTTACCAGTAATAAATTAAAATACATTTTCATAATGATGACTTTTATTATTACATAATTAGCATCATTCATATATATCATTTTCAATGTGAAAATCATTTTTAACATTTTGATTTGATCAAAAATCAATGGCACATTAAAGTATTATGTGTCATATTAATAATATTTTTAAAATAATTATGTTTGCTCAAAAAAGGGGATACATTTACAATATTTTGGAATATTAGAAAAATATAATGAGTGACCAATATCAAAAAATTACTTCACAAATTTGGAAGTATTATCTTAAACATGATTCCAGGGATAGCCTTTGTCTGTTGATGTCATATGATATCAATTGAAATTTATTTATCACCTCTATATCATGGCAATCACAATCTAGGTTCTGCATACATCACAGTGCTTGAATATAATAGAAATGCATTTATATTATTAGTCAATATTTTTTATAATGTACTTGACAAAAAGGAGTGTATTAGTCATGCTAGGTAGACAAATTGTCATTAGAAACATGACTATAAGCATTAATGCAAGGTATTTGGCCATATCGACAGTAATAATTACTTTCTTTCAAGGTTTTATACAACTGGGTAACCCTTAGCTTGTTCTTTAGGAGCAACCAACATTTGCTTCAGGATCATTAGTCATAACATTATTTGCACATGCAAGCTCACTGATGTGAAGTATCATATACTGTATGAATTTAGAAACATGACTATAAGCATTAATGCAAGGTATTTGGCAATATCAACAGTAACAAGGACTTTCTTTCAAGGTTTTCTACAATGGATAACCCCCTTATTAGTTTGTTCTGAAGCAACCAACATTTATTTCAGGATCATTAGTCATAACATTATTTGCATATGCAAGCTAACTAATTTGAAGTAGCATATACTGTATGAATTTCTAAAACATATGCTCAAGTATTCTTAAATGGGATAATATTGTTGAAATAAGGACATATGTACACATGCATATTAATTGACGTCTTGTGAAAGTAAAATACAAATTGAAGCTGTTATTGTAAAACAAATAAACAGCTTTTTAAAATATAAGGAAAAAATAGCTGATATTATTCAGATTATTTTTTTCAAATTGAGTATTTGGCAAAGGTGTAAGAGGGAACTCACACTTAAAATATGGTTTTAGAATAAAGTAAACAAATTGTTTTTTTTTTTTTTTAAAAATAACCTTGAAAAAAATTAATGACCGTGGCGGGACTTGGATTTGGGAGATGATGTACTTGGTGGGGGGTAGTGTGGTGTCCAACAGCTGCTTGGGAGGGCAACACCCTTAACTCAGGTTCCTGCAGGTAGATGACAGAGGGCATGAGGGAGGAGGGAGTTTGCGGCCTGTCAACATGCCTTACTACTGTCTCGGGCAGGTGGACAAGTGTTGCATTAAGCATGTCCATTTGGCTCTGTTGCCTTCTTATTGCTTGCTGCTACTGGATCCTGAATAGGCACATCTCTTGGTGTATGAGCTGCAATAGTCTCTCCTGTTGGGACTTGGAGGGAATATTAGGTTCCATGGGTGGGGCTTGTGGCTCACTTGGGGTTTCAGGCACAAATTGGTGGCTGTGCTCTGGGGTGTCCTTCTGTCTTGGGGACTGTGATGGTGTATCACTCTCCAATGTTGGCCAAACATTGGTGGTGGTGTGGGGTGGTGATTGTGATGTCAGTTGACATGCCATAGGAGGGTGCTTTATCTGATCCTGAGGTGGCATAAAATATATATTATGCAGTGGTTGGGGCCCATGCTGCTGTAAAGGATGCAGCTGTGGAGGATGCTGCTGTAAATGATGTGGCTGTGGAGGATGCTGCTGTAAAGGATGCAGCTGGGGAGGTTGCTGCTGTAAAGGATGTGGTTGTGGAGGATGCTGCTGTAAAGGATGCAGCTGTAAAGCAGGCTGCTGTAAAGGAGTGTGGCTGTGGAGGATGCTGCTGTAAAGGATGCAGCTGTAAAGCAGGCTGCTGTAAAGGAGTGTGGCTGTGGAGGATGCTGCTGTACAGGATATGGCTGTGGAGGATGCTGCTGTAAAGGATGCGTCTGTGGAGGAGGCTGCTGTAAAGGATGCGGCTGTGGAGGAGGCTGCTGTAAAGGAAGTGGCTGTGGAGGATGCTGCTGTAAAGGATGCAGCTGTGGAGGAGGCTGTTGCTGCTGCTCTTCATACTTTAACAGATGGTATGTCCTTCCTGATGATGCTGGAGATGGATCAGG
The DNA here is from genome assembly GCF_027579735.1 of Bombina bombina. NCBI lineage: Eukaryota > Metazoa > Chordata > Amphibia > Anura > Bombinatoridae > Bombina > Bombina bombina. The sequence continues at coordinate 1,174,690,542 of NC_069501.1, read as the reverse complement.
AGCAACCTCATAGGCCCTTGAATGATGAGTGTCCCCTTCTAGGAGGGTCAGATATGAGTAACCAGCACCAAATACATCCTCCTTCTCCTCACTAAAGTGAGGCATATCACTGGCCCCTTGTCTTGTTTCAGATTCATACTCATATTCCGAACCTAACATAAATTATCATGATTACTTAATCTGATTAAACATATTACATTTTTCAATAAAAAACATATAAAATATACTATTAAACATATATATATATATATATATATATATATATATATATATATATATATATATATATATATATATATATATATATATATATATATATATATATATACTCTCCCAAAAATAGTGCACTCAGGATGACGTTTCAGGGAACTCAAGTCCCTTTCATCAAATCAGAAAAAAGAGAACATATGTGGTATACAATCCCACACTATATAGTGACAACCAACAAACATATACCTCTCAAATCAAACAAATTGTGTCAAACAGTAATTGAAACGCATCATTGCATTTCACCCAGCCCCACCCGGAAGTGCACAGAATATCCACCGGGCTATTAAATATTCATAATACATAATAAATCAATGCCTCCATCATTTCACCTGTATTGGGCATACACACACTACCTTATGTGAAAGCAAATAATATATGTGGACGCATATTAACAAAAAATACATCAATATCAAAAAACGGAAATGGTTCTGCCGAAGGTGCAAATGATATGCTATCAAATACAATATATCATGTAGGTACTTAACCCTAGTGATAGACATTCATTAAAGGTGCTGCCACCCTATTATTGGTAAATAATGTGATGACTAAAACAACCTTGCATATTAATGCCGATGTCAAAAAACTCACATTCATCCAGAAATAAAATACATTTCAAACATAGCTGTTTCAGGGTATTCGGCTTAGCATAGATGTAATATTAAACAATCCTGTCTATTATTTGAGCCAATGAAAATACTCTGAATAAACAAGTGTGCAACAAGCTAAAAATAAAAAAAAAATGAACACATTAACATTATAAATGCAGCTTGTTGACATTTCATCCATATGTCTAGGAACCTCAATTCAGGATCCCCATTACATATTTTGCATACAATGTATTGCAATGTTGAGTATCAACGTTAAGTTGTGTGGCTAAGTAACCATTAAAGGATACAGAATAAAGAAAATAAAAATGTACAGAGAGCACTGTATCTCCTCTATTCAAGTAAATTCCTATGTTTAAAAGGCACATAGAATACGGATGGCTAATCATAGGCTGGCTATACGCCAGGCATTGCTGAAGGGCTCATCGGATCAACCAGTGACACGACACTGTGCAGAGCAGAGACATTCAGTGGCATCAATCAGATATACTCTGATTGACCATGTACTGAAGCCGGACCGGGGAGGTGACTGGGATAAACTCCTACTCTCTAGAGAAGCTTGGTCCTATCTCAAAAAATATCGAACTAGCTGAAGAAACTATTACTCTTAATTCCCTAGTGGACCCTCTGGTTCTTAGGGAATGGATTCAAAGTACTATTTATTTAATTGGTAATGCCAATGCTGCCTTGGTCACTCAAAGACGCATAATTATTTTAAGAAAATTAGATCCTAAGCTAGAAGTCTTCATTCCCACTGAAATGGGACCTAAGGCCGAAGGCCTATTATTTGGTGAACTAGGTCTAAAAGAATTGGGTAATTATGTAAATACCTTTAATTCTCTAAATAAGGTTAAGACTTCAACTAAGATAATTTTTTATCCTCAAAACCGGGTTTTCGATACAGCCAGGAAAGGTAGGCGCCGCTTTCCCAGTCGCATGCCTATCATCAACAGGTCTCACTTTCATAACAGACAACAATTATCAAAAAACACACGAAAACAATAGAGAGAATAAGAACACACACCTATCCGTTCAAAAAGCCTACGTACAATAAATGAATATAATGCAAAAGTCTCTCCAATAAAGCATTCGTAATCAAACTGTAACACCTCCCTGTGAGTAACCCACTGTAGAAATCCAACAACAATGATACTCCATAAGGCACTTAAAGTGATGAATAAATGAGGTGTGACAGCAGTGGCGGCTGGTGACTTTTGAGGATGGGGGAGCACTACCCCGCCCCTCAGGTGGCTCCGCCCATTTTAATGTGTGTGTGTGTGTGTGTGTGTGTATGTATATATATATATATATATATAACTTATATTATCAAATTTGCTTCATTCTCTTTGTATCCTTTATTGAAAGAGCATCAATATCTCACTGAGAGCTAGTTGAACATATTGGGTGAGCCAATGACATGAGGCATATATGTGCAGGCACTAAACATCAGTTAATTCCCAGTAGTGCATTGCTGCTTTTGAGCCTACCTAGGTATCCTTTTTTACAACAGATATCAAGAGAACAAAGCATATTAGATAACAGAAGTAAATTGGAAAGTTGTTTAAAATTGTTAAAATCTGAATCATGAAAGGAAAAATGTGGGTTCAGTGTCCCTTTAACTCATTATTACATTTTCTTCATAATGTACATTTGGAGGTTACCTGCATATAATTTATGGTTATTAGAATTTTTTTTAAATTTCAGAGGGCAAAAATATGCATCATGAAAATACTGAGAAAACCAAGACATAAAGAAAACAAACATTTAAATGCAAAGGTCTAGAGCAAATAAACCTTTTAATTCTATGTGTGCTAACTAGGACAATTATTTAGCTGCTGGACATGCACCATATAACACTGAAGGAGTGTGCTGAATCCTATGTGTGTTTATGAACACTAAAGGGTGTCAGACCAACACAAAGAGGGCAAAGGTTATCTGAAGAGAATTAAAAACATAGGAATCCAGACTGATTGTTTGAAGGCTAGCTGCTGTGATAAAAAAAAAGTTATCATAGTACCTCACTAACTCTTTAGCAAATGCTGCATGTATAAATCTGCCCCTAGGTTAGACCTCCTGATATTTTAATTGGAAGATCCATGGCTCACAAGTCACAAGGAGAAATATATTACACAGTTGATAAAATAAATGACAGGCTACACATTTACTCACCGTTCTCTCACTCTCCCGGTCTGCAGGCAGTCAAAAGGATGTCACATGATCACATAGGAATGTTTGTGTGCAGCTGCCCCAGAGAGAAGGGATCTTTAAAAGGTCCGTTATTTTTAAGCAGTGGCAGCTCCTGTTTGAAGACTTGTTTTACGTTATGTTAGCCCTACCCTATAGTAAGGAGGATCAATAAAGTAAAGCAGCCTTACCGTGACACCTTTCTCCCCAAAACCTCCACTCACTCACTGACTGCAAACACAATATGCTCACACAAGTAGGCGGGGCTATTATTCGTCCAGCTCCCTGCATGAAATTAGAGGCTGTCCTCAGCAGACACTTGTAAATTACTGCTGGCCTGCAACTTTTCTAATTCTGATGGCTTCTATGCAATCCCTATGCTATGCAGTTAGTTGTTCCACCCTAGCACCACACGCTATCCTTCCTACCTGCTGCCGCCTCAGAGTTTGTAACTGCGCGAGGTGACTTGGTGGGTGGAGCTGGTCCTGGACTGGAGCCTGGATTCTGGAAGTGTCTAATATGTGGACCGGACTCCACCACACCTGGTCCACATATTGCATTTTTGCAGGTGCTGTATGCTGCCTTCAGTCACTTCCTGAATCCCTGCATGAGCCAACAGAGCGCTCGCACTCTCTCAGCCCTGCAGAACACTGCACAGTGCACACATGTGAACCCGTCCCCAGAAAGTTCCTTACAGACAAATATCAAAAATATTATTTTAAAATAAAATAATAACAATTAAAAAAAAATACTTAATTAGTGCTGCTGCATTATGCATCTACCTGCAGTAGGGGCGAGCCCTCTAAGATGCTGGGGGCCCTCGGACAAGGGCCGATTTGCGCCTGTTTGATGCGGGGGAGGAGCCGGTGATGCAGGGATACCTGCAGCCAATCAGAGCGCAGCTGAACTTGGCTCCTTGAAGTTGTCCCTCCCCACTCGCACACTTCAGCTTGTGCGAACAGGGATCTGAATGCAAGCAGTTTAAGCCTGGCCCACATGCCTGCAGTGAAATAGACTTCACTGACAGGCAGGGTATAGGGCTCTATCGCACGTGCGATTGCCTTAAAGAGACACACCAGGAACCAAAAAAATTTTTCTGTAATAAAAAAAAAGCATCAGATTTTTTTTTTTTGGGGGGTTAGAAATAAAATATAATTTTTCTAATAGGGGGCTATTGGAAAAATTATATTTTATTCAGCAAAATTAAAAAAGCATCAGATTTTTTTGGGGGGGTTAGAAATAAAATATAATTTTTCTAATAGGGGGCTATTGGAAAAATTATATTTTATTCAGCAAATTTTTTTTTTTTCCTCTGCATCTGACAGGGGGGCACGTGCTCATGTGCACAACTGGAGGAGCCTCCACTGTGTGACAGATATATTCAGTTCAAGGAAATCCAGTACACCTCCCCTCGTGTTTGTCTCCTTAGTGGTGCAAATGTGTGTAAAGTGAGCAAAGGGCTGTTCACAGCTGTCAGCACAAAATATATAGAAATGTGGCAATAACAAATCAAATAATATGTAACAAACTCACAGTTTACCAGTCCAGAGTACGAGAGAACTAATCCAGCTTCCTCTTTGCAATCCAGTTCTGTGCAGAGTACAGGGGGTATAGTATCCACTCCATGTAACTGCAGTTTTCTTGCCTCACTTAACTTCCTCCAGCCTCTGGTTTACACACAGACCTTTATAGCATGACTGACAGGCTAGATGAAAGTTCCCCTGCAGGTCCCTGTATCCAATTTGTGCTCATTACTTGCCATTTAAGTATTAACAAACAAACATGAAAGTGAGGAGCACCGAGTTGTATAGGGTAAATATAATATCTTTATTACATTTTAAATTGAAAAAGCATAAGGGTTACAATAACCCAAGGTAAAACCGTTAATACGGGAATAGAAAATGAACACTAGGCTGACATGTTTTGGCTTCTAGCCATACTCGTAGCCTTGTATAAAACATTTCACGCCCTAAGGCTTTAAAAACACTTTCTAAATCCTGATTGGACTGGAGGTACACACCTTCCACCACAAATGAGCTCCCTGTAGGTTAGGTGTCCCCTCCTTCCCCCAATGATGCATCATATGTGGGGGTTGATATAAATATAAGTAATTCTTTCTGTCTAAAGCTAACCAAGACAAATTTAATGAGGGACAGGACACCATTCCCTGTACACTAAGTCAAGAGCCCTGGAGGGAGACTAGAGATGACACATCCTTTGATTTTCAAGAACTTTGTGATGTGCAAGTTTTGGAATCTCTCCAAGGTGGAGAAGTTTGTCAGGGGTGAGAAAGACCTGAACTCTGAAATTGAAGTCCCAGTTTTATCCAATTCAAAGTAGAGGAACCACCTTGGAAAAATTCCAAAAGAGGGTGGAGGAGGACCTCAGGAAATTACAATACACTACAGAGAGGGGTAAAAATCAAAACCTTACTAGAGTGCAAAGGAAAGCATTGGACAGCCTATGCAACAATGATAGTATAGTGGTAAGAGCAGCGGATAAGGGTGGAGCTGTGGTTATAATAGATAGAGTTGACTTTGTGAATGAAGCACATAGACAGCTAATGAACCAGGATGATTATACCCAATTGAGTGGTGACCCCACTAGAGTGTTCCAACGACAACTGGCCTCCTTGGTGGACGATGGTGTTGAATTGGATTTTATTAATCAACACACAAAATTATATCTACTAGTAGACAATCCAAGTGTCCCTACGTTTAATAATTTACCCAAAGTCCACAAGTCCCTGTCTGAGATAGGAGACAAAACTTTCCATCTTATTGTAACCCTTATGCTTTTTCAATTTGAAATTGAATAAAGATATTATATTTACCCTATCCAAGTCAGTGCTCCTCACTTTCATGTTTGTTTTTTAACAATTATCAAACCCTTCACTCACTACCTTCTATCTGACAAGGACAAGACAATGGCAATATAGACCTTACAGATCAAGACCTCGCTCAAGACCTTGATCAGCTAATATTTTTCAACCCACTTTTCACTCATTTTCCCCCACAAAAGATATATGGCAGACTTTATCTTTTCTTAGAAAATTGTAACCTTATCACATAAGATTCTCCAGACCATTTCAGGTCTTTAGATATCCTTTACAAACACTCCTTTTCAATCTCAACCGCCTTTACTTCTATTCATTTTTCAAACTAAGACCTTTATCTCCTAAACACAGAACTTCAAAATCTCTTAAACAAGTCCACCATAGAACCAGCCAATCCTTACTCAAACAATTTTATCAGCAACATGTTTCTAGTAAAAAAAAATTGGACATTTTTTAGTCCAGTTATAAATTTAAGAAACCTGAATTTTTTCGTCATTTACAATCATTTCAAACTAGAAGGTATCCATCTTTGAGAGATTGTCTACAAGACAAGGATTGCCTGATTCAGTTAGACCTCACAGATGCTTATCTCACCATTCCCAATTATCACATATTCAAGAAATTCCTTTGTTTCTTTTGGGAAAACTCTTTATGGCAATTTTCTTGTTTACCCTTTGGCTTATCATCTGCACCCTGGGTATTTACATAAATTTTAAAACCAGTATTTACTTAGTTACGGCTAAGAGGAATTTGTCTAATTATCTATCTAGACACTATATTAATTATGCATCAGAACCCTCAAACTTTAGCCAATCACCTTTCTACTTTGTTTGTTCTACTGGTTTTCTTATAAACAAAGAGAAATTGATCCTATCTCCCACTCAAAATTCAATTTTTCGCGGTTTCTCTATAGACACAATTTCTTCCACTCTCAGTCTTCCAAAAGACAAAATCAAAAATATAAAAAAGGAATTTTCATATCTTTTAAAACTAAATTATTTTTCATTCAGGAATTTGGCTCGGATTGTTGGACTACTTTCATCCTTGATTCAGGCCATATTTCCTGCCCCTCTTCACTATCGTGTTCTTCAACATCTTAAAATTTCCAGCTTAAACAAAGGCTTCAGTTACTCTCACAAAATATCTCTATCTTCAGAAGGAAAGGAGGAACTCCTCTGGTGGTTATCCAGCATAGATGCTTGGAATGGCAAAGCAATATTTGGAATTTCACCAGATCTAATTATAGAATCAGACGCCAGCAGGACTGGTTGGAGAGCCCGTTGTGGAAATTCTATAACCGGAGGCAAATGGTCCCCTTTAGAACAAAATTTCCTCATCAATTGTCTAGAACTCAAAGCTGTAACATAAAACTCATAACTAAAGTGTTACAAAGTATACTAACACCCATAAACTACCTATTAACCGCTAAACCGAGGCCCTCCTGCATCGTAAAAACGAAATTAAATTTATTAACCCCTAATCTGCTGCTCCCGACATTGCTGCCACTAAAAAAATGTATTAACTCCTATTCTGCTGCTCCCCGACATTGTCACCACTATAATAAATGTATTAACCCCTAAACCACTGCCCTCCTGCATCGCAAACACTATTTAAATATTATTAACCCCTAATCTACCGTCCGCCCACACCGCCGCTATAATAAACCTATTAAACCCTAAACCGCAAGCACTCCACAACGAAATATACTAAAATAAACTATTAACCCCTAAACCAAAAGACCCCCCAAACAACTAAATAAACTAATTTAAACTAGTAACCACTAAACGACCCCCTAACTTTATATTAAAATTACAAGTTCCCTAGCTTAAATTAAATTAAAATTTACCTGTCAAATTAAAAAAAAAAAAAATTAAACTAACAATTATACTATTATAATTATTAAACTAAAATTAAACTAACTACCAATTAAATAAAACTAAACTATCAATAAAAAAAATCCTAACACTACTCTAAAAATTACAAAAAGTATCTAATTACAAAAAATAAAAACTAACTAAATTACAAAAACAAACACTAAATTATGAAAAATAACAAACAAATTATCAAAAATAAAAAACAATTAAACCTAATCTAATAGCCCTATCAAATCTAAATTAACCTAAGATACCTATTGCCCTGAAAAGGGAATTTGTATGGGCATTGCCCTTAAAAGGGCATTTAGCTCTTTTACTGCCCAGACCCTAAACTAAAAAAAAAACACCCAAAAATCCCTGACAACCCACTTACAGTTGTTGAAGTCCCGCTTGAAGGATCTTCATCCAGCCGGAGAAGTCACCATCCATGCGGCAAGAAGTCTTCATCCAGACAGCCTCTTCTATCTTCATGCAGTCAGTGAAGTCTTCATCCAGGCAACAAGAAGTCTTCATCCAGGCAGCCTCTTCTATCTTCATCCAGTCGGCACGGAGCAGGTCCATCCTGAAGACATCCGGCGCAGAGCATCCTCTTCATACAGTCGCCGCCATACACTGAATCTTCTATGATGTCATTCCACAAAGAAGGCTAATATGTATAATTAATTAACTGTATGTGACAGAAGATAGAGGGATGTTTTTTAAAAAAATGAATTCTAGACACAAAGTAATAATTCCAAAGAAAGAGTATATACCACCTTAAAAAATTTGGAGACAAAGCACACCAATAAAGCCTGCAACCAATCACACACGAGTATATCATTTATAATATACTTTGCTGCATGTCAAAAACATCTTGATAAAGCCCAAGGGAGGGCGAAATGCGTCGCTTGTTTGTGTGGCATTGCAGCATTAAATCATTTATCACTATCACTTTGCTTTTTAACCTGGGTTATTTCCAGCAAAAAAAAAATTCCTGTAGATTTGACTTTATTCTATAGTGTGGAGGAATTTGAATACCCCACTATATTGCTAGCCTAGGTGTATGACACAGGGATGAAGAAAATACCCATTTGCCACACTTTGAATCTTCTGATGGCTGGTTGTCAGCACGCTGTCACTATTCCTATTGAGAACCAACGGAAGAGGCGTGACGTCAGACGCCATCCAACACGTGTGTGAGGTTGCAAACACAGCTCGGGAGAGCGGCTGCAGTCGCTTTAGCGGTCCAAGCATTGACCGAAGTATAATACGCAAGAAGAGTGGTAAAGTACTGTTATTTAAACAATTTCTATGTTATTCATGCAAGTGTTTTCTATGGGAATGATATGAATCACCATCTTGTGTATTATTCATACGTTTTTTGAATTGGGACATTACCTATACATCCTACGCAGGATTTACCTGTTATCAATCTAACACTGGAATTTTCAACCTGGATTTATCACATACAGATTTATGATTTAAGCCTTTTATAATGGACATTATCGTTGTTATACAATCCTAAGTCCCATTTATAATATTGTGTACACTGGATTTGGGTAAAGTTACTATACATTATCAGCAGCCAATGTATTTTGCTTAAAATTCCATTTTTTATCTCTCCAATATACGGCTTAAGCTATTTAGTACATATTGTATGTTTTAGGTATTTTAAGATTTTTATAGGGAGACGTCCCTTTTAGGTTACATATTTATTTGTATTTTAATAAATGATTTTACGTGTTGTAAGTAAAAAATTGCGGCTAGATTTAGAGTTCTGCGGCCAAAGGGGTGCGTTAGCTACGTGTGCTTTTTTTCTCCCGCACCTTTTAAATACCGCTGGTATTTAGAGTTCACAGAAGGGCTGCGTTAGGCTCCAAAAAGGGAGCGTAGAGCATATTTACCGCCACTGCAACTCTCGATACCAGCGTTGCTTACGGACGCGGCCAGCGGACGCGGTCAGCTTCAAAAACGTGCTCGTGCACGATTTCCCCATAGGAAACAATGGGGCAGTTTGAGCTGAAAAAAAACCTAACACCTGCAAAAACACTCTAACATGAACCCCGAGTCTAAACACCCCTAACCTTACACTTATTAACCCCTAATCTGCAGCCCCCGCTATCGCTGACCCCTGCATATTATTATTAACCCCTAATCTGCAGCTCCGTACACCGCCGCAACATATATTATAGTTATGTACCCCTAATCTGCTGCCCCTAACACCGCCGACCCCTATATTATATTTATTAACCCCTAATCTGCCCCCCACAACGTCGCCGCCAGCTACCTACCATAATTAACCCCTAATCTGCCGATCGGAGCTCACCGCTACTATAATAAATGTATTAACCCCTAAAGCTAAGTCTAACCCTAACACTAACACCCCTCTAAGTTAAATATAATTTAAATCTAACAAAATAAATTAACTCTTATTAAATAAATTATTCCTATTTAAAGCTAAATACTTACCTGTAAAATAAACCCTAATATAGCTACAACATAAATTATAATTATATTGTAGCTATTTTAGGATTAATATTTATTTTACAGGCAACTTTGTATTTATTTTAACCAGGTACAATAGCTATTACATAGTTAATAACTTTTTAATAGTTACCTAGTTAAAATAATTACAAAATTACCTGTAAAATAAATCCTAACCTAAGTTACAATTAAACCTAACACTACACTATCAATAAATTAATTAACTAAACTACCTACAATTATCTACAATTAAACCTAACACTACACTATCAATAAATAAATTAAATAAAATACCTACAAATAAATACAATTAAACCTAACACTACACTATCAATAAATAAATTCAATAAAATACCTACAAATAAATACAATTAAACCTAACACTACACTATCAATAAATAAATTAAATAAAATACCTACAAATAAATACAATGAAATAAAATAACTAAAGTACAAAAAATAAAAAAAGCTAAGTTACAAAAAATAAAAAATTATTTACAAACATTAGAAAAATATTACAACAATTTTAAACTAATTACACCTACTCTAAGCCCCCTAATAAAATAACAAAGACCCCCAAAATAAAAAATGCCCTACCCTATTCTAAATTAAAAAAGTTCAAAGCTCTTTTACCTTACCAGCCCTGAAAAGGGCCCTTTGCGGGGCATGCCCCAAAGAATTCAGCTCTTTTGCCTGTAAAAAAAACACATACAATACCCTCCCCCAACATTACAACCCACCACCCACATACCCCTAATCTAACCCAAACCCCCCTTAAATAAACCTAACACTAAGCCCCTGAAGATCTTCCTACCTGATCTTCACCTCGCCGGGTATCACACCGATCCGTCCTGGCTCCGATGTCTTGATCCAAGCCCAAGCGGGGGGCTGAAGATGTCCATGATCCGGCTGAAGTCTTCATCCAAGCGGGAGCTGAAGAGGTCCATGATCCGACTGAAGTCTTCAATCTTCAATCTTCTTTCTTCCGGAGCCATCATCTTCCAGCCGACGTGGATCCAACCTCTTCTACCGACGCCTACTCGCCGAATGACGGTTCCTTTAAATGACGTCATCCAAGATGGCGTCCGTCGAATTCCGATTGGCTGATAGGATTCTATCAGCCAATCGGGATTAAGGTAGGAAAATTCTGATTGGCTGATGGAATCAGCCAATCAGAATCAAGTTCAATCTGATTGGCTGATCCGATCAGCCAATCAGATTGAGCTCGCATTCTATTGGCTGTTCCGATCATTCCATCAGCCAATCAGAATTTTCCTACCTTAATTCCGATTGGCTGATAGAAATCCGATTGGCTGATAGAATCCTATCAGCCAATCGGAATTCGAGGGACGCCATCTTGGATGACGTCCCTTAAAGGAACCTTCATTCTTCAGTTGGACATTGGAAGAAGAAGATTGATCCGCGCTGGAGGTCTTCAAGATGGAGCCGTTTCTCATCGGATGAAGATAGAAGATGCCGCTTGGATCAAGATGGTTGCCGGTCCGGATCTCCTCTTCTTCCCGGATAGGATGAAGACTTTGGAGCCTCTTCTGGACCTCTTCAGCCGCCACTTGATAGAAGATTTCAGACGGATTATGGATCGCCATAGATTATGGATCGCCAGCCCCCGCTTGGGCTTGGATGAAGATTTCGGAGCCTGGAGCGATCGGTGAACCTGGCATGGTGAAGATAAGGTAGGAAGATCTTCATGGGCTTAGTGTTAGGTTTATTTAAGGGGGGTTTGGGTTAGATTAGGGGTATGTGGGTGGTGGGTTGTAATGTTGGGGGGGGTATTGTATGTTTTTTTTTACAGGCAAAAGAGCTGATTTCTTTGGGGCATGCCCCGCAAAAGGCCCTTTTAAGGGCTGGTAAGGTAAAAGAGCTTTGAACTTTTTTAATTTAGAATAGGGTAGGGCATTTTTTTTATTTTGGGGGTCTTTGTTACCTTTCCAACGGTGGATCTTGGGGGTATGTAGCTGTTTAGATGCCTGAGATACAGCTGCTCTTATACTTAACATTGTTAAGTATAAATAAAGTTGCGCAGTGACATCATCACGCCACTGTGCATGACGTCACTGTGCATAACGTGAAGCCCCCGCGATGCCTGTCACTATGTTGACCCGATCGCCGGGTTGGGAGAGTGCTAGCGACAGCTCTGAGCCATCATTGACACCAGAGTGGGAAACTCTGTGACGGGTCAGAGCCGTCGTTAGCACTCAAGGGGTTAAAGTTAGGGGGTTAGGTTTAGGGTTAGGTTTAGGGGTTAATATAGTTTAATTTAGCTTGTTGCGATTAGGGGGGCTGGCGGTTTAGGGGTTAATATGTTTATTTAGTTAATAATTGTAAATTTAATTTAGCTATATTTTTATTATGTTAAAGTTAGGGGTATTAGGGTTAGGTTTAGGGTTATGTTAGGGTTACATTAGGCTTAGGGTTACATTAGGGTTAGGTTTAGGGGTTAATATAGTTTAATTTAGCATGTTGCGATGTGGGGGCTGGCGGTTTAGGGGTTAATAAATGTAGTATAGTGGCGGCAATATCAGGAGCAGCAGATTAGGGTTAATAATTTTTTTAGGGAGCAGCAGATTAGGGGTTAATAACTATAGGCAGATATCAGCGATGTTGGGGGCAGCAGATCAGCGGTGTCTAGATGTAGGGTTTATGTTAAATTGTTAGGTTTAAACACCTGCGATTGCAGGTGTTAGTTTTTTTGCCGGCTCTCCCCATTGATGTCTATGGGGAAATTGTGCACAAGCACATCTCAGCAGCACTCTGATTGTGTGCGGTATGGAGCTCCACGCAACCATATTGCACGCAAAAGGCATATGTTTGAAAACTTGGAATGGCAGCGCTATAGGAAATTAAATAACATAACTTTAGTTGCATCCGTTAATTTCTCTATATCGCTCAAAACTCGTAATCTAGGTGATAGCAAGATCAGCTATTTCTGCAACTCATTTTGCAATTTCTGATCTCCCTATTGGACGCCATTTTCAAATTCATAGACTTCTAAAAGCTATCTGTCTTAATAGACCTCCTACCTCTAAACATCTTCAATTCAGGGATGTAGATCTTATTTTTTACCTTTTTAATTCTTTTTAATGAATCACTTTCTTTAAAACAACTTTCTTTTAAACATACTTCTCTTCTTTGTCTTCTCTCTTGTAAAAGAGTATCTGACGTCAAAGCTATTGATTTTAATTCCAAACAATTTTCTCCTCAAGGTATCATATTTAGCATTATTCGTAAAACCAAAACTAATACTTCTACTTCTTTTATCCCTACTTTTATGATCATCCCAAATTATGTGTGGTTCTTTGTTTTAAAGAATGTGAATTAACAACCGCATCATTTTAGATCTTCTTCTTCTAATTGACTTCTAGTATCTTTCATTCCACCTCATAAACCTGTTTCTTCCATCAGTATAGCTAGATGGGTTAGATGTACCATGACCGAAGCTGGAGTAGATAAATGTTTTACTTCTCATTCTATAAGAGGAGCATCTGCATCTAAAGCTTTTTTAAAATCATGTTCCTTACAAGATATTTTGAATGCAGCTGATTGGTCTTCTGATTCTACTTTCAGACAATTTTAAACATATTTCTTTTATTCCTCATAGTCTTATTAATTGATTCTTTTTTGCTTTAAACTAGAAAAATAAGAGTCTCTGGTCTTGTAATAAAATTCTGATTATCCTTTAGTGTAGATATAATCTAGATTATTAAAGACACAGAGATGGATATTTTCCCTTCCTTTTTTCTTCCCACCCATTTATTTCATGAATATTTTCATTTATATAATGAATTTATGTTTTAATATCTTTTTATCTTTCTAGCTCCAAACCCTTCCTCTACAGGAGTCTGATTTGTCACTTCAAGCAGATCTTCAAGGACCTCCAAACTACAATCAAAATTCCTTGCCGTTCAGAATCTCCAAGTTTTGGACTTCCAAGTTTTCAGTCTTTTTCAAGTTCCTGTTTCAAAGACTGATCATTTTTTCCATTCAACATTGGTTTCTTTGTATTATTTGTTCCTTTGCTTCATGAACTTTATGTTTATTTTTTGCATCAAATCAGAAAGAGTAGAGTTTGGATCCTACTGGTCATTATTTGAATATGTTAATGACTCTGATTGGTTTTTTTTTATCACTGTCTACTCAAAATGTTATCTCATTGGTCTTCTTTTTATCTGGCAGTTTGTTCTGTTTTATTTCTAATGTATTATGTTGTTTTATCTTTACTTTTAAATGCTGTCCTGAGCAGTAAAGAGAAGGATTAAGCAAAATAAAATCTAGATTATATCTACACTAAAGTTAGGTTAATCGGATTTTCAAGCAATGGATTATGTTGATACTACCAGGAAATTAGGTGATAGAGAATAGTTACTTAAAAGTAAGTGCATTACATGGATATATAAATTGATGGCTATGGAACCTAAATGGCTAAACAGGAATTCTGAGTGGTCACTTTTCCTATAATTGATATATATAGCCGGTTGTCTTATGATTGTGTGTGTTATGTAAATGCACATATAATTTTCAGCATGTGTATTCTTGATCTTTTGTATCTATTTATTTAGATATAATTGTATATCTTGTGTTTTATTGTGTTTTTAAATGAAACCATTGTAATGACATCACTAGATAGAAACATTTAAAGGGACATGAAACCCAACATTTTTCTTTCATGATTCACACAGAGCATGCAATTTTAAACAATTTCCAGTTTACTTGTATTATCTAATTTGCTTTGTTCTCTTAGTATTCATTGTTTAAAAGCATACATAGGTAGGCTCAGGAGAAACACTGCACCTGATGAAGCATATATAATATATTACTTACTTAAACTCCATTGTTCTTTGATATATATGGCTTCAATCTATCTTTACATTATGTTCAATGGTAGCTAAATCTGTATCCATAAATTATGAACCTAGTGGAATACTTAAATAATTCAGCCATGTATTTTATTAATTGTATTCCCTTACACACACTCGCACACACATGACAAGATAATTTTTTAACAATGTCCATCACCTAGATGGAAAATATAAATTGGATCTTATTAGTAAAAAAATAAAATCTGCTTCATGTACATTTCTGATTGTATTAGGTTTTATTGTTATTTGCACTTCTTGGCACTCTTTTGTGTTTTCTCCACTCCCACATTCTCTCAGACTTTAAATTTTATACATGTGCAGTTTAACATGGGTTTATAGCTTTAGTGATAGTATACTAAGGAAACATGTTATGTCACTTCTATTATCAAATTTGCTTAATTCTCTTCGTATCATTTGTTGAAGGAGCAGCAATGCACTACTGGTTTCTTACTGAACACATGGGTATGTTCTGTCTAAATCATGAATGTCTAATTATGACTTTACTGTCACTTTAACTCTCTTTTGTCGTCATCTTCAAAAGTGGCAATTTCTCCAAAATGTTTAAAAAATTCCTACCCAAAACTGAAAATTAACATTCCCAAAGCCCATTACGTATATTTATTAGTTGTTAAATAGATTTCCTTTTATGTCAGACCCATTTTAGCTTATTTACACCTTGGGAATAAGTTATCACAAGCATTATTGAACTTTATTGGCTTCAAAAAATCCATATGCAAGCATTCCGAAGACAACTGAGATAATGAGATATATCAGAAGCGGAGATAATGCAGTCTATCAAACTTGCATTCATGAACTGAAAACCCCCCCAAAAAGAAACCTCTTACACTTATATTTCCCTAGAAGGATGATAATATTAACCCTCAAGTTATTAAACTCAATATTAAAGTATATCCCACTAATATATATTTAGGGCTAGATTACAAGTGGATTGCTAAATATTGCTTGCGTGCAATCGATATCAGGGCTCCACTGAGTAATGCTAGCGCACGCTAATGTGCGCTGGTATTACAAGTTGATCTCAATGCGAATGCGAGCTTGTGTTTGCATTGCTATGAAGCAATCCGGGCTTGTGATAGCAATAACCAGCCCCTTGTAATGGCTGGTTAATTTGCCCATTTGTGGGTGCACAATAATTTAGTGCTCCACTTGTAATCTAGCCCCTAGGGGCCGATTTATTACAGTACGGAAAGACAGAATACGATGTAGAGTATCATGTCCGCCACACATTGATAAATGCTGACAGCATACGTTCTTTTGAACTGCTTGTGCAATGCTGCCCCCTGCAGATTTGTGGTCAATGGGCCGTTAGCAGGGGGTGTCAATCAGCCCGATCGTATAGGATCAGGCAGATTGATGTCTGCAGCCTCAGAGCAGGCAGACAAGTTACGGAGTCGCGGTCTTTAGACCGCTGCTTCATAACTACTGCTTCCAGCGAGCCATCAAGCTCCATTCCATTCGGAGCTTGATAATTCGGCCCCTTAGTGTTCTCCATAACCTAGAGATGACTATGAAAAATCATTTGGACATAAAATGCATTTCTTGCTGATCAATAATAAGCAATATTTTCATTATATTTTTTAAAATCAGTTAAACCATTTTACACATAAGCATGATTTGCACTATAACAAATATAGGTCTAAATTGTAAGCAGGGAGCTAAAAATATTAGCACTATTAAGCACTAACACCCCTCAAGTTAAAACAATAGTTCTTCTATTCTTGCACTCATATTATAAGTTGAAAGTAGCTCTCAAGCAAAAGACTCAGGCACGCTAACATCTGGAGGTCAGATAGCATGGTCACACTGATGCCCTGATGATCTAAATCTCTCCACTCTGGCGAGATGATCTTGTCAGTATCGTGAAGTCCCTTAAAGACTTTTAAAATGGGATTTTTTTTTCCTTGAGATTTGTTTATCTCTCTATGAGTTCTTGATATGAAGGGGAAACACTAACAATGCAAAATAACACTCAAAAAAAAGCCCCCAAAGATTTGTCAAGATTTCTCTCCATGTCGACCTAATAGACTTCTATGGGATATGGTACAAAACTTTGCTAAGACACTAACCCGAAGGTGCAAAGTCAAAGTTGAGTAATAAATAGAAGAAATGCTTTCTCCTTCACTACCTATCTAATATCTATTTATTTATCTATCTATCATCTATCTATCTATCTATCTATCTATCTATCTATCATCTATCTATCATCTATCTATCTATCTATCTATCTATCTATCTATTTATAGATCTATCTATCTATTTATCTGTCTTTGAAACCCTTTCCAGTCCAAAAACTTGTCATATACCATATCCCTTTAAAAAAAATTTTTTAGCATTTATATGAATAAAAACATTTTTTTCTACTTTTAATATTTATAAATAAAAATAAGATACTTTATTTTATTATGAATATTTTTAGATACTTTTATTGTAGCCCTAACACTTTACTTCAGGTGTCCTATTGCATTATTATTTTAGCAATATTATGTGTTGCACTTGAGCTTATACCCTGTGCTATTAATAGCGCTCAACTTGAAATCCCCACTGCACTTAACCGTGCATCCCTAGTGGTCTAGTGGCCTGGCATATCTGGGGAATCCAAGGCTACTAAAACATATGAAGAGAGAAGCGCTCTACCAGGAACTAACAAAAGCTCAGTAGCTTGTTCTATGGCGAATTACCACCTAGGAGCAGCCTCTTTTAGCCCAGTTGTGATCTGGACTGACCTTACTCAACAGGATCAGACTGACATACTTCAGGAAAGTTTTCCTCTGTGAAAAGCACAACCGTTCTAAAAAAATTCTGCTCCTGGGTGGTAAAACACCATAGAACAACCTACTGAGCTGTTGTTCAATCCTGGTAGAGCGCTTCTCTCTTTGTATGCATTTGTATTATGACCCTGGGGTAGTCTCCCTAAGGGTGATGGGGAAACCAGACGGGGGCTTCTTGCCCAGTGTGTTTAGAGGAATATGGCTGCACCTAACTGAAGAGGCCCGAAGGCCGAAAAGATTGGGGTTGTCATGTTTCTTGTTCAGAGGAGAATTACCTGTCATTTGGGGGCTTGACTGACCTTACTCGGCAGGATTAGACTACTGGGTGGTAAATTGCCAAAGAACACACTACTGAGCTGTTGTTCGTTCCTGGTAGAGCCCTTCTCTCTTTGTATGTTTTAATATCTTTTTATCTTTCTAGCTCCAAACCCTTCCTCTACAGGAGTCTGATTTGTCACTTCAAGCAGATCTTCAAGGACCTCCAAACTACAATCAAAATTCCTTGCCGTTCAGAATCTCCAAGTTTTGGACTTCCAAGTTTTCAGTCTTTTTCAAGTTCCTGTTTCAAAGACTGATCATTTTTTCCATTCAACATTGGTTTCTTTGTATTATTTGTTCCTTTGCTTCATGAACTTTATGTTTATTTTTTGCATCAAATCAGAAAGAGTAGAGTTTGGATCCTACTGGTCATTATTTGAATATGTTACTGACTCTGATTGGTTTTTTTTTTATCACTGTCTACTCAAAATGTTATCTCATTGGTCTTCTTTTTATCTGGCAGTTTGTTCTGTTTTATTTCTAATGTATTATGTTGTTTTATCTTTACTTTTAAATGCTGTCCTGAGCAGTAAAGAGAAGGATTAAGCAAAATAAAATCTAGATTATATCTACACTAAAGTTAGGTTAATCGGATTTTCAAGCAATGGATTATGTTGATACTACCAGGAAATTAGGTGATAGAGAATAGTTACTTAAAAGTAAGTGCATTACATGGATATATAAATTGATGGCTATGGAACCTAAATGGCTAAACAGGAATTCTGAGTGGTCACTTTTCCTATAATTGATATATATAGCCGGTTGTCTTATGATTGTGTGTGTTATGTAAATGCACATATAATTTTCAGCATGTGTATTCTTGATCTTTTGTATCTATTTATTTAGATATAATTGTATATCTTGTGTTTTATTGTGTTTTTTTTTTTTTTTTTTTTTTTTTGAGTAAACAGTTTTATTGTCAAATAAAATTCGTACAATACAGAAGTCAAAAAAGGAATTGCAACAAACCGTTTAACATTTTCTTTTACATTTTACAGTTATGCAGTGAAATGCGTCTAACAAAAAGTATCTAGAAACGTTCTGTTGCCACAGTTGTCAGGAGCCTTAGGTCCTATATCAATCTCCTAATAAAGCATAAACACAACTTAGTTCGCGTATGCTAATTATGAAATTTATTTGCTATATATGTGTCCCACATGATCTTCATTAAGCCGTATGACACCTCTGTCCTCGATTTAATGTATGCATATTCCTCTAATTGTAAGATGTGTTGGAAAGTGTGGATCCAATCAGCAACTGTGGGGATGTATTTTTGTTTCCAGTGCCTTGCAAGCAATGTCTTCATGCCATTACTTGCCATAAAGATTAGTTTTTTCACTTGTGTTTGTGTTTTTCTTGGAATAATATTAAATAGCCAGATGCGAGGATCTGGTGGAATCGTAACCCCCACCATTTCTGAAGTCTCCCTTGCCACTTTTTCCCACACTTCCTTTATCATAGTACAATCCCACCAGATGTGTGCCATGTTCCCCCTGCCATTTTCACACCTCCAGCATGTATCACTTGCCGTCCTATAGAGTTTATGTATCCTAGCCGGTGTGTAGTACCATCTTTGGATTATTTTTAAATTTAGTTCAATTAGCCGGCTGGAGGAGGAGACCTTGGTTACATTCGTGAAAATCTCTGAGACCTCTCTTGGTGTCATGTCTAGGTTCAGTTCTGTATTCCACCTGTCTATGTAATACGGGGTGTAGCCATGAGGTGGGATTTGTAGTAGTGCATGAGAAATAGCTAGTGTCTTTTTATGTGGGGTGTCTGTTCTACATAGTGATTCAAATGCCGTCATGGGCCTCACTAAATTCCTTCGATCAGGGTGTTTTGTTATATATGATTGGCATTGGCGTAGTAGTAACCAATTTTTTGAGAGGTCAATTCCCTCTGTTGCTAACTCTTCTAGGTTATAAAATTTATGCTCATTACTTAACTGATATGCCGCTAAGGTTCTTCTCTTGTTGGATAGGGTTTTGCTGGGGAAATTCAGCCCCGGTATAAAGTCTGTGTTATTTGTAAGGGGTGTTAGCGGGGAGGTTCTTGAGGATATATTCGGGTATGATATTAGAATATGGTTCCAGACCCGGAATGTCTCTGCTATGATAGAGTTAGGGTGATGTTCTAGAGAGGTCTGTTTTGGCGGTAGCCAGCAGAGGGACCCCAGGTGTGTCTTATTTGCAATATCATGCTCCAATGCTACCCAAGCCTTAGTTGTGAAGTTCGTGTACCAATCAATGATCCTTTGCAGGAATATTCCCGTACGGTACTTTTCCAAGTCAGGAACCCCTAATCCACCTCTTTTAGTTGGCATGCACATTAGTTGCTTATTGATCCTTGCTGGCCTATTTTCCCATACATATGCTAATAGTTTGGATTGTAGTGAATTGGTGAAGTTCTTGGGTGTGGGGATGGGCAGGGTTTGGAAGATATATAATAACCTTGGAAGGACATTCATTTTTAGGATTGTGATTCTCCCTAACCAGGATACATTCTTTGATCTCCAAGCTGAGAGATCTGCTATGATCTGTTGTTGGATGGGGACATAATTTAGTTGAAACATTTCTTCAGTTGTTGGGGCTAAGTATATGCCTAGGTATTTTAGGGAGTTCCCTCTTTTTTTGAATGGACATATCTGACAAATGTGTTGGGATTGCAGGGGATCATGGTTTAGCAAAAGCATCTCTGACTTAGATTTATTGATGAGAAAATTGGATACTTTTTGGAAATTGTCTAGTTCATCACAAAGGGAGGGTATAGAGGTTGCGGGGTTGGTAAGGAAAAATAAAATATCATCAGCATATAATAAGATCTTGTGGGTAGAACCCGCTATTTTTAGTCCCTGGATTGAGGGTTTGTCTCTAACTGCCAAGGCCAGGGCTTCCACTATGCAGGCAAACAGCAATGGGGATAGGGGGCAACCCTGGCGGGTCCCATTTGATATATGTTTTATTGTGTTTTTAAATGAAACCATTGTAATGACATCACTAGATAGAAACATTTAAAGGGACATGAAACCCAACATTTTTCTTTCATGATTCACACAGAGCATGCAATTTTAAACAATTTCCAGTTTACTTGTATTATCTAATTTGCTTTGTTCTCTTAGTATTCATTGTTTAAAAGCATACATAGGTAGGCTCAGGAGAAACACTGCACCTGATGAAGCATATATAATATATTACTTACTTAAACTCCATTGTTCTTTGATATATATGGCTTCAATCTATCTTTACATTATGTTCAATGGTAGCTAAATCTGTATCCATAAATTATGAACCTAGTGGAATACTTAAATAATTCAGCCATGTATTTTATTAATTGTATTCCCTTACACACACTCGCACACACATGACAAGATATTTTTTTAACAATGTCCATCACCTAGATGGGAAATTTAAATTGGATCTTATTAGTAAAAAAATAAAATCTGCTTCATGTACATTTCTGATTGTATTAGGTTTTATTGTTATTTGCACTTCTTGGCACTCTTTTGTGTTTTCTCCACTCCCACATTCTCTCAGACTTTAAATTTTATACATGTGCAGTTTAACATGGGTTTATAGCTTTAGTAATAGTATACTAAGGAAACATGTTATGTCACTTCTATTATCAAATTTGCTTAATTCTCTTCGTATCATTTGTTGAAGGAGCAGCAATGCACTACTGGTTTCTAACTGAACACATGGGTATGTTCTGTCTAAATCATGAATGTCTAATTATGACTTTACTGTCACTTTAACTCTCTTTTGTCGTCATCTTCAAAAGTGGCAATTTCTCCATAATGTTTAAAAAATTCCTACCCAAAACTGAAAATTAACATTCCCAAAGCCCATTACGTATATTTATTAGTTGTTAAATAGATTTCCTTTTATGTCAGACCCATTTTAGCTTATTTACACCTTGGGAATAAGTTATCACAAGCATTATTGAACTTTATTGGCTTCCAAAAATCCATATGCAAGCATTCCGAAGACAACTGAGATAATGAGTTATATCAGAAGTGGAGATAATGCAGTCTATCAAACTTGCATTCATGAACTGAAAAAAACCCCAAAAAGAAACCTCTTACACTTATATTTCCCTAGAAGGATGATAATATTAACCCTCAAGTTATTAAACTCAATATTAAAGTATATCCCACTAATATATATTTAGGGCTAGATTACAAGTGGATTGCTAAATATTGCTTGCGTGCAATCGATATCAGGGCTTCACTGAGTAATACTAGCGCACGCTAATGTGCGCTGGTATTACAAGTTGATCTCATTGCGAATGCGAGCTTGCGTTTGCATTGCTATGAAGCAATCCGGGCTTGTGATAGCAATAACCAGCCCCTTGTAATGGCTGGTTAATTTGCCCATTTGTGGGTGCACAATAATTTAGTGCTCCACTTGTAATCTAGCCCCTAGGGGCCGATTTATTACAGTACGGAAAGACAGAATACGATGTAGAGTATCATGTCCGCCACACATTGATAAATGCTGACAGCATACGTTCTTTTGAACTGCTTGTGCAATGCTGCCCCCTGCAGATTTGTGGTCAATGGGCCGTTAGCAGGGGGTGTCAATCAGCCCGATCGTATAGGATCAGGCAGATTGATGTCTGCAGCCTCAGAGCAGGCAGACAAGTTACGGAGTTGCGGTCTTTAGACCGCTGCTTCATAACTACTGCTTCCAGCGAGCCATCAAGCTCCATTCCATTCGGAGCTTGATAATTCGGCCCCTTAGTGTTCTCCATAACCTAGAGATGACTATGAAAAATCATTTGGACATAAAATGCATTTCTTGCTGATCAATAATAAGCAATATTTTCATTATATTTTTTAAAATCAGTTAAACCATTTTACACATAAGCACGATTTGCACTATAACAAATATAGGTCTAAATTGTAAGCAGGGAACTAAAAATATTAGCACTATTAAGCACTAACACCCCTCCAGTTAAAACAATAGTTCTTCTATTCTTGCACTCATATTATAAGTTGAAAGTAGCTCTCAAGCAAAAGACTCAGGCACGCTAACATCTGGAGGTCAGATAGCATGGTCACACTGAGGCCCTTATGATCTAAATCTCTCCACTCTGGCGAGATGATCTTGTCAGTATCGTGAAGTCCCTTAAAGACTTTTAAAATGGGATTTTTTTTTCCTTGAGATTTGTTTATCTCTCTATGCAGAGTTCTTGATATGAAGGGGAAACACTAACAATGCAAAATAACACTCAAAAAAAGCCCCCAAAGATTTGTCAAGATTTCTCTCCATGTCGACCTAATAGACTTCTATGGGATATGGTACAAAACTTTGCTAAGACACTAACCCGAAGGTGCAAAGTCAAAGTTGAGTAATAAATAGAAGAAATGCTTTCTCCTTCACTACCTATCTAATATCTATTTATTTATCTATTATCTATCTATCTATCTATCTATCATCTATCTATCTATCATCTATCTATCTATCTATTTATAGATCTATCTATCTATTTATCTGTCTTTGAAACCCTTTCCAGTCCAAAAACTTGTCATATACCATATCCCTTTAAAAAAAATTTTTGAGCATTTATATGAATAAAAACATTTTTTTCTACTTTTAATATTTATAAATAAAAATAAGATACTTTATTTTATTATGAATATTTTTAGATACTTTTATTGTAGCCCTAACACTTTACTTCAGGTGTCCTATTGCATTATTATTTTAGCAATATTATGTGTTGCACTTGAGCGTATACCCTGTGCTATTAATAGCGCTCAACTTGAAATCCCCACTGCACTTAACCGTGCATCCCTAGTGGTCTAGTGGCCTGGCATATCTGGGGAATCCAAGGCTACTAAAACATATGAAGAGAGAAGCGCTCTACCAGGAACTAACAAAAGCTCAGTAGCTTGTTCTATGGCGAATTACCACCTAGGAGCAGCCTCTTTTAGCCCAGTTGTGATCTGGACTGACCTTACTCAACAGGATCAGACTGACATACTTCAGGAAAGTTTTCCTCTGTGAAAAGCACAACCGTTCTAAAAAAATTCTGCTCCTGGGTGGTAAAACACCATAGAACAACCTACTGAGCTGTTGTTCAATCCTGGTAGAGCACTTCTCTCTTTGTATGCATTTGTATTATGACCCTGGGGTGGTCTCCCTAAGGGTGATGGGGAAACCAGACGGGGGCTTCTTGCCCAGTGTGTTTAGAGGAATATGGCTGCACCTAACTGAAGAGGCCCGAAGGCCAAAAAGATTGGGGTTGTCATGTTTCTTGTTCAGAGGAGAATTACCTGTCATTTGGGGGCTTGACTGACCTTACTCGGCAGGATTAGACTACTGGGTGGTAAATTGCCAAAGAACACACTACTGAGCTGTTGTTCGTTCCTGGTAGAGCCCTTCTCTCTTTGTATGTAATCCAAGAATACTGGTGACATCACCAGGTCCCAGAAACCCATAAATGCTGGGTTGCTACAGAGGTTTTATTAGAGCTGGATGGAGGGGTAAGTATTCCAACCTTTGATCTATACTGCCTTAAACCCCAGAAACCTCCAAAACCACTGCAACCCCTTGGGTAAAAGTAAAAGCACAATTTTTTTATAAATTAAGAAAAGAAAATATTCTTAGGAAGGGAGTCTCTATGGGCATGTAGCAGCTCATCAAAAAAGCCTAGAGACCCCCAAGACCCCTAGGGGCTCAGAATCCCTTATTTAAAAACATTCCCCTATATATCTTTTAATATCCTGGTGATGACTCTTATAATAGTTATCACCTTGCGTGAATAATTGTGTATTTATTTATTGAGTATATCAATTTACTTAAAGGGACATTAAATACTAGATAAATGTTAGATAGAATGATGCATTCAAAGAAAATAGTAGTCTGAGAATAACGTATGTATTTTTTAAAGTTTCATTAGCTGTTTAAATATTGACAAAATAAGTGTAAATTTGTAGTGTCTATAAAACAATAGGCGCTGCAATGTTGTAGGTTATCTTATCTGCTGTGGCCAATTAGGGACAGTTATAAACAAGTCACTAGAGTGTGCAGCCAATGGCTGTGTGAAATATAACAGTGTTCTGCACTTCCATTTCTAACAGGAACTGAAAAGCTTACAGTTTCAGAATGGAATTACAGGAAAAGAGGACAAAATAAATAATTAAAGTATATTGCTTTTTTATACATATAATTTATCATTTTATATTATCATCTCAAAGTGTTAAATGTCCCTTTAACCCCTTAATGACCACAGCACTTTTCCATTTTCTGTCCGTTTGGGACCAAGGCTATTTTTACATTTTTGCGGTGTTTGTGTTTAGCTGTAATTTTCATCTTACTCATTTACTGTACCCACACATATTATATACCGTTTTTCTCTCCATTAAATGGACTTTCTAAAGATACCATTATTTTCATCATATCTTATAATTTACTATAAAAAAATTTATAAAATATGAGGAAAAATTGAAAAAAAAACCCAATTTTTCTAACTTTGACCCCCAAAATCTGTTACATATCTACAACCACCAAAAAACACCTATGCTAAATAGTTTCTAAATATTGTCCTGATTTTAGAAATACCCAATGTTTACATGTTCTTTGCTTTTTTTGCAAGTTATAGGGCAATAAATACAAGTAGCACATTGCTATTTCCAAACCATTTTTTTTTCAAAATTAGCGTTAGTTACATTAGAACACTGATATCTTTCAGGAATCTCTGAATATCCATTGACATGTATATATTTTTTTTTAGTAGACAACCCAAAGTATTGATCTAAGCCCATTTTGGTATATTTCATGCCACCATTTCACCGCCAAATGCGATCAAATAAAAAAAATGTTCACTTTTTCACAAATTTTTTCACAAACTTTAGGTTTCTCACTGAAATTATTTACAAACAGCTTGTGCAATTATGTCACAAATGGTTGTAAATTCTTCTCTGGGATCTCCTTTGTTCAGAAATAGCATACTTATATGGCTTTGGTGTTGCTTTTTGGTAATTAGAATGCCACTAAATGCCACTGCGCAACACACGTGTATTATGCCCAGCAGTGAAGGGGTTAATTAGGGAGCATGTAGGGAGTTTTTTGGGGTAATTTTAGCTTTAGTGTAGTGTAGTAGACAACCCCAAGTATTGATCTAGGCCCATTTTGGTATATTTCATGCCACCATTTCACCGCCAAATGCGATCAAATTAAAAAAAACGTTACATTTTTCACAATTTTAGGTTTCTCAATGAAATCATTTACAAACAGATTGTGCAGTTATGGCACAAATGGTTGTAAATGCTTCTCTGGGATCCCCTTTGTTCAGAAATAGCAGACATATATGGCTTTGGCGTTGCTTTTTGGTATTTTGAAGGCCGCTAAATGCCGCTGCGCATCACACGTGTATTATGGCTAGCAGTGAAGGGGTTAATTAGGTAGCTTGTAGGGAGCTTGCAGGATTAATATTAGATTTAGTGTAGAGCTCAGCCTCCCACCGTAAACATCAGACCCCCTGATCCCTCCCAAACAGCTCTCTTCCCTCCCCCACCCCACAATTGTCCCCGCCATCTTAAGTACTGGCAGAAAGTCTGCCAGTACTAAAATAAAAGCTATATTTGTTTTTTTGGTGGTTTTTTTTAAAAGCATATTTACATATGCTGCTGTGTACTATCCCCCTTAGCCCCCAACCTCATTGATCCCCCCCAAACAGCTCTATAACCCTCCCACTCTAACTTAATGGGCGCCATCTTGGGTACTGGCAGCTGTCTGCCAGTACCCAGTTTAGACAAAAAAATGTTGTTTTTTTGCATTTTTTTTAACTTTTCTGTAGTGTAGCTTCCCCCCACACAAAAACCAACCCCCCACCCCTCCACAATCTCTTTTTGTGGGGGTTTTTGTATTTGATTATGGCCCTTTTAACTTTTTACTGTTAATTGATTTTCTGTAGTGTAGCGGTTCCCACCCGCTCCCGCCCCGTGCACGCGCCCGCCCGCCACCCACCGTGCACGCGCGCGCGTCCGTGCGCGCCCCCGACGGTGCCGCCCCGATCCCGCCCCCCCCGACGTCACACGGCACACCGATGGCCGCCCACCCGCCTCCCAAGTCGGCTCCCACCCACCAACGATACCGGCCATCGATGTCCGGTGCAGAGAGGGCCACAGAGTGGCTCTCTCTGCATCGGATGGCCATGTATGGTTATTGCAGGATGCCTCCTTATCGAGGCATCACTGCAATAACCGGAAAGCAGCTGGAAGCGAGCAGGATCGCTTCCAGCTGCTTTCCACACCGAGGACGTGCAGGGTACGTTCTCAGGCATTAACTGCCTTTTTTTTGAGGACGTACCCTGCACGTCCTCGGTCATTAAGGGGTTAAATAATACAGATATTATTTTCATTTATAGTTTTAAACATTTCCTAAATGCCTGAGATAGGATCTGCATATTTTTATTTTGCTAGAAACACATCTAAAGTTAGCATACGCTCTTCTAATCAACTTATGAACATTCCCTCTATTATAGCCACATTTCAACTGTAAAATAGAACATTTGTAAATCACAATGGTAGTGGAGGGCCCTCTAGTGGGCCTGGAACAAAATTAAGGGTTTACCAACTTGAAGTCTGGAGTAATGCTAAATGGTGTTGTTACAATGTTGCAAAGTGGAGAGGAGGTGTCTGTTTCTTACCTTTATAGGGTCCTGCAACAGTGAGATCAGCCTCTTTCGGTTTCCAGACTTCAAGGAGAAGGTTTCTGAAGTTGGCTGAAGGTTCTTGTAGTGAAGCATGGAGAGATCCAAGACAAGATCTGTACCTCCCAAGCGTTACAGGGAGGTGGTGGAGATGGCTGCGAGGAAAAAAGGACCTGCAAAGCAAAGACAGGAGCCTGAGTCAGAAGATGTGGTACCCCCCACTCCCCAAAAATCCCCACCAGCTAGGAGTTTTAATAAGGGAAAGGGAAAAGCTGGGGGAACCGTAGGGGGTACAGGCCCTAAGGGGAAGGCCCAGACTAGTGGGGTTAAGGAGGTAGCATCCAGCCCTGGGCCGCAGCCCGGTAGGGTTATTTCTACAATGAGGGGTCCTATGGTGGGAACTGAGAGGGGGTCAAATCCGGTGGCCCCAGCGGATGCAGGGGCCAGCCTAGCAGGGCAGATTGCGGGTTTGCCGCCGGTGGCCTAGGTCGCAGTCTTAGCCTTGGCCCAGTCTTTCACCGGGGGCTCTCCTGTGGGGGATCGGGGCCTTGGCGTGGCTGGCGCGGGGGCCGGCGGTGGTATGGAACCAGGCCCAGAGAGCAGCCACATTGCAGAGTGCGCAGCAGAGTCTGGCCCTTCGGATGGCGGTTCCCGCGAGATCTCCTCCTCCGAGAGTTCTGAGGAGGAGGGAGATCGCGGCCGCCATTTTGAGGGAGGACATGGAAGTGAACGGACCGGCTCGCGTGACCGGAGCCCCGGAGGTAACTTGGGGGGACTCCGGGTCGCGAGCGAGTCACCAGGGGGGCAGGCAGGTAGCAGTGGGGGTCACTTACCGGGCAGGAGTATGGCTGGTGGTCCGGGTTCCGAGAGGAGAACGAGTGGCCCAGTTGGCTCCCACGTGGGTATGCATGTTGATGGCGCGCATGCGCGCATGGTGGTAGATCGCGGTCCTCATGCGGGCCCATCTGGTGTGTCAGGCAGATCAGTGTGTTCAGGGGAAAGGCCTTCAGAGCGGCCTTGCACGAGTGCACAGGTGGTGGTTACAGATAGAGGCAATGAAGGGCAAAGGCCCGCTATTGTTGTGAGAGAGAGTGGAGGCACATTACTGAGCGCTGGTAGAGGGGTCGCATCGGGACAAGCTTGCATGAGGGGGGTATGAACCTGAGGTATGCAGGCGCAGATGCAGTATCAGAGGCCGGTGGGCCTATGGGGGCATATGGTCGATTGGAGACTGGAATGAGTATGAACCGCATAGGGGTTGGGGACATGCGGGGCTAACGCATGTATATGAGGGAACTTCTCAGTTTAGGGCTGGGGGAGTTGTGAGACCGAGTGATGTGCTGAATGATACGCAGTATGACAGGGGGCAGATCCCTAGAGGTGGTCAGACACATAGCGGGGTGGATGAGGATATGATCAGGAGAGCTGTTGAGGCAGCGCTACATGCAAGGGATACTGCGAGGCCCCAGCCTGGGTTTAGTGGTTTTGCCCGGGAGGGGGCTGTGCAGGAGGCAATTATTAGGAATGCTGTGGCTAATGTGCTGGGTATGTCAGTTGGGGGGAGGCCGGGGGAGGAGAGAGAGGGAGTTTCGCCTGTTTTCCCTCTCGCAGACCAGAGTACCCCCCAAGTTGTTTTGTCTCAACAGGTCCAGTCAAGCACAGCAGAGATGGCATCAAGCCCAAGCAGCGCCCTGGCAGTGGCAGGGCCCAGCAGAATCCAGAATGCTGCAAGTCAAGCAACCCATTCTGGAGCAGGGACTCAAGGCGAGGGTGACTGCAATGCACCAGACATCATGCACACTGACACGGGGTCATCCTCTAGTGAGTCAGGATCAGATAGCGGGGAGGATCTCGGATTAGTGGGGAAGGGTCAGCGCAGGATGTTTAGGTGGATAAAGAAGATGGCGCAAGCTAAAGACAAGGCAGGCACTAGAGATCAGGCACTTGAGCTGCACGGGTCGCAATCTTTAGGGGGCGCTATAACGCAAGTGGGACCAGTGCCACGGAAAGTGGCGGCACAAGGGGATACGTACCCCTGTTTGGTCCACTCGCTTTACGGCCATTTGAAAGCGAAGGTCGTTAAAAAGATACAGGAGGGAAGATACGTTAATGTATTTGAGCTCTCTCTAGACGCGTTTAGGGCCAAAGAAAGAGCGGCGGACGGCTCAGACCCAAAGAAAGTGCATAGGCCGGAGACGTACGAGGAATGGCTTAAATGCTTCCGTGTGCTGGCTGCGTGCTATGTTGACAGATGGCCATTGCAGGGGCACAACCTGTTTAAGTACCAGGATACCATAGAGGATATCCGTACAAGATTTAAGGAAGGTGCATGGCGTGAATACAACATGGCCTTCAGGAGAAAGATGGTAGGGAACCCCTTACTGCATTTTTGGATGCAGGATATGCACTTGTGGTCCAAACTGGGAGTGGAGGGCGGTTCCCCCTCCCCCGTGGCATCACGCCAAGCTCCGCCGCGCCAAGGGCTGCGGCTGGGCAGGAAGGGGAGGGAATGCTGGAAATTCCAGGATAGGCAGTGTGATAGAGGGAGCAGTTGCTCCTTTCATCAAATCTGCAAGTTCTGTGCAGGGCCTCACCCAGGGTCTGATTGTGGAAAACGAAAGGACCAGGGACAGCCCAAATTCCCGCCTAAGTCGGGAGTTACAGTCAAGGGCACCAACCCCACTTAAGTTGAAGGCCATGTTGATATGGCTGGCGAACTACCCGACATAGAGGCAGCTGAGCTGCTGAGGTCGGGGTTGGAATGGGGTTTTCGGATACCAGTCATGGGACGGGTGGTGGGTTCCCCAGTGCACAGAAATTTGAAAACGGCCTACGAATTCCCACATGTAGTTCGGGAAAAGTTGGCAAAGGAGGTGGCGCTGGGCAGGTTGTCAGGGCCATTCTCCACCTGCCCGATGGAAGATCTGGTGATCTCCCCATTGGGAGTGGTGCCCAAGAAAGAGGAAGGGAAGTTCAGGTTAATACATCACCTTTCTTTCCCAAAAGGGGAGTCAGTTAACGACGCAATTGACCCAGTATTGAGTTCTGTGCATTATCAATCGTTTGATCGGGCACTGAACGTGGTCAGGGCGTGCGGGCCGGGGGCGTTGTTGGCGAAGCTAGACATTGAGTCGGCCTTCCGCCTACTGCCGCTGCATCCCTCAGCATTCAGACTCATGGGCATGAAGTTTGAAGGGGAATATTATGTGGACAGGTGTTTGCCGATGGGCTGCTCATTGTCCTGTTCCCTCTTCGAGTGTTTTAGCTCGTTCCTGCATTGGGTAGTGTACAAGGTGTCCAGTGGGGGAGCAGTGGCAGACTACTTGGACAATTTCTTGCTGGCTGGGAGGGCCGGTTCCACGGAGTGTGAACGGCTTATGGAAGTCATGCAGGACATGATGTTGCGCTTTGGAGTGCCACTCGCAGACGACAAAATGCAGGGGCCTTGCACCTGTCTCACATTTCTGGGGATAGAAATAGACACAGTGCAGGCGGAATGCAGGCTGCCCATGGACAAGGTTATCCGGATGTTGGATGCGGTCCGAAGGCTGAAAGGGGCAAGCAGGGTGGCAATAAAAGAGGTGCATTCACTGCGGGGCCTCCTGAATTTTGCGGGTTTGGTGATCCCGATGGGTAGAGCATTTAACCGCAGATTGGAGGGCCTTCTGAAAGGCCCTACCGGTCTGGCGAAATGGGCAAGCGTTTCGGCAGACGTCAGGGAGGACCTGGAGATATGGGAAAAATTCTTGGTGAATTTTAACGGGGTGTGCCTATGGAGGGGTTGGAAAGCGGGGGGTTTCGGGTATGGAGCATACCTGGATGGTGAATGGAGCGCTGGTCCATGGCAGAGGGAATGGATAGCTGCGGGATACACCAAAAACCTGACGCTTTTGGAATTATTCCCGATAGTGGTGGCTGTGGAAATTTGGGGGGATAGATTGGCTAATAGAGAGGTGGTGTTCTGGACGGACAACCTGAGTGTGGTGTACGCCATTAACAGGCTGTCTGCGTCATCGCCAGTGGTTGTGTGCTGCCTGCGGCTTCTAGTGTTACGATGCTTGCAGTGCAATATACAATTTACCGCCAAACACGTCCCGGGAGTGCAGAACATTATTGCGGATGCACTCTCTCGATTTAAATGGGAGCAGTTTAGAGCAGCGGCACCCATGGAGGCAGAGGAGGGGTTAACATGCCCTTCTTCTCTTTGGCAGCTGGTGAAGGTTGGATGAGCATACTGGCCTTGGTTAAGGCATCCTTGGCGCCAAGGACATGGTCAGCTTATAAGAGTCACTGGGACTGCTGGGAGGCGTTCTGTCAACGCAGAGGTGTGCAGGTACAAAGGGCTTCTAGAGTACTGGTGTTAGATTGGTTGGCTTTATTGCGGTCAGAAGGGGTCAGTAAGGCTGGCGCGAGCGGTAAGCTATCGGCGTTGGCTTTCTTTAACAAGGCGCTTGGCTTTGAGGACCACTCTGGAACATTCCTAGTAAGGAAGGTGTTGAAAGGGTGGGGCAGGTTGGCCTCCCGGCAAAAAGATCGGAGGGAACCCATTACCCAGGAGAGGCTGAGGGCACTGGCAAAGGGCGTGACAAAAGTTTGCACCTCAGATTATGAGCAGCTTCTTTTTAAAATGGCATTTGCATTGGCGTTTGCAGGAGCGCTCAGGGTGGGGGAACTTGTGGCGTCGGCCAAAGATAAGGGCCGCGGTGGAATACAGTTAGAGCACGTCCGTTTGATGGACGGGGGGCTCCTGCTGTTTGTACCCAGGTCAAAGACGGACCAGGAGGGGGTGGGGGTGTGGTTACCCCTAGAATGACAGGAGTTTGAGGATTGCTGCCCAGTGTTTTGTGTGGAGCAATACCTTAAGGTGAGGCCGGAGGG
This sequence comes from Bombina bombina, assembly GCF_027579735.1. Lineage (NCBI taxonomy): Eukaryota > Metazoa > Chordata > Amphibia > Anura > Bombinatoridae > Bombina > Bombina bombina. Next base: position 1,174,657,794 of record NC_069501.1, on the reverse strand, counting down.
AGGGCAATTGCTCCTGATACATGAGGACGGTCTGGCCCTGTCGGTCTTTCAATTCCGCCAGGTACTGGCAAAAACGGCTAAACATGCAGTGCTGGATCCGAGCAGGATCGCCCCGCATTCTTTTAGAATAGGTGCAGCGACCAACGCAGCTCAAAAAGGAGTTGCGGTGGCGGAGATTAAGCGCTTGGGTAGTTGGAAATCCTCCCAGTACAAAACGTATATTAGACCGGCAAAAGGGCACTGCTAGAGTGCAGGCATGTTGAGGGTCAATAATCCAAGGAAGGGGGTTTTTTCTTGGGGGACCCAGGCTGTGCAGGGGCATTTTGTTCATGGTGGTGTACTCTGTTTCATCAGGTGTTGAGAATGTGAAAGCGCCTCCGGTTTGTGTATGGATAGTAGGCCATTGTTATTGTTATGTTAGTTAAATTATGGTTAATTACTGGGTTCCTGTTGGTTTGGTTTGGCGGCAAGAGTTCGCCTGGCTCTTGTGGCGGGTGGTCAATGCCCTGGGGAGCGGGCACAAGGAGAGAAGAGTGACGGTCCTGGAAAAGGGAGGGGTTATGCCTGCCAGGCGCCGGCCTGGGGGTCCTCTCCCTCGCAATGGGACCGAAGACCTCTGAACATCACAGCTCTCTCTGAGTGCCATGGGGCGTGACAGCCGGGTGTCACGCTGCAGGTATCGAAAGGGGCCTTGACCATCTACTAGTAGGGGCTAGGTTAGGGTGAGATGCCGCCAACGTTTAGGATCACGAACTGGTTGCCAAGTTTCGTTGATAGGTTGATCAAGTGCCTAAGGGTAATTTGAATGACGCTTAGGCACAAGTTAAAGCGTTTATTTAATAAACGTGAACCGTGACCGGTTCTTTCTCCCAAACAAGTGGTGTTGTGTCTTATTTACTAGATAAGGTATTAGACAGTAAGAAGGACGGAATAGATGGTTTAAACCTTATGGTAGTGGAGGGCCCTCTAGTGGGCCTGGAACAAAATTAAGGGTTTACCAACTTGAAGACTGGAGTAATGCTAAATTGTGTTGTTACAATGTTGCAAAGTGGAGAGGAGGTGTCTGTTTCTTACCTTTATAGGGTCCTGCAACAGTGAGATCAGCCTCTTTCGGTTTCCAGACTTCAAGGAGAAGGTTTCCCCGCCCACCCGTCCCTGGATGAAGAGATTGGCGGCTACGATGCGGCTGTGTAGGGTGAGTTGGCTCGGCAGGGGTGGGTTTAATTGAGCTAGCCCGCAGTAAGACCGAGCCTTTAATGTAGCCATCCACCCCTGCGGTTGAGTTGTACGATTCGGCTGGCAGGGGGTGCCTTACCAGGCTGGTTGGACATGTCTCAGCTGGCGGGTGGTCAATGCCCTGGAGAGCGGGCACAAGGAGAGAAGAGTGACGGTCCTGGAAAAGGGAGGGGTTATGCCTGCCAGGCGCCGGCCTGGGGGTCCTCTCCCTCGCAATGGGACCGAAGACCTCTGAAAATCACAGCTCTCTCTGAGTGCCATGGGGCGTGACAGCCAGGTGTCACGCTGCAGGTATCGAAAGGGGCCTTGACCATCTACTAGTAGGGGCTAGGTTAGGGTGAGATGCCGCCAACGTTTAGGATCACGAACTTGTTGCCAAGTTTTGTTGATAGGTTGATCAAGTGCCTAAGGGTAATTTGAATGACGCTTAGGCACAAGTTAAAGCGTTTATTTAATAAACGTGAACCGTGACCGGTTCTTTCTCCCAAACAAGTGGTGTTGTGTCTTATTTACTAGATAAGGTATTAGACAGTAAGAAGGACGGAATAGATGGTTTAAACCTTAAGGGATTGAACTTGCGGCTACAAATGAAAGCTATGCTTATCATCAATTACCAAGCAAACACTGATAGATCAGCTTGTCACCTGCAGCAACAAACTCAAGATAAATCATCAAGAACTAATATAGGGTCAGATTACAAGTGGCGTGCTCACTGCTGCATGCAAGTGAAAACTGGATTACTGTGGCTGCGCACATTGGAAGTAGCATGTATATTACATGATGAAAGTAAACGCGATTGCTTGAGCGCAACTGATTGTATTTTTTTAAAAGTACAGTTACACTCATAATAACACTAATCAAACATATTATAAAAATTTGCACAAAAACGTTATGAGGGCTCAAAGATATGAGGTTTCAGGTGTTAGAAAAATGATGGACTACTTTATCATAGAGATACATACATATACATGTCTAAATATGTATATGTATGTGTATATGATGTGTGACTAGGGTAGCAGATTAGAGGTGGGGCAGTATATTTTTTATGGCTATATTTATAAGAAGCTTACAGTTATTTTAACAGTATTATATATGTGTATAATGGGAGATTTTGCCCAAGGAGCTTACACTAGGGGAGTATAATACAAGACTGCCCATGGAGCTTACAGTTTGGTGGTAACTCTGAACCTTTTATTTATTCAGCTAGCTATTGCCTTTAGTTTTGTTGGCTTGCAGCACTTAGTATTATGTTTGGGGAAGTATTGTTCCAAGAAATCGGTTTTGGGTTTCTTATATATATTGCAGCAATAGAGAGGTATATATGGAGGTGTGCGTGTGCGTTACACTGTGTATGTTCATAACTCTGTGTGTATATGTGTCTGTGACTATGTGTGTGTGTTGTTCGTTCCTGTGAGTGTGCTTCTCTCTGTATGTATTTAGTCTCCCTAAGGGAAAAAGACGTGGACGCCTTGCTCAGTGTGCTTAGAGGAATATGGCTACACCTCACTGACGAGACCCAATGAAGGCTGAAAACAATCGTCTGGCGTTGCTGTGTTCCTTGATCAGAAAGGAATTGCCTGGAATTTCGGCCCTGAACTGACCGTAATAGGCAGGATCAGACTGATATACAATAGGAAAGTTCTTCTCTGTGAAAAGCATTACTGGGCTAAAAAGAAGCTGCACCCAGGTGGTAAATCGCCATAGAACACGCTAACAATAGTATTGAGCTGGTTATTTGTTCCTGTGATTTTGCTTCTCTCTGTATGTATATATATATATATATATATATATATATATATATATATATATATATATGCATGTGTGTGTGTATATACATATGTATTTATGTGCGTACATATGTATTTACAGACATATATATAAGTGCATTGAAGCCCTTTCCAGTCAAGTAGCTAAAACAAGGCTGTATTTTGGCCTAGGCAAACAAGGCACTTGACTAGGGTAGCAGATTCAAGGTGGGGCAGACCATTTTTATTGCTATATTTATAAGAAGCTTACAGTTATTTTAAAAGTATTATAAATGTATATAATGGGAGATTTTGCCCAAGGAACTTACATTCTAGGGGAGTATAATACAAGATTGCCCATTCAGTTTACAGTTTGGTGTTAACTCTGAACCTTTTTTTCAGCTAGCTATTGCCTTTAGCTTTGTTGGCTTGCAGCACTTAATATTATGTTTGGGGAAGTATTGTTTCAAGAAATCGGTTTTGGGTTTCTTATATATATTGCAGCAATAGAGAAGTATACATGGGTGTGTGTGCTTTACACTGTGTCTGTGTGTATATGTGTCTGTGACTATGTGTGTGTGTGTGTATGTGCAGGAAGTTGTTTATGTGTGTATGAAAGTGTTTTGCAAGCCCTGGTGAACATTTACTTTAGAAATGCCATGAAAAAAAACAAAAAACACGTTGCTCCTTTGACTTCTATGGGGAAATACGTTAACGCAGTTGCAATATTCTAACTTCATCATTTTGCATGCATCGGGTTAGATTGCTAGCCAAAAAAAAAATATTTTAAATTATAATATGCACAATACCTGACGGGTATTAAAAAACAATGTCAATCAATTCCCATATTTAGGCCATTTGGGTGAATGGTCCCCAACCTGTGAATCCATGGTGAGGGGGAATGTGGTCTATAAGCATGAATCAAAAATCCTTAACTGTGTGACCCTGTTCTAAGAAGTGATGAGCCACTGGTTGGTCCCTTTTCCCTTAAGCTATGGCTGCTCTGATAGATCTCCTATGATTAGCCATGCGTTTTCTAATGTCATCGGATACTTTTTCGATGTAGAAAAGACCACATCTACAGCTAATCATGTAGATTACATTTTTGTGGACTACCTTTAACAGCTGTTTGACCTCCACATGAGGTCCTATCTACGAGTCTATCTAGCATTGATTGACATATTGTCAGAAATAACTAATGTACAGTCCGAGGACCAACTAGTCAGTATGGACTTTACTAGCCTGTATATGATCCTACCTCACAGTGAAGGTTTAAGTCAGCAGTTTCCAAACTGTGTGTCATGACACATTAGTGTGTCAGCAGAAGTGTGTAGATGTGTCCCTGCTTCAGCACACATTTTGTTGAATTTAAAAACATTTTTAATTTTTTGTTTTGTTTTCCGACTTTCCACCTGCCTGCTACACATATCACATGGTTGACACATAATTGATACCTAGTGGGTCACAGATCATCACAACTTATTGGCGCAGCTCAGTGGGAACTGAAACTATTCCCATTGGCAGCACATTGGCTCCTGACTGCATGTGTAGTCTCTTCAATCAGCTCATGTCTGCATGTGTAGTCAGCGAGTGGGATAGCAGTGTGTTTGCAGCGCAGGCAGTAGTCAGTCGGACTCACAGAGCCCTGAGGGCGGCAGCTTTTATGCTAAGCTGAAGTCAGAAGTAAAAGTGTTTTTTGTTGTTGCAGCTAGCTTCCAGTACTGCATTGCTGCTCCTGCCCTTGATATATGGATAGGCAGTGGAAGCTTAAAAATGCTTGATGATGAAGTGTAAGAGTGTCTTTACCTAATATTCCACCAAATATTCAGAAACTGTGTTCATCCCATCAACATAATATCTAAAATATCCTTCAATATACCAACCCACGTACACTATGCATAAGTGAGGTATATATATAAAACATTTTTTGAAGCTGTCTAATATGACAATTCAAATTCCAACAGTCTAGGAATAATAACGAATTTAACACAAACAAAACACGTTAAGAGGTAAATTCCTGTCATATCTTTAATGACATAGCAAAGACATATTGTGAAAGGGTTTAAGAGGAGTTTCTTGTGATACCCAATTAGCTTTTAGTCAGTGCTTTTTAAACTGCAGGGTGTCAGCATAGTATCAGGCTATGAATACGGCTTTATGCTGAAACGCGTAAGCCTTTGTATGCATCTCCTTTTTTGACCCTATTTTTCAGATACTGCTGTCCTGTATTCAATTTTAAGAATTTGGAATAAATATTTTGTTTTTATATAAGAGTGGTGCTTAACTTTTTTTCACTTTACTATAGTTCATCCCATTAACCTCATAAATCCCATTAAAATAGTAAGTAGCTATTGGTGTTATTAAACTTTTTTTAATTCTTGCACATAAATACTGTTACTTGTAAATACATTTTGTTATTATATAATTTATGTATGTGTCCATATTTCTTAAAACAAGTTAGTTTAACCTCCTGTTTGCTGGTACAACTGAATTACTGTGTCGCAAAATGATGTAGGTCTAAAAAGTGTCACCAACATGAAAAGTTTGGAAAGCTCTGGTTTAAGTACTATTGCTACATGCCTGAATAAGTATCCAACTACAGGACCACCAAAATATTATCTAGAGGTATCCATCTGCTTGAAATACAATTATTTCAAATTTGAGAAGTTATTCTACCTGCAGCTGGCAATATGGCCCCTGCATTTGAGAATCTTTTTTTGGAACAGGTAGAGGAAGAAACATTATTGGTATATGATCAGAAGAACATTACCCATTACAAATTATTATTATTATTATTATTGGTTATTTGTAGAGCGCCAACAGATTCCGCAGCGCTATAAACAAAGGGGGAGTACAACAAAACAATTATAGGGTAGAGGGCCCTGCCAAGAGTTGCACTGTTGTAGTCAGCTCTTAAGAAGGTGAACTACAAACAGCTGGACTTTTAGGCTTACATGCTAAGAGGGTTCAGGGGATTGCAGGGGAGTAGAGGAACTGGTATTAGGAAAGGTTAGCGTAGGTTGTATGCGTCCCTGAACAGTAGAGTCTTTAAGGAGCACTTGAAGCTTTTAAAACTAGAGGAGAGTCTTGTGGAGCAAGGCAGAGAGTTCCATAAGATGGGAGCCAGTCTGGAGAAGTCCTGTAAACGGGAGTGTGATGAGGTGACAAGAGAGGAGGAGAGTAGGAGGTCATGAGCAGAGCGAAGGGGACGGGAGGGAGAGTATCTGGAGACAAGGTCTGAGATGTAGGGGGGAGCAGTGCAGTTGAGGGCTTTGTATTACAAATGATACATTAATGATATCCTCCTTAAATGGAGAGGGATGGAGGATGACCTACTACACTGTATACACATCTTCAATGGGTCAACATGTCTAGTCAAGTTGAAAGTTACCTATAATAAAGAACACATTGATTTCCTAGATCTTTGGATATTCAAGAATAATGGTTCCTTGGGCACAGATTTTAAGGGTGGTACGGAACAACTCCTCCGAGGAGAGAAGGAAGCAACAATTGTGTGAGATGGAACGTTTTTGCCAAGAGTGGGTACAACAATGAGGACATTACCCTAGCTAAAAGAGCAATAACGGGTCAGAATCAGGTTGAGCAGGTTCTAAAGACTGCAACAAAGGAATTACAGCCCAGATTAAACTTTACCACTATGTTTATGTCAGGGTTTTTCCCTGTTGTGTTTGCCATGTGCTGCTGGCAGTCATTTTACTCACCTCTCTTCCTGACATGGTGCATTGTGGGGGAAGCTGCTCACTTCCTGCACTTCCTTTTATGGCCAGACTGTTGTGCATCATCCATGTGAGACAGGATGCAGTCTCAGAATTGTGATGTCATCATTTATTATTTAAAGGGCCTCTGTTCAGTATGCTTTGCCTTTGCGTTTTCGGAGACCTGTTTGTGAGAGTTCCTGTGTATTACCTGGCTGCCTGACGTCCTTCCTGGTTCCTGATCCCTAGCTTGTTCCTGACTCTGCTGTTCTCCTTGTTCCTGATTCCGGCTCGTCTGACTATTCACTTTGGCTCCTGACTCGGCTCGTCTGACTACCAGCTCTGGTTTTGACTCCTGGCTTGTTATTTGACTTGTGGACAATTTATAATTTTTTTGCTATTAATAAAGGTGTGATTATATTTGCACTTCTCGTCTCAGTCTGATTCCTGGCAACCTGACAGTTTCCACCTCATATGTGATTGATTAGCATGCCATTACAGAGAAATTGGAACATCATTGAGTCTGATGAGTCTCTTCCTTTTAGAGACTTTGTTCCACCCAGAGTGGGGTTTAGACATGGAAGAAATCTACGTGTTCTATTAATGAGAACCGATCCAGATGACTGCTATAATGACGAGACACATCCAAAAATTTCTAGATTAGGCTCATACCGATGTCCGAGTTGCACCACAAGCCATTCAATGATCCAGGGCAACAGCTTTAGACACCGACACACCACTCAAAGGTTTCAGATTCAACACTACCTTATGTGTTCCACAAAATATGTCATCTACATGCTGGGCTGTATATGTGGCCTTTTCTACATAGGAAAAACATCCGATGACATTAGAAAACGCATGGCTAATCATAGAAGTTTGATCAGAGCAGCCATAGCTAAAGGGAAAAGTGACCAACCAGTGTCTCATCACTTCTTAGAACATACCTAGAACATTATTTTTACAGCTCATACAACTGTTTTGCTGGCAGAAAGAAGAAAAAAAAGATACACATATGTTAGTATGTATGTATTTTTTTCAGTTTTTAAAATCTTCTACTTTACTTTTTTTTTTTTCAAAAAGCTTTATTGAAACATTTAGGGAACAGTTAGCTGGTCAATATACAATTTGCATATACAGAAATGAACGCCTGAGATTTAACAAAGATAAAATTTTTATATCATTTTGGAAACTAGTGGAGCGTTGCAAAGACTCAATATGTCTTGTACAAGCGAGACAGGTTCCCACTCAGTGCAAAATGTCTATCTATTTCTGGCAGCTCTCTTTAAATTAGGTCAACATCAGTAACTGGTTTACAATCAACTATAAACAAAAAACAAGTGAATTTTAGTATAACTACATGTAGCATCTTGCTGTAAATTAACTAAACGTGCATCAGTCACAGGTTTGCTTTAGATAAGTAAGTTGATTTCTTTTTATGCACATATGTGTACCAGAGTGTATATAGGGGTGAATAATAGGTGTATACTAATGCGAGACAATCTATTCCGTGGGGTGTTACGACAGGGAAATATTATAATATAAGTAAATATGTGCTCTAAATTACTGAAACATAGGTTCAGTTAGTGCGTAATCGGGCTTGTAGGTACTCTTCCCATATGAAGTATATTGAATAATAATCCTCTGTGTGTTTTGTATGAGTGTGATTTCAATGGTGATTAGTTTCCAGAAAATTTCAGCTATGGGGCAGGACCACCATATATGAGTGGGGGTACCTAAATCGGAACAGCCTCTCCAACACTCGGCAGGTGTGCCAGGGAAAAACTGGTGTAAGCGGTGTGGTGTGTAGTACCATCTGCTTAGAAGCTTCAGGTTCATCTCTAGCGTTGAGATAGAAAATGAGGACTTGCTCATGCCGACAAAGATATGCAGCCATTCTTTGTTGATGCAGGAGTCACCTATTTTAATTTCCAACTTTTTAACGTAAGATGGTAGAGTAGAAGCGTAGGATGAAAGGATCTGTTGATGTATAAGCGATAGTATACTTTTATTGGGGAAAGTGTGTATACACATGTTTTCAAGGTTGTCAAAGGGCGGGTTAGAGATTTTTTATAGGGATGCGTCTGCAGGTAATGCGTTAATTGCAAGTACATAAACCAACTATTGAATCGGGTAAGGTAACAATTTTATTGTGTGGTTTCGGTTTGCTATAGTTATGTAGTGTGTGTATCAGGACCATTTCTATCATGGTGGGATTGTCTGTTTTATGTAAAAGAGAATGTGTTTATCCCACTCTTTGAATGGGGAAGCAAGTGGCATGTTTTGGTTCCATGAAAGGGGCACACTGCATGGATGTGGTAAGGGGGAATGTTTGCATGAAGAGAGCTACAGACGTTAATAGGTACATAAAACACCATGTCTGGTGTCTAAAAAACACTGGCTTTTAAATTTAAAATCAAGATTATTTCCAATTGCATGTACCCATGAGTGTCTAGAAGTATCAAAAGTTTTCCATCAGTATATAAGGATGATTAACAAATTCTATTTAGATACAAGTGCTTATTTGATGCTTCAATTTGAAGCTGTGTAACATCTTTCATACCAGTAGTTATTATAAGCACCCAGAAGAAGCTACAAGATGTATTCACAGAGAAAATGAATATGACTGATAGAAGCAATGAGCTTTCACACATCATTATCGTTACTGGCTTTTTGACAAATGTACTCTGCACTTCAAGTTATATTGCACAATAGAAACAAATCCCTAAAGAATAATATTGGACAAGGCAGAAGCTGCAGAAACATACAGCTTCCCTACTGTATTGTGCACTCTAAACTAAAAGGCACCATACGGCTTGTCAAGAAGAAAATAATTTTCACTGATCTGTGAATGTGCACAAGGTGCAAGAATACTTAACCTCCACGATGGCAGTGCACAGTGTGAAAATGTAGAATTTCCTTTACAGTTATGGGAGCATTGAGGGGCAGACGTCTGATATCGGCAGGAAGCCAGCAGTGGACTCCCAGATGGGAGTCGTTAGAAAGTGTGCGCTCAAGCATAACCCACTCTATCGTGCTGCTGTGTTTACACCAATCAACTATTCTAGTTAAAAAAGCTGCCAATCTATAGTACTGCAAATTGGGTGTTCCTATGCCTCCTAGGTCTTTGGGACAGTATAAGGTGCTTGTAGCTATACAGGGTCTTTTATAGGACCATATAAAGGAGTTTAGCAATTTTTGAAGTTGGAAGATTAGTGTATCTGGAATAGGAATAGGCAACGTCTCTAATGTGGTATTGGGCAGTGCTATACCTTAAGAGTTTGGATTTTGCAATATTAATACTAAAGTTAGAGTAGAGGCCATAAGTATGTAGTGTTGAGATTAGTGAGGGGACAGAGTTAACTGGGTCAGTGATGGTCATGAATATGTCGTCCGCATAAAGAGTGGTTTTATATTCAGTTTGCCCTATTCGGAATCCAGTAATTGTTGTTTGTTTCCTGATGTACGTGGCTAAAACCTCCATGGCTAAGATAAACAATAGAGGTGAGAGGGGGCACCCCTGTCTTGTGCCATTTGTGATCTGGAAAGGATGAGATGTGGAATCTAATTTAATCTTATTTTTGCTTGTGGCCTGTTATATAGGGCAAAGATTTGCTCTATAAACTTTTGATCAAATCCAAATTTAGCCATTGTATGTTTAAGGAAAAGCCAATTCAGCCTATCAAAGGCTTTTTCCGTGTCCGTTGAAATGAACACAGAGGGGATTTGGTGCTTATTTGCATGTTCCATAAGAGTTAGTATTTTGGTTGTGTTATCTCTAGACTCTCGCATGGGTGTAAACCCAGCCTGGTTAGGGTGGATTATGAATGGGAGTATAGAGTTAATTCTGGATGCGAGTATTTTAGTGAAGACTTTGATATCAACATTCAGTAAAGAGATAGGGCTAAAATTTCCTGGATTTGTAGGTGGCTTGTTTGGCTTAGGTATTACTGTTACGTGGGCCTCTAGCATAGAAGGTGGAAAGGGGTGTTCGTCAGTGGCCTCATTGAAAATTAATGTAAGATGTGGGGCTAAGATAGAAGAAAATTCTCAGTAATATTTGGAGGAGAAGCCATCTGGGCCTGGACTTTTTCAGTATGTATGTATTTTTTATTCTCAAACACACACGCACATATGTATTCGTTTTACTTTTATACGTTTTACTTTTTTACATATAAAAATGTATAATTTATATTGGCATATTAAAACTGTATCATCTTCAGTCACTATATAAAAAAAATAGTGCTCTATTTTTTGTCTTCTGTCTTTGAGACAAGAAAGTCCTATATATATTAACACAATCTCAGGCTATTTTAAACATTAAGGGAAAAAATGAAAATTATTTACAATTTTTTAGCTAGAAATGTGGAGATGGGATAAAAAATAATTCCTAAAGTATTTTCTGGAAAATAGCACAAAGTGAAGTGATTCTGTATCCTATTTGCTTATAAAGAAATTATTCCCTAATGCCGACATTGCACTTTAGATAATAGCGTTGAAATAGTTATGGACTGAGTTTAGGATTTAATTTTAATTAAAAGCAAATGTATTAAATATTTACCAGCATTGCACTTCTATAATCAGCATTCCAATTAAAAACTGTTAGAATTCCCAGAGTTTATTGGTTTGAAAGACATAAAACATGGAATATCTATCTATCCAGTGGATACCTTAATGACAAATGATGATAAGAATCCTTGGATCATGCATAACATACTGTTTGAGTCTATTATATGCTTATTTGTTTTTAAAAAAATAGTTTATTTTATTATTGGAAAGATAACTTTGTCATACGTCAGTAAGACTTTCCCACAGTTAGGAGGATTATGGAACCTTTAAGCCCCAATTCTTTATTTTTATTAGAAAATTAAAATCACCTAAAACTTTGAAGAGCAGGGACTTTAATCAGAGGTCACATTTTGTAGGTTAAAACTGAGAAATATTAGTTTCACCAAAAGATAAGAACCCTGATGAGTGATTATGTTCTGTGAGGGTTTGACGACTATAAGTGTATTTATGGGGTCCTTGTGGATGAATGGTTCATAAGTGTGATTCCTAAGGTTGTTAGAGTTTTGCATTGCAGAGCCTTGTTGAAGACAATCATGGGTGTATGTATGAGATGGGATGATATTAGGGTGGGCTTTTCCATAGGATTGGTGTTATTACAATGGTGGATATGTGGGGTCCTGCAATGGGGAAGCAAGTGGCATGTTTTGGTTCCATGAAAGGGGCACACTGCATGCATGTGGTAAGGGGGAATGTTTGCATGAAGAGAGCTACAGACGTTAATAGGTACATAAAACACCATGTCTGGTGTCTAAAAAACACTGGCTTTTAAATTTAAAATCAAGATTATTTCCAATTGCATGTACCCATGAGTGTCTAGAAGTATCAAACGTTTTCCATCAGTATATAAGGATGATTAACAAATTCTATTTAGATACAAGTGCTTATTTGATGCTTCAATTTGAAGCTGTGTAACATCTTTCATACCAGTAGTTATTATAAGCACCCAGAAGAAGCTACAAGATGTATTCACAGAGAAAATGAATATGACTGATAGAAGCAATGAGCTTTCACACATCATTATCGTTACTGGCTTTTTGACAAATGTACTCTGCACTTCAAGTTATATTGCACAATAGAAACAAATCCCTAAAGAATAATATTGGACAAGGCAGAAGCTGCAGAAACATACAGCTTCCCTACTGTATTGTGCACTCTAAACTAAAAGGCACCATACGGCTTGTCAAGAAGAAAATAATTTTCACTGATCTGTGAATGTGCACAAGGTGCAAGAATACTTAACCTCCACGATGGCAGTGCACAGTGTGAAAATGTAGAATTTCCCTAATTGGCACTTGTAAAGGGATAAAATAAGACAATGACTTTGAAGACAGTTACAGGAACAAGAGAAAAAACATTAGAATGGTAAGTAGTCCCATTAAGCTGAGTATATAATGGAAAATATGGCATTCGGTGGCCAGAGCTAACACACGCTGGCTGCTGTGCAGCTCGGTCGCACCTCACATACCCGATAGCACTAGGGCTGTTGCGCCAGGGACCTGGCTGAAGCCTGGCTGAGGGAGAGGAGAAGGAAATCAATCCCACAACGGAGGCAATACAGTGTCTGAGACCGACACTGAAAAACGCTTAACCCCCATTGAGCACCACGCAGTGCTATGGAGGGGCAGAAGTGCTAAAGAAGGAATGTTCTGGTTATGCAAGGATCGCTCTAAAGCGTCACTTAATTGCACCTGGATATTTCTGGACTCGAGCCTGAGCACGGTTAGGTGACTGAGATCAAACACATGCTTGCGGATAGAAGAGGCTATGGTAAGAGACTTTGTTTCTTTTTTACTATAGGAGGCAAAGCAGTGAAGATAGACTAAAGTCCACAGGAGTCCGTTCTTAACTCATTAAGGGCAGAAGCATTGTTCAGATATCGGAGTGAACTCTAAGGTCTGTGACATACTGTTATTCTTACTCTACATTTTCTTTGTCTGCATAATTTGCATGCTTTGACTAATGCTGTACTTTTCCTGCTAACTCTACCTTTCGTGCGCAACCCAACTTGCGCACGTAAGCCCGCTTGCTCTCCTATCTGCATAACATATGCTACCTAATCCTACTGCTTCATTATCCCAGTTACTACCAGCACTCACAACTGCTTGCTACCTGTACCTGCTATATGACGGCTAGTGGTTTAGAGGAGACCCACCTGTGCCTTATACTGACTGAGGTTATATCCCTGGAATATTTGGCAGAAGATCCCTATTTGGTAAAAAGTCTGGGCCAGACAGACTGTCAGTGACTGTGAATTCCCAGCAGCTTAATGTTAAAGTAAGCCTTTGAGTTTCTGAGAGCAGGGGCTTACTTTTCCCCTAGTCTATCTGACCCAGTGAAGCAACCTATGGGAGGAGGTATAGCCAATTGAATTTGCCCTTGGGACTATGTAAAAAGAACACTCTGGGGAAAGTTCACTGAAAAAGATAAGGGTATCAACAAGGCCAGGTTTTAAATACCTACAATATTTTTATTAAATTAAGTATCTCTATTTTCACTGGTAACAATCTTCTTGGGAGAAAGGGCATCAATTGGTGGCAGACCATTGCTTTGCTCTTTTTTGTTTCTTTTTTAAGGAAAGATGGAATTTGCTCTAATCTTGTTAGCCTTTGAGCAAGTAAAAGAGACAGGAGCAGCTCCGTCAATTATATTGATCTGATTAAACAGCTTTTCTGAAAGGAAGCAAAGGAAAGGAGAAGAAGAGAAGGGAAAGGAGAAGGGAAGAAAAGGAAAGAAAAAAGGAACCATTTCTACATTTAATAACCTAATTGACCTGTGGTTATGGAGCTTATATGCACAGATACACACTCAGATCTTTGTGTATCCTAAATATATTTCTACGTGATGGATAGTAAGAAATTCATATCTATGCTTGTGTATTGCAGAGAGGAGGAAGATTTTCAAAGAGCTCTATATTAAGTGTTTTTTGGTGTTTTTTCCTTCCATCCCTTTGTCACTGTAAGAGGGAATCGAAAGAGGTTGTAAGGGACATAACTATCTTTGAAATAAGGAGGTTTTTCTGTGTTTTTTAGATTTATAAATACGTTGTCTATTGGGTAAGCTAATATTACAGTAATGTCTTGTGGTATAGTTTAATCTTAAGTCTTAACATTGAGCCACTGAGTGAAAACGTTGTCATGTGAATATTTCTTAATATAAGAGGAGAGATTCTAAGGAGGATTGGAGAATTGGAAGTAGATTTTCTGTATCCACCTAAGAAAAACAAAAACTGACACCCATAGAAATCTAGACAAATATACTTAAGCTTGTTCAAACATCTCAAGAGGATCTGAACTCTGAAGGCACCCAGGGCATAGTATCACTGCCTCACTAAACCTTTTTTTTCTCTTTATTCACAGGATCGCAGGTCTTATATTTTCCTCACTACTCACCCCAAGAAGTGTCACGATTCCACCACAGTTCCCCTCAAATACCTCCAGTGTGCTCTTTCTTTCTATCCTGTGAATGGAGAGATTCGTAACACACCCCAAACACAAATCCCCAGGGATGTCTTCACGTAATAAAGATAAAAAAACTAAAAGTACTGTTGAGACCTCGCAAGAAATGACACCTGATGAGCACCAATATATAGAAAACACTGAAACACATCTAATAATTAAAAGTATTTCAGACATTTTCCTCCCACAGTTTGAGCAATTTAAAAAAGAAATTGTAACTTTAACCTCAGAAGTAAAACAGTTCTCACATAGACTATCTGAAATGGAACAGATAATCTCAACTTTAGAGGATAATCAAAATAACTCCAATTGTCAGATAGATATTAACAGTTAAGCTCTGACCTTAATGCAAGCAAAGCTTGAGGATTTAGAGAACAGATCCAGATGAAATAAACTTAGGATAATCGGAATCCCTGAAAGTCAGAATCAAGAAGATCTTATGAAGTTAGTATCTGAAAACATTCCAAAGCTTTTAGATATGCCCACATCTAGCTATCCAATGACAGTAGAAAGGGTACATTGCATAGGCTCCATGACATAGAAAAGAGCTAGGCCTAGACCAATTATAGCAAAGATGCTGAACTTCCAGGACAAAACCTCTTTATTACAATTTTACAGAAAAAAAACAGATGGTGCAGATAGGAGATAATACAATCTTGATGTTCCAGGACTATTCCTTTGAAACATCAAATAAAAGGAGGGAAATTGCCCCACTGTGTACCAAACATAAGCAAAGGTATAAAGGCAATAATGATCTATCCAGCCAGGATTAAAATTCAGTAAGGTAAAGAATACATTTTACTGCATAATATACAGGAGGTAAAGAGTGTCTTAGAGGCCCTTTTTTTCTTTCTTAAGTTAGTTCTTGACCCCTGTAAGATACTAGGATGGCTTTTAATGTAAATAAAATTGTATTTGTTTCTTGGAATGTAGGTGGTATAGTCTCTCTCATCAAGCGGAAAGCTATTCTTAAACACCTCTACAATCTGAAAGCCAATATTGCGTTCTTACAAGAGACACACCTAAAACAGAATGAAATTGTAAAACTGAAAACAGGATGGGTAAAGGATGTATTTGCTACACCTTATGCTGGTAGAAAAAGAGGAGTGGCCATACTATTGGGTAAAAAATTGTCATACGAAATTATACAAACTATCCCTGACACAGAGGGAAGATTTATCATTTGGAAATTAAAAATAGCCAATTATCTTTTCACTCTATGTAATGTGTATGGGCCTAATGACCCGAACCCAGAATTTTGGGATTCTATCTAGGGAAAACTTATAGAAAAAGCAGAGGGTTATATTATATGGGGGGGACGTTAATATGAGGGCCAAGGTTCCAATAGATAGATTAAGAAAAAAATGGAAAACATTCAAGACAAAGAGAGACAGAATGGAAGAAATTATTCTAAAAAAAAAAAAATAAGGAATAACTTGAGATTAAAAGATATCTGGAGACTGAAAAATCCAGACAAAAGAGAGTTTATGTGTATCTCTAAAACACATAAGTCACACTCTAGGATAGATATGTTCCTAGTCAATGAAAATGTTCTCAATTTAGAAACCTCAGCTCTAGTTAACCAGTTCACGCTATACGATCATGTGCTTATTAGTCTAACAATCCAACTCTATAAATCCAATATACACTTTAGATGCTTTAGATTTCATTCTTATCTTATGTGTGATAATAAATTTAAAGGATGGCTCCAGGAAAAGTGGAAAGAGTATGTTGAGCATAATAGAGAGTATATAACCAAACCAGAAACCTTCTGGGAAGCATCTAAAACAGTATATTAATAATAAGTAATAATTAGTAATATTTGAGTAAGATAAGAAGGAAACAAAATGATAAAGAGAAGGGATTCGTTTCCTAACAAATGCATAATTATTTAAATAATCCAGCAAGTCAAAATTGGGCTAAATACGAACAAGCAAAGAAAGAAAGAGATACTTTATTATTGCACACTACAGCACAGAAAGAATTAAAACAAAATGCTAAATATATCAGATACAGAAATATATTAGGGAAGCTCCCGTCCAAATTGGTGAAAAATTATAATAGATTGAATAATATAGATGCAATCAGAGTGAAAGGTGGAATCCTTAATACTAATAAAGAGATTTTGCAGGTATTTTTTGAGTATTTCAAATATGTTTATGCACCCAGATCTTCCCAGGAAAACAATAGAGAAGAATTCTGGTCTAAAATGAAAGCTCCTAAAATAACTAGTGAAACTCTACAATGACTAAATAATCCTATTTCAGAGGAAGAGATCACTTTAGTGATAAAAGAGGCTGCAAGCAACAAGACCCCAGGCCCAGATTTGTTACCCAATGAGTATTATAAAGTATTAATGCCGGACATTGTCCCATACTTAAAGAGAGTGTTTGATATCTACTTCTCTGAAGGTAAAGAGATGTTCCCTAATTTTTTATCTTCATGGACAACATTAATTTTAAAATTAATTGCAATTAGAGCAGAGATTGAAGGAATTAGAGTTGGCAGTAGAGAAGTGAAGATATCACTTTATGCAGATGATCTGCTAATATTTAACAACACAAAGGTTCCAATCAGCCAATTGGAACAGCCAATAGGATGAGAGCTGCTCAAATCCTATTGGCTGATTGGAACAGCCAATAGGATTTTAGCAGCTCTAATCCTATTGGCTGATTGGAACCTTTCAGCCAATAGGAATGCAAGGGATGCCATCTTGGATGACGTAACTTGCATTCAAGTTCCAGTTTACGGTGGCGACCATATTGAAAAAGAGCTCCACGCTGGATGTCTTCAGGATGGACCCGCTCCACGCCGGATGGATGAAGATAGAAGAGGTCGCATGAATGAAGACTTCTTGCCACCCGGATTAAGACTTCTTGCCGGCTGGATGGATCATTCAAGCAGAACTTCAAAAATTGTAAGTGGATCGTCGGGGTTAGTGCTAAGTTTGAGGGTTTTTTGGGTGGGTTTTAATTTTAGAGTAGGGTCTGGGCAGGTAAAAGATCTAAATGCCCTTTTAAGGGCAATGCCCATACAAATTCCCTTTTCAGGGCAATGGGGAGCTTAGGTTTTTTAGCTTAGGTTTTACTGTTGGGGGATTTTTTTTTTTTTTTACAGGTAAAAGAGCTGATTTCTTTGGGGCAATGCCCTGAAAAAGGCCCTTTTAAGGGCTATTGGTAGTTTATTGTAGGCTACGTTTTTTTTATTTTGGGGGGAATTTTTTATTTTGATAGGGCTAATAGATTAGATGTAATTCATTTTTATTTTTGACTAGTCCTAAAGCCCGTTCACACGGGCCATTTTTTGCAGGGTACAGCAGTCCCACCCCCCGCGCTCTCTACCTGCCCTTCTCTTTTGCTCTCTCTCCCCCCCTCTCTTTTGCGCTTTCTCTCCCCCTCTCTTTTGAGATCTCTCTCTCCCCCCTCTCTTTTGCGCTCTCTCTCCCCCCTCTTTTGCGCTCTCTCCCCCCTCTTTTGCACTCTCTCTCTCCCCTCTCTTTTGAGCTCTCTCTCTCCCCCCTCTCTTTTGCGCTCTCTCTCCCCCTCTCTTTTGTGCTCTCTCTCCCCCTCTCTTTTGCGCTTTCTTTCCCCCTCTTTTGCGCTCTCTCTCCTCCCTCTTTTGCGCTCTCTCCCCCTCTCTTTTGCGCTCTCTCTCCCCCTCTTTTTTGTGCTCACTCTCTCACCCCTCTCTTTTGCGCTCTCGCTCCCTCCTCTCTTTTGCGCTCTCTCTCTCCCCTGTCTCTCTCCCCCCTCTCTCTCTCCCCCCTCTCTCTCTCTCTCCCCCCTCTCTCCCCTCTATCTCTCTCTCTCTCTCCCCTCTATCTCTCTCTCTCTCCCCTCTACCTCTCTCCCCTCTATCTCTCGCTCTCTCCCCTCTATCTCTCTCTCTCCCATCTATCTCCCCCCCTCTCTCCCTCTCTCTCTCTCTCCCTCCTCTCTCTCTCTCTCTCTCTCTCTCTCTCACCCCTCTCTCTTTCCCCTCTCTCTCTTTCTCCCCTCTCTCTCTCCCCCTCTCTCTCTCCCCTCTCTCTCTCCCCCCCTCTCTCCTCTCTCTCTTCCCTCTCCCTATCTCCCTCCTCTCTCTCTCCCTCCCCTCTCTCTCTCTCCCCTCTCTCTCTCTCTCCCTCCTCTCTCTCACTCCCCCTCCCCTCTCTCTCTCCCTCCCACTCCCCTCTCTCACTCCCCCTCCCCTCTCTCACTCCCTCCCCTCTCTCTCTCCCTCCCCCTCCCCTCTCTGTCACCCTCCACTCTCTCTCTCTCCCTCCCCTCTCTCTCTCCCTCACCTCTCTCTCTCACTCCCCCTCACCCTCTCTCTCTCCCTCCCCTCTCTCTCTCCCCTCTCTCTCTCTCTCCTCCTCCCCCCCTCTCTCTCTCCTCCCTTCTCTCTCCTCCCCCTCTCTCTCTCCCCCCTTTCTTTCTCTTCCCCCCTCTCTTTTGATCTCTCTGTCCCCTTTTGTTTGCTCTCCCTCCCCCTCTCTTTTGCTCCCTCTCTTGTGCTCTCTTTATCTCCCCTCTTGATCTCTCTCTCCCCTCTTGATCTCTCTCTCACCTTTCTTATCTTTTCCCTACCACCTCTGTTTTGAGCTGTTTTGAGCTCTCAGACTGCACAGCCTTTCACAGCCCACCTGGCCCCGCCCCTTCATGCTATGCCACGCCCCATATTGGCCCTCACACTCGGCCACGCCCCCTTCATGCTCGGCCACGCCCCGATCACGCTCGGTCACGCCCACTTCTGCTCGCACTGCAGAGCAGAGACTTAGCGACTCTCAAAGGCCAGGTGCGCATGACAGCTTCGGACAAACACACTTGCGGCTAGATTTGGAGTTTGGCGGTAAAAGGGCTGTTAACGCTCCGCGGGTTTTTTTCTGGCCGCACCATAAATTTAACTCTGGTATCGAGAGTTCAAACAAATGCTGCGTTAGGCTCCAAAAAAGGAGCGTAGAGCATTTTTACCGCAAAAGCAACTCTCGATACCAGAGTTGCTTACGGACGCGGCCAGCCTCAAAAACGTGCTCGTGCACGATTCTCCCATAGGAAACAATGGGACTGTTTGAGCTGAAAAAAAACCTAACACCTGCAAAAAAGCAGCGTTCAGCTCCTAACGCAGCCCCATTGTTTCCTATGGGGAAACACTTCCTACGTCTGCACCTAACACTCTAACATGTACCCCGAGTCTAAACACCCCTAGCCTTACACTTATTAACCCCTAATCTGCCGCCCCCGCTATCGCTGACCCCTGCATATTATTATTAACCCCTAATCTGCCGCTCCGTAAACCGCCGCAACCTACGTTATCCCTATGTACCCCTAATCTGCTGCCCTAACATCGCCGACCCCTATGTTATATTTATTAACCCCTAATCTGCCCCCCACAACGTCGCCGACACCTACCTACACTTATTAACCCCTAATCTGCCGAGCGGACCTGAGCGCTACTATAATAAAGTTATTAACCCCTAATCCGCCTCACTAACCCTATCATAAATAGTATTAACCCCTAATCTGCCCTCCCTAACATCGCCGACACCTACCTTCAATTATTAACCCCTAATCTGCCGACCGGAGCTCACCGCTATTCTAATAAATGTATTAACCCCTAAAGCTAAGTCTAACCCTAACACTAACACCCCCCTAAGTTAAATATAATTTTTATCTAACGAAATAAATTAACTCTTATTAAATAACTTATTCCTATTTAAAGCTAAATACTTACCTGTAAAATAAACCCTAATATAGCTACAATATAAATTACATTTATATTATAGCTATTTTAGGATTAATATTTATTTTACAGGTAACTTTGTATTTATTTTAACCAGGTACAATAGCTATTAAATAGTTAAGAACTATTTAATAGTTACCTAGTTAAAATAATAACAAATTTACCTGTAAAATAAATCCTAACCTAAGATATAATTAAACTTAACACTACCCTATCAATAAAATAATTAAATAAACTACCTACAATTACCTACAATTAACCTAACACTACACTATCAATAAATTAATTAAACACAATTCCTACAAATAAATACAATTAAATAAACTATCTAAAGTACAAAAAATAAAAAAGAACTAAGTTACAGAAAATAAAAAAATATTTACAAACATAAGAAAAATATTACAACAATTTTAAACTAATTACACCTACTCTAAGCCCCCTAATAAAATAACAAAGACCCCCAAAATAAAAAATTCCTTAATTCCGATTGGCTTATAGAATCCTATCAGCCAATCGGAATTCGAGGGACGCCATCTTGGATGACGTCCCTTAAAGGAACCGTCATTCGTCGTCTAGTCGTCGGAAGAAGAGGATGGATCCGCGCTGGAGGTCTTCAAGATGGAGCCGGTCGTCATCGGATGGAAGAACATAGAAGATGCCGCTTGGAGAAGATGTTTGCCGGTCCGGATGTCCTCTTCTTGCCGGATAGGAGGAAGACTTTGGAGCACCGGATTATGGATCGCCAACCCCCGCTTGGGTTGGATGAAGATCTTGGAGCCAGGACGGATCGGTGAACCTGGCATGGTGAAGACAAGGTAGGAAGATCATCAGGGGCTTAGTGTTAGGTTTATTTAAGGGGGGTTTGGGTTAGATTAGGGGTATGTGGGTGGTGGGTTGTAATGTTGGGGGGGGGGTATTGTATGTTTTCTTTTACAGGCAAAAGAGCTGAACTTCTTGGGGCATGCCCCACAAAGGGCCCTGTTCAGGGCTGGTAAGGTAAAAGAGCTTGTAACTTTTTAAATTTAGAATAGGGTAGGGAATTTTTTATTTTGGGGGTCTTTGTTATTTTATTAGGGGGCTTAGAGTAGGTGTAATTAGTTTAAAATTGTTGTAATATTTTTCTTATGTTTGTAAATATTTTTTTATTTTCTGTAACTTAGTTCTTTTTTATTTTTTGTACTTTAGATAGTTTATTTAATTGTATTTATTTGTAGCAATTGTGTTTAATTAATTTATTGATAGTGTAGTGTTAGGTTAATTGTAGGTAATTGTAGGTAGTTTATTTAATTATTTTATTGATAGGGTAGTGTTAGGTTTAATTATATCTTAGGTTAGGATTTATTTTACAGGTAAATTTGTAATTATTTTAACTAGGTAACTATTAAATAGTTCTTAACTATTTAATAGCTATTGTACCTGGTTAAAATAAATACAAAGTTACCTGTAAAATAAATATTAATCCTAAAATAGCTATAATATAAATGTAATTTATATTGTAGCTATATTAGGATTTATTTTACAGGTAAGTATTTAGCTTTAAATAGGAATAATTTATTTAATAAGAGTTAATTTATTTCGTTAGATAAAAATTATATTTAACTTAGGGGGGTGTTAGTGTTAGGGTTAGACTTAGCTTTAGGGGTTAATACATTTATTAGAATAGCGGTGAGCTCCGGTCGGCAGATTAGGGGTTAATAATTGAAGGTAGGTGTCGGCGATGTTAGGGAGGGCAGATTAGGGGTTAATACTATTTATGATAGGGTTAGTGAGGCGGATTAGGGGTTAATAACTTTATTATAGTCGCGTTAAGGCCGCTCGGCAGATTAGGGGTTAATAAGTGTAGGTAGGTGTCGGCGACGTTGTGGGGGGCAGATTAGGGGTTAATAAATATAACATAGGGGTCGGCGATGTTAGGGGCAGAAGATTAGGGGTACATAGGGATAACGTAGGTGGCGGCGATTTGCGGTCGGAAGATTAGGGGTTAATTATTTTAAGTAGCTTGCGGCGACGTTGTGTGGGGCAAGTTAGGGGTTAATAAATATAATATAGGGGTCGGCGGGGTTAGGGGCAGCAGATTAGGGGTACATAAGTATAACGTAGGTGGCGGTCGGCAGATTAGGGGTTAAAAATTTTAATCGAGTGGCGGCGATGTGGGGGGACCTCGGTTTAGGGGTACATAGGTAGTTTATGGGTGTTAGTGTACTTTAGGGTACAGTAGTTAAGAGCTTTATGAACCGGCGTTAGCCCAGAAAGCTCTTAACTCCTGCTATTTTCAGGCGGCTGGAATCTTGTCGTTAGAGCTCTAACGCTCACTGCAGAAACGACTCTAAATACCAGCGTTAGAAAGATCCCATTGAAAAGATAGGCTACGCAAATGGCGTAGGGGGATCTGCGGTATGGAAAAGTCGCGGCTGTAAAGTGAGCGTTAGACCCTTTAATCACTGACTCCAAATACCAGCGGGCGGCCAAAACCAGCGTTAGGAGCCTCTAACGCTGGTTTTGACGGCTACCGCCGAACTCTAAATCTAGGCCTTGGACTTTTATTATATAGGATACTGTAGGTTTTTTTTGTAACTTAGTGTTTGTTTGTTTTTGTAACTTAGTGTTTGTTTTTGTAATTTAGTAATTTTTAATAGTAGATTTAAATAATTTGAGTAGGGTTAGGGTTTTTTAATATGTAATATAGTTCATTTAATTGCTAGTTTAATTTAATTGTAGGATAATAGTTAGGGTAGGTTAATTAATAGTTTAATATAGTTTATTTTAATTCTAAAGGTAAGTTTCAATTTATTATAAAAAAGAGGATTAAATAAATTAGCGCTTAAGATTTAATATCCCTTGCCTTATTCTCCTACTATCTACTTCCCAGACAGAAAGGTGTATAAAGTGAAAAAAGTTATGGAGATTAGGTGCTTAATCTGCAAAAGGGATAAAGGTGTGTATGGAAGTCGTTAGCAAAATATGTAGAAAAAAATAGACCTTTGACAGGATAAGTAAAAAATTCTTCTACAATTTATTTTCAAAATAAAAACATGATAATACCAAGATAAAATAAATCACAATCCGGTAGGTAGGTGATTTCCCTTTGTGTTACCTTGTCATTGGTCCTTGTAGGGAGTGCTCTGAATACAGCACCAAACTTTAGACAATCCCTTTGTTTCTGTAACTTAAGCAAGTTAACTTTTCTGTTTGTAGTTTCTCAATCTCCTGCACTTAAAGGGACATAATACTCATATGCTAAATCACTTGAAACTGATGCAGTATAACTGTAAAAAGCTGGATTCAGTTCCAATTTTCTGTATTTTTTCCTATCACCCAAAAGCCTTTCAGCTTCTTTACAATATTTCAATTTGTCCATTACCACCAAGCCACCCCCCTTATCCGCCGGCTTGATGGTGATGGAGTTATCCTCCTTTAAATTCTTGAGGACCTCCCTGTCTTTTCTACTCAAATTGGAGCTTACTTTCAAGTTATGATTGTCCTTTCTTAAGTTTGCTAATACTAGCTTTTCAAAAGTCTATATATTACTCCCTTTCTCATTGGAGGGGTAAAACTTTGATTTTGGCTTCAAATTGGTATGTACAAACCCATCAGTCACTACTCTTGTGTAAATCTCTAGAGGTTGTTTCAAATAGTATCTCTTAAGTGTTACATTTCTTATAAATTTCCTTACATTTATATGGGTTTCGAATTTATTCAAGGTTTTACTTGGAGCAAAGGTTAAACCTAAGCCTAAAATTGTTGTTTCTTCATCTGAAAGGGATCTATCGTTTAAATTGAAAATGCTACTTTTTTTAGGGAGTTCAACAACCTCCTTTTCTATCTCTGTCTATTTACCCTGATCTCGTCTTCCCTTTCCTCCTCTACTTCCTCTCCTCTACTTCCTCTATATTTCTTTTTTTTTGTGATGGCTTTTTGAGGTTTCCCTGTTTCTGTTGCCTCTTTTATTTTTACTGTCTTGCCCTCCTTTTGAGGGCTTTTTCCTAAAAAATGTTCCTCCTCAATTGTAAGTTCAAAACTATCTAGTCTTCTTTTCTCTAGTGGTTCAAATCTATTATATGTGACTGGTTTCCATCCTTCATCCCTCCCTTTCCTTTCATGATTTCTATGTGTGGAAGTTTTCCAATTCTCCTCCAGTCTATTTCTGTTTTGTCTATGTGGTGTGTACTCTTCCTCCCTACCATGTCTGTAGTTTGCTGTATCCCATCCATCATAGAAATTGCGATTATCATAGTGTCCATTATATGTATTAAAATCCTTATTTCTATAAGATCCGTTATATTCATTAGATCTATATGACTGTCTGTTCCTATAAGGTCTAAATTCCCTGTTGTAATAATGAGGGTAATTATTCCTTCTGTATGTTGAATTATAACGTGAATAGTCTCTTCTTTCATTAAATCTTTTATCTCTCATATTCCTTTGATCCTCATAAATGCCCCCTGCTTGGTATTCAGCTCCCTTGTCCTTATGATATTTTACTCCCCCATTAAGTGTTTGTTTATCATTTCTATCCTCTATATCATAGTTTTCTGTTGTTATTCCATATTCTGGTTCTCCTGTATTTCCATTTCTTTTTCAACTCTCTCTATTTTCTTCCATCTATTATTAATAATCTCATTTATAACATGTCTAATCTCTCCATGATCAACTTTTGTCTATTTTTTAGTAGGTGCTGTTCCTGACTATTATCCAATCTATTTTTTATAGATAAAATTTCCTCATTAATATTGCATAATGTCTCATTTCTAGATATTTTTATAATCTCTATCAGCCCTTTAGAGGCATTAAATAGTATTATTTCCTATTCTTCTTGATGCACATCCCTTAATTGGAAGGTGCAGGATTTTAAAAATTTTAATCCTCAAGGTATAAGCTCTTTATCCAAATATAAATAACTCTTTATTCATATTTTTCTCAAGTTCATTTATAAGTTTATTGGCATCAATCCTTTCATGTTCCCCTGATGTACTAGGTTTATCTTTTAAATCTAATTCGGATAAAAGTTTATCTCTATAGGTGAATATTTACATCACCCTCCAGCTGCTTATTTATTTATTGGAAGTGATAGATATGTAGCAAAAAGAGGATTAAATAAACTAGCGCTTAAGAGTTAATATCCCTTGCCTTATTCTCCTACTATATACTTCTCAGATAGAAAGGTGTATATCACTATCTTTAATAAATTTGTATAATTAGTTTTAGCCACTAATAAATATAAATATAGAATCAATGTATTATACCTAGAGATTTTTCCTAAATAAAGGGATAATTGAATTCCCTTACACAAACATATCCCCACCTTATTTGTTTTTCTCCCCTCTCCCCTTTGTAATAGTACCTATACAATGGAGCCACTAAAATAAAGGGACAATTTTATTCCCTTTCACAAACATGTCACCACCTTATTTGTTTTTCTCCCCTTTCACTTTTGTAATAGTACCTATATAATGGAGCCACTTGAAAATTCTTCACCTAAGTCACTTGGAAAAATAATGTATTTATATATAAAAAAATACATTTGGATTTATTATTTTAAAATAAATGGATCTCCAAATTAATTTATTCTAAAGATTTGTCAAAAGTATAAAACACTATAGTAAAATGTTAATAGGAGTAATAGAAAATGACATATGGCATATGTGAAATAATGGAGAAAGGCTGTTAGGAATAATGAAAAAGGAAATCGGTTAACCCCTCTGATATAACCTGAATAAGAAAGAAAAGGTCAGAAAACAAAATAGGATATTTGAATAAAGGACTCTAGGACCCAGTGGAAAAGAGAAGCAGTGAATGGACCAATGGAAATCAAGTCAGTGCTATATAAAGGTGTAAGGTGTGATCACACTTTATCTTGATAAAGCCAGTGTTGCTGGCGAAACATGTTGATATCTGTGTGAACACCAAGAAAGAAAAGCCTGTTTTTTTCCTGCGTACAGAAGTACTTAAGTGCAGGAGATTGAGAAACTACAAACAGAAAAGCTAACTTGCGCAAGTTACAGAAACAAAGGGATTGTCTAAAGTTTGGTTCTGTATTCAGAGCACTTCCTACAAGGACCAGTGACAAGGTAACACAAAGGGAAATCACCTACCGGAACCCCTTGCCTGAGAGTCAAACTGAGGACACATAGGAATCGCCGGGAAGCCTTGAGTAGTAACAGCTCACAAGGGAGGGTAAGAAAATCACCCCTAAACACTGTTTGGAACATTCCATTTCCACAAATTAAGCTCACTGAGGATACGAAGGGGTAACTGTGAAACTGTAATTTATCACAACATAAATATAAGGATAAAGAACACAGCCCGCAGTGATTTACCTTCAATTACACTTACAAGTTCTTTGATTAACTTTTTAGAAACGCAAAATTACAACCAATATAAGTAAACAGCCATTGTGGGGACACCATTTATAATCAGTCTTGCATTTAAATTGTTTTAACTACTTGATAGTTTTTGCTACATATTTGTAATTTTAAAGTTGATGAAATATAGATATAAAATATCGAATAGAGACGGGGGCGGAGCCTAGCCACGAATGCTGATGGCTGCACACTGAAAGTGCTCTGATACCCATGCACTCTCAGCATAAGGCTAAACATAGCAAATAGCTTTAATTCGCATATTAATGAGATCCTCTAACTCAGAACATAAGACTGCTTCGATATTAAAACTCTTTCTGGTGTGACAGCCGGATGCGAGACGAGGTGCAGAGTGAGGCCTACAAGAAAGGGAAGTCGGAGCACTGGTCTCTAAAACCCTGCGCACCAGACATAGTATAGCGCAATACAATTAAGAGCCCTGACCGCAACGGACATACCGGACTGCTGGGAGGTTGCTAGTGCCCCCTGACCCACAGGCTGATTGCGGAGGCTCTCACCGGAGAACGATCAGAGGTGACCACTGATACCAACACGCTGAAGGGACCCACCGATGCAGCTCGCCGATAAGGACAGGTCAAGTTCAGGCTTAGGCCATCACAAGAGGAGATGACCCGCTTACAGACCCGCTTACAGAGTGTGACACGGACCTGATGGACGGTGAGTTGCGTCTTTTAGCGCTAATCACACCTGGGCCTCGCATTTCAAAAACCTTGCGATATTAACAGTACAGTTTTTTAACAGAACAGTTTCTGGAGGGAAAATATAAAAAAGGCATTCCTGCATATTAGGCTAAATAAGGCCATATAGGCATCACAGAGTTAATCTGGTGAACGAGAAATATTAAGAAAATACAGGCCTGTATTTGAGCACACCACGCTCTTGTTTTTACTTATATGTTACATGGAAAACTATTTAATATCAACAGACTCAGGGCAGGGTTCACAAAAAGATCCCCCAGACCTACCTAACACACAAGAAATTGTCCACCATTCTAGCTGTGACCCTAGACAAACTGGATATGTCACGAAAGAAGATATCAGACACCTGTCTTCTAAAAATGACATAAAAGCAGCTATCCTAGAAATGAGAAACATGTTTGGGGAGCTCAAAAAAGATATTGCCAATATAGACCATAGGGTCACATTAGTAGAGGAATCGCAAGAAGTTCTGCGCTCAGACGTGCAACAAAACTCCAGTTGTGTGCAATCACAGGAAGCAACTATCCTCAACTTAAATGAAAGGATTGAAGACCTAGAAAATAGGAGTCATCGGAACAACCTAAGGATTAGGGGTGTTCCGGAGACTGTGGCCCCAACAGAGATAAACGACTATATACAGAGACTTTTCAAATGCATTAAAAACAGCCCTGGGGATGATGATATACATGTTGAAAGGGCCCACAGAGCCTTAAGGCCAAAACCACCAGCAAGGGCCCCTCCCAGAGACATTATTGTCAAGCTCTTATCTTACAGGGACAGGGAAGATACACTCCGGCACGCCAGAAACCAACAACCATTAATGCATGAAGGAGTAGAGATTCAAATATACACAGATTTCTGCCCTGCTACCCTGCAGAAGCGAAGGGAGATGCGCTTTATTACATTGGGCATCAAAGATCAAAGGATCCCTTATAGATGGGGCTTCCCGACCTGTTTAATAGCATCTAAGGATGGAACCACAGCCACATACCGCACGATAGCTGATCTTCCAGCCTTCAATCAAGCCCTTGGAACACAAATCAGGCCGTTGGGCCCTGCAGCAGAGCCATTACCTATGAGAGAAAATCGCAGAGCATTGGAGGGCCCTCATGGCAGAGGCCCCCCCCAAGTCCATCACCTCTCCATTGATGGGACACACCGCCAGCACCTTGACAGAGCTGCTGAATCTGCTGAGATTTGTATGTAACAGATGCCGCGTCCAAGACCATGCCTTTCTCACATGACAGCTAAGTACTTGAAAATATACTGTTTTACTTGCCTATGACTTATGTTCAAGGTCTGTTTTTAAAGGCCTTACAGTTACAAAATTAGCTTGTTGCAGTTATGTCTATCTATAAACATTGGAATCTGATGCTAGAAAATACCTGATGCCCCAAATAGGGATAACTTAATACTCCTGTCATTTGCAGGGGAAAAATGGACAAGTCCAAAACTCCAATGAATTAGATATTATTGGGACTATATAGTAGCTGCAATTCTCATACTATAAACTCCAGAACTGGGACACTCACTGTTACTGTTTTTTCTAGGTTATCTCTGGTTGAATATGCATGACAGCTTATAATGTAAACATGTTCCTATTGTATGTCAGTTAAGTATATTGAAATTTTATCCTTAATCACCTGTTAAATTTTAGTGACGGTTTGTATTTTAGATCCGTTTCGGAAACATAGAATATTGTGGCTGTACTCATGTATAGAAACTAAACTTAGAAGTAAGGATAGACTTGATTGCACCCTGATGTGATTGGTTGCACTGACCACTCAAATGTTGGCTATAGATATACTCAGAGAGTAGATGGAATAGACAATGTTATGGTTGTACTGATATTATACGCCCTATGGAAATAACTACACTATAGACACATATATTGCCATTGTTAAAACTAAACTGTTATATGATAATGGAGATTAGGGAACCATAGGGTACACTACAGCTTAAGACACATACACAGCTGCCCCTAGGATTGAGCCTCTTCACGCAAGCATTGCCCGTAAACTTAAAGCTGCATGTTCATACTTGTAAAGTGCTTTCGCCCCATAATAGTACACATTAGCCCTTATAGAAATATTATTATATAGCCACATGATGGGGTCAGAAAGAGCCCCCATATTCCACTGGGAACTCCTTAAATCAAACAAAGGTACAACATAACGCCCATTATCTAACGCACTAAGAGAAGTCACTCTGTGCTGCTAACTGACACTAAGTGCAACCTCATAGAAAGGTGTAGTTCATCTTTGAATCAGCCGCACATACCTAAAATATAAATAAAAAATGGATAAATTACTGAGTTAAACAAAGTTAATGATATAAGTTATGTATATTGATTGCTATGTTTGCCTACAAGTTATAATGTTAATAGAAATAATTAATTTGCTGAGAGTGTAGGGGTTACTACCCCTGTTGTTAGACTATCCCAACTCTAGTCGGATAGAGTTCGACTCCACAGTTAATCTTTTTCACTTTTTATTTTACTTTTATTTTTCTTCTCTCACGTTTCCTTAACTTATATTGTATATCTTCATACATTAGAGAATTATGTTTCTCTTTCTCTTTGCCTGTTTCTCCTCCCCCCTTCTCCTGCTTGTTCTTCAAACAGACCGCATAAGGTCATCTTTATAAGTTAGTTTCTCCTCCTCCCAACTACTTACTCTCTCCACCTTTCCCTTTTCTTTTCTTCTTACCTTCACACCCACCCAACCCCCACCCCTTCCCCTCCTTCCCCCTTTTTTTTTTTTCCTCTCTTTCTCTTCTCTCTCTCCCTCTGTATAGCTCCCCTCCGCAACTCATCCCATCCTCTCTCGACCTGAGCGGATTCGAGCCACCAACTAGCACAATGAAGGGCATGAGGGACCACACCTTAGATTTGGTTACAATACATGTTAAGGGATTTAATAGTCCTGGGAAAAGGTTGATTGTCACTAGAGACTTGCATAGAATGGGGGGATATGTTGTGTGCCTCCAGGAGATGCACTTCTCTAAATTCAGAGAACCTAAATGGTATAATAAACAATTCCCAACGGCTTATTTTGCCTCCAGCCCCATTAAAAAAATGGGGTGGGGATCCTTTTTCGGGCGAGTGTGCCTTTCTGGATGGAGCAGACCATAAGGGACCCAGAGGGCAGGTACTTGATTTTAATTGGCACCTTATATGGCAGATATGTGACACTTGTCAACGCGTACTTCCCGAATACAGCACAAGATACTTTCTTTAGAAAATTAATGAACGAAATACTAGAGACCCAAAAGGGAATACTCTTTCTAAGTGGTGATTTTAATGTTTCGTTCTGCCCCATGCTGGACACCTCAGATGGACTGTCCAGCGCTAGACACAAGGTGGTCAAACAGATAGCTAGATGTCTAAGAGATCTGGTTCTTCATGATGTCTGGCACACAATGCACCCAAATACTAAAAATTACTCCTTTTACTCCAACCCCCACGGGAAATACACCAGAATCGATTACATCTTTACAGATTCTGCAGGACTCTCTAGCGTCACTGGCAGCAGTATAGGTCAGATCACCTGGTCTGACCATGCTCCAGTGAGGTGTACCATCAAATGGCCTGAGATGCCGATTACTCCATTTATATGGCGCCTAGATGAGTCCCTACTAGATGAGCCCCTACTAAGGCAGAAACTGGATAACACCACTGATGAATATTTTCGCAATAACTCGGGAGGCGACCAAGCTGAGACGACGGTATGGGAAGCACATAAATGTGTTTTAAGAGGAGAATTGATTAGACATGTATCTGCGCTCCGTCGGGAACAGAAATCCCGCTATAGCGCGCTACTTGAAAAAGTGCCACAAGTCGAAGCCGCGCATAAAGAAAGGCCGATTGATAGAGCATTACAGGCTGATCTTAATGAAGCCAGATTGGCTCTATTGCAACATCTCCAGAAGGAGCAACAAATCAAAGCCCTTAGGCTACGACAACATTACTTCGAACAGGGCAACAGGGCAGGGAAATTCCTTGCACGAGCTCTGGCCCACCAGAGACTTAGGACTTATGTCTATGAAGTCATGGACCACCACGGAGGAACACACCGAGAAGGCTCTGCTATAGCAGACACGTTTTGTAACTTCTACGAAACCTTATACAATCTACGTACAGAGGAGCCAACAGGGCAAGACCAAATTCCTGGTAATACCCAGGAAAGAGATATTGTAAACTACTTTCAGGGTATAGACATGCCCTGTCTGTCTCGGGATGAGGCAGAGCAACTTGAAGCACTGTTCACTATAGAAGAGATCCAGCGAGCGATTAAGCTCCTCCCAGGAGGCAAAAGTCCTGGGCCAGATGGCTTTGGCATGCGTTATTACAAAACATTCCGAGATAGACTGGCGCCACACTTACTAACAGTGTTTAACCAATTGTCAGAAAGTTCCACCCTTCCATGCTCCATGCTTGAAGCACATATCTCAGTTATACATAAACCCCCGAAACCTGAGAATCTACCCAGCAGCTACAGACCTATTTCACTCCTTAATTCGGATGTAAAAATCCTATAAAAAATGATAGCCAACCGCCTTGCCAGACTACTGCCACAACTGATCTCTACGGATCAAGTGGGATTTGTTCCGGGCAAAGAAGCCCGGGATAATACCCTTAGAGTACTGCAACTGATTTCATACGCGGATCTTCACTCAGCTCAGTTGGCACTTGTGTCCACGGACGCTGAGAAAGCATTTGATCGGGTGAATTGGTTGTTTATGCGACACACTTTGACAAATGGCATTATAAATGCGAGCGCTAAGGTGCGTGTTAATGGTATGCTTTCGAGGCCTTTCCGGATCTCTAATGGGACGAGGCAGGGGTGTCCACTGTCACCCCTGTTGTTCGCCTTAGTAATTGAAACTCTAGCCTGTAGGGTTCGTAGTAACCCTGACATAAAGGGACTGGTTGTAGGACACAACGTTCTAGTAACGTTGTCAGATGTGTCCATCTCGCTTCCAGCTCTATTGACGGAATTCGCAGAATTTGGACAGGCCTCGAACTTCCAGCTTAACCTATCCAAATCCGAAATCATGAACATTACTATACCGGCGGATGTTTTTGGGGAAGCATGTGATAACTGCCCACTTAGTGTGGCGAAACATCGCTTAAAGTACCTCAGGATCTTCCTGACCCCGATGATCTCTGGCATGGTTGATATGAATTATAAGCTAATTAGAGATACAGTGACAGATGATATGACCAGATGGAGGAACAAATCCATCTCGAGGATGGGTCGTATCCATGCGGTCAAAATGAATGTCCTACCAAGGATTCTCTATATCATGCAGTCACTCCCTCTCGCAATGGCATTACCCTTTATCCATCAGATCCAGTCAGAAATGGAGACATATATCTGGAAAGATATAAAACCTAGAATCAGGAAAGAAACAATGTACCTACCCAGAGATAGAGGAGGGGCAGGAGTCCCTCTTCTAAAGGCATACTTCCAAGCAATCATGGTCAAGAGATTGGTCCATTGGTGTCACAACAAATCAGATAAAGCCTGGGTAGAGTTGGACCGAGAGCTTCTACAGAGGGGAAATATAGGCACCCTTGCTTGGATATCAGCAGAGAATCGAACACCTCTGATCAAACAATACCCCTTATTAAAAGATGTGTTCTGCACATGGGACTCATTGATCAAACGGGACAGATGCATCTCTTCTGTCCCGTCTCCGGTAACCCCGATATTTGATAACCCAGAAAATGCCTTAGCAAATAGAATACGGCCACAGAGAAGCACATACACACTAGCAGAAGCCGCTATATCTAATGCTTTTCATCAAGGCAAGATACAGACCCAGGATAAGCTAAAAGAGTGGGATACATGGCTGTTCTCCTCTTGGTTTAGAGTAGCGCAGTTTCATCATTATGTGAATGGACATAAAGATAAATCCCTCTTCACGAGAGAAAAAACACCACTGGAACATATTTGCACAGTGGCCCAAACACCTGGTCATCTGATATCTCGCCTTTACAAATTGTTGCTCGCAAGCAGTGATGAACACCTGCCCTCCTACACAAAAGCATGGCACGCAGACCTTAACTTAGACATAGCCTCAAACGACTGGTTACAGATTTTTAATAAAGCAAAAACAGCCTCAGTCTCGATGAGACTGCAGGAAATGCACTTTAAATTCCTAAGCCAGTGGTATCTGACTCCACAGAGGTTAAGCAAAATTTACCCACAAATGAACGGGGATTGCTGGAGAGGTTGTGGGGAGACCGTCTCAATAATGCATATCTGGTGGGCATGTCCACGGATACAGGAATTCTGGACAAGAATATTCGCCGAGTGCAGCCGGCTCCTTGGGATAATATTGCCTCCAAACCCGAGCAATTTGATATACCATGCCCTCCCCAAGTTGGCAGTGGAAGCAAAACATAGGCTGTTTCTACTAATGCTAAATGGAGCTAAGAGCTTAATTCCAAAGTATTGGAAATCTGTCAATGTTCCGAGCCTGAATGAATGGAAACATGGGTTTAGAGACCTGCTTGATCTGGATAGGTTCCACTACCTCAAAACTGGAAAACTTGTGCTACATGAACATATGTTAATGATCTGGGAAGGCAAAAATATATGAAAGCCGGATGGGACCTAAACTAATTTGATTGACCTGAGGTGGTGTGTCCTGGGGGTACACATGACAGGCTGTTAACGGGGGGAGGAGTGATTGGAGAAGCATTGAGTCGATAACCTCAGAGTTAATCCAGCTCTGGGATTGGATCGCCCGTAGTGTTCATCATTGCCTCCCCCTTCACCCTTACTCCCCCCCCCCCCCTTTTTTTTTTTTTTTTTTTTCCTTTCTCCCCCATTCCCTAACCTCCCTTCTCTCCCTCTTTTACTCTTTCTTACTTTTCTTCTTGCTTTTTCTTACCTTTTATCACCTATAAAGGGTATGACTTCATACCTTTGAATATTTTTATACCTTGACCAATAGATATAATATACAGCCACGCTGTAAAACACTACGCTAATGAATGTGAACAGTGTACCAGAGATATGATTTTTAAGCACAATTAGAGATATGTTTGCACTGCATTGTATACACAGTTTAATATCTTTGTAATGTTTGATTTGATGCTGCATTTAATTTTTCACTGTTTGTCTTCCAATACTGGTCACTCAATAAAGCTTTCTTATTAAAAAAAAAAAAAAAAAAATATCGAATAGAGACAAATATTATTAATTGTGTTGAAGTAAAAGAATACATTCTCTCTAATATCTTTGAATAAAGTATAGAAAACAAAAGAGCAGATAAACCTTTTTATTGGTGTATGAAACAAATGCATATCTGAATTTTAGAAATTTTATGAATTGATCGATATAGTGTTGCAACACTTAGGGATTGTGATTTATTTTATCTTGGTATTATCATGTTTTTATTTTGAAAATAAATTGTAGAATAATTTTTCACTTATCCTGTCAAAGGTCTAGTTTTTTCTACATATTTAGCTAACGACTTCCATACACACCTTTATCCCTTTTGCAGATTAAGCGCCTAATCTCCATAACTTTTTCACTTAATTTATTATAAGATAGGGATGTTGTAATTTTAATATAAAGTTAGCGGGTTGTTAGGTTTAGGGGTTAATAGCTTAACTTAGTTTATGGCGATGTGGGGGGCTGGCAGTTTAGGGGTTAATAGTTTTAGTTAATGGTAGTAATGTGGGAGGCCAGAGGTTTAGGGGTTAATACATTTATTTAGGTGGTGGTGGGGTCCAGGAGTGGCCGGATAGGGTTTAATACATTTATTTAGTGGCGGTGGGGTCTGGGAGCAGTGGGATAGGGGTTAATAACTTTATTAAAGTTGAGGCAGGATTCGGGAGCGGCAGGGTAGGGGTTAATAACTTTATTAAAGTTGCGGCAGGGCGGTATAGGGGTTAAACATTTTAGTATAGTGGTGGCGTTTAGTGACAGGATATAAATAAAGTTGGGAAAAAGCTGAATAGCAGCAAGATCAATGACTCTTAGTTAACAACAGTCCGATGCTCATCACCCCGTACTTGGTGCGCAGATTTTTGCTGGCTTTTTTTATAAATATGGAGATTGTATTCAGGTCCGCAGCCGCAATGTTAGGCAAGCGTATTGGTGCCGGCGATTGCAGCATAGTTGAGGCTTTGATAAATATCCCCCTATGGCTCTTTCTATGGTAATAAGGTGAATACATCTAAGTCTGAAATTCTGTGGATTGTCAGAAAGATGGAGTCTGCCAAAGAAACTCCATTCAAAGAAGCAAGTAATTTTCTAAGATAACTAGGTATCAGAGTTTCTATGAATAGGAAGGACTGGTATAAATTAAATATTCTCTATATTTTAGATAAAGCTAAGAAAGATTTTATAAACTGCGAGAAACTTCCACTCTCACTATCGCATAGAATCAGTTTAATTAAACTGATCTCCTTTCCCAAAATCTTCTACATAAGACAAAATATCCCTATACTATTAAAAAGAAAGGATATAAAAACCTTTTACAGAGCGGTGATTAAGTTCTTATGGCAGGATAAGAAACCCAGAATAGCTTATAAAAAAAACTCTTTCTCACAAGACAAAATGGTGGCCTTTCCCTTCCTGATATTGAAGTATATAATTTAATAGGGTTAGGCAAAATAGTAGTAGAATGGCTCGCTAACAATCCTTACTTTACAGATATTGAATTAGATCAAAGTATGGTATATCCTCACTCTTTTAACCTCTATAACACATACTCAAATAGCTAAATTACCGCAAGATATAAGAGGGCTAAAATCTTTAATAAATCCAATATGGGCATGGCTAAAAATGTGTGGGATATTAGATCTTAATTACGCTGTAAATATTTAACAATAATGGGAAACCTAGACTTTCAGTAGGGACTTCTTTCCAGGGTATTTAATAACTGGAGGGATAAGGGACTAATATGCATATACCAGCTGTGAGATAAACAGACTCGCCCTATAAAAATGTTAAATTCTTTGAAGATATATAATTGTTTATTGAACAAAGATTTCTATGCGTATCTACAAGTGAGACATTATATAACCGATTTAATATTTAAACACGGATTCGACTGGAGCTGGGGAGCCTTAAAACAATGGTTGGCGTTAATTAGGCAAGGAAAACGCTCTATAGCACCCTGGTATAAAATTATATTGTAACAAGGAGGAGAAAGAAACCTCCAATATATATAGTAGAGAAATACATACCATATCTTAGGACCAGGGCAATAGATGAGCAACGCATTCAAAAAATCATTCATAATATTAGAAAGGACTATGCTTTCCGTGACCTGGAGAGAGTCCCACTTGAAAGTTCTTTACCAATCCTATTATGATCCATTGAAAGGGTCTAAGGGGAAAAAATTGGAATTTAACAAATGTAGTAAATGCCATTTACAGGCAGCAGATATTATCCACTTATTGTGGGAATGCCCAAAGATATACCAGCTCTGGATGAAGATACAATATTGGCTTAACAGAAGTATAAAGAAAGAGAATTTTTGTATTTGACAAGGAGAGTATACTGCTTCTTGTTGATAATTGCAATTCTGCTGAGGAAAAGAAGATAATTAACGCAGCTATATTAGCGGCAAAATATATCATTTTTAAGAAATGGAAAAGCAGACAAGAACCTAATTTGGTATAATTGATTAATTTTATTAAAAAACAATGTATAATAGAGAAATTTGATTCAGTGCTGTTTGTGAGAGAAACAATCAAGAAATTTTCTTAAAAAAATGGTCCTTGTTTTTGAAGGCCTTTTCAGAAAGAGAGCAAAATATACTTACCTACCCCTTTAAATTCATAGAAATATTAGAAGAGAATGAATTATTTTCTTCTTCTATATAGAGCTTAGTCTATATAGAAAAGGGCCTTGAGGAATTTTTCTAAATTTTTCTCAATAGTGAATCAAGGATTAGGTTGGTAGGGCTAAATATAGGATTATCTGTATATATTATTTTGCGTAAAGATACTCTCTGTTCTCTGCCCTGCGCTGCCCCATCTTTAAACAAAATGGATGCTATTTTATGATGTTGTTTTTCTTTTTCTTTCTGTATTATTTTAACATAAAAGATAAAATTCCAACAATGTATAGTTAAAAACGGGAGAGATATACATTGCAGCCCAGTTGAATAAGTATTGGGTTTATTTACTTATATTTGCCTAGATTACGAGTTTTACGTTATGAGCAACTCGGTAATAACTTGCAAGTTATTTCAACCGCTCACCTCCCTATAACGCTGCTATTACAGGTTTGCAAAAACCCGGCGTTAGCAGGCAATATGACAGCGTTGAGCTGCATACCACACACAAATACCAGCACTGCTTTGAGCTGGTTTTACGTGCTGGTGCGCGATTTCCCCATAGACATCAATGGGGTGAGCCGGCTAAAAAAAAGCCTAACACCTGCAATAAAGGAGTGTAAAGCTCCGTAACGCAGCCTCATTGATTCCTATAGGGAAAGAAAATTTACGCTTACACCTAACACCCTAAAATAAACCCCGAGTCTAAACACCCCTAATCTGCTGCCCCCGACATCGCCAACACCTACATTACATTTATTAACCCCTAATCTGCTGCCCCCCCACCACCTACATTACACTTATTAACCCCTAATCTGCCGCCCCCAATGTCGCTGCCACCTACCTACACTTATTAACCCCTAATCTGCCATCCCACAATGTCGCCGCCACCAACCTACACTTATTAACCCCTAATCTGCCGCCCCCAACGTCGCCACCACTATACTAAAGTTATTAACCCCTAAACTTAACCCTACGTCTAACCCTAACCCTAACACCTACTAACTTTAACATAATTAAAATAAATCTAAATACAAATTACAATTAATACCTAAATAAATCCTATTTAAAACTAAATACTTACCTATAAAATAAAACCTAACCTAGCTACAATATAACTAAAGGGCATTTAGATCTTTTTCTTTGCCCAAACCCTAAGCTACAAATAAAACATACCCAATAAACCCTTAAAAAAACCTAACACTAACCCCTGAAGATCTACTTACAGTTTTTGAAGACCAGACATCCATCCTCATCCAGCCGGGAGAAGTCTTCATCCAAGCGGGCAGAATTCCTCAACGAAGCCGGGCGAAGTCTTCATCCAAGCGGCAAGAAGTGGTCCTCCAGGCAGGCAGAAGGCTTCATCCAGACGGCATCTTCTATCTTCATCCTACAGACGCAGAGCGGCTCCATCTTCAAGACAAAAAAAATTTTTACAAAAAATTCTTCACTCAAATTGTAATTGTGGGGGATAGATCCCATTGCACATAAACAGATCACTATTTTTTTCTGTTTTACTACATTCAACTCCACTTGATACACACGCTCTTGTATTACAGTTAAATAATCTCTTTACTCAACGATTTGCTATGATTAAGAAAGAGATTTTAGGAACTAGTTTCAATAAATGCTGAGATTAAACAATTTGCCAGCAGAATAACAGAGGCAGAGAGTAGGATATCTGATTTGGAAAACTAGGTAAACAAAACCCGGGTATTGTTTTCCTTCAGGAGACATTTAAAAGATTTGGAGATCCCTAAATTAAAATCAAAAGGGGTAGGACAGGTTATAGCAACTCCCTGTACTAGAAGAAAATCAGGGGTAGCCATCCTTCTAATCAAGAATTGAAACTATGAAATCAATAAAACAGAACTAGATATAGACGCAAGATATATTATTTTACATATACGAGTTAATGAAGTAAAGTTTATACTCTGTAATATCTATGCCTCAAATACATTTACTAAAGAGTTCTGGTGAAAAATTAAGGGTAAACTATTTCCATTTATATCAGATAATCTCATTTTAGGAGGTGATTTTAATATGTCTTTGTGCCCCGAATTGGAATGATTTTCTAAAAAAAAAATATGAAAGAACACAATAAATATGCTAAATATTTTTAGAGCTTATGTCATACACTTAAGATAGTTGATATAGGGAGGATTAAAATCCAAATTTACATTCTTTCCCATGTGAATCCAAAACTCATAAATCTTTTTCAAGAATAGATTTTTTACTGGTAGGTATCTGAATCTTTTTCCATTGTAAAGAATGATCCACAGATAAATGAAATCTCTATATCAGACCATGCCATTATTTCACTTTCACTCTTTATGGGGAATAGATTTAAGTTTGAAAATCAGAATATCCCTTTTCCACGCCACCTTTATAATAACTCTAGATTTTCTTACTGCTTGAAACAGAAATGGAGAGATTACTGTACCCATAATATTGCTCACTCTGGCAAAGTAGAAACATTCTGGGAAGCATCAAAGGCAGTGTTACGGGGAGAAATCAAATAATACATGTATACGAGAAAAAATAAAGCATTGGCTAGGGAAAGACAACTGGCAAATCAAGTTAAAAATGCATATAGGAAATATTATAATGATTCATCAAACCTAAACTGGGAAAATTATACTAGAGCAAGGCAGGAAAGAGATATTGATCTGAAACAAAAGAGTACAGGAAGAAGGATTAAAGGTAAATATAAAATTTAAAGGCTTTTATGGCTGATCGGCCAAATATTTAGCAAATCTAGTCAATAACAGAAAGAAGAGAAATTACATTTTAGCTTAAAAAAAGACCAGAGATACACTGATTTAAAAGATATCAGTAAAATCTTTTTTTTACCAATTAATCAGCAGTTATATACAAATATAAAGAGTAATGATCATAATCAAATGGATTTTTTTTCTTTCCCCTCTTCCCTCCCTCCCCCTGGGTCATACCTTTTCAGGTTTGAAACCTCTACACCCTACGCAAACAATATTGACTTTATAAAGGGACAATTCAGACCTTTCTATATAACGGATATAACTATCCATGATATACTATTTTATTCCTTATATATAGAAAATGAAACAATGAAGTCTTATATAGAAGAACCTTACTTTTACACTTCTCCATATCACTTTGTCAGTATAACTTGCATAAAAGTCCTTTTATTGCTTATAATGTTTATATTTGCAAGAACTTTGTACTCCTATATCGATTTGAATTGTGATGTAAACCTATTTCCATAGGTTCTTAACTGTACTGTTCAAGTTTGTCTCAATAAAAAACTTTTGTTTAAAAAAAAAAAAAATACCTAGGGTAACAGAAGAACAATTGGCAGCTCATAACAAATCAAGAAATTATAAAAGCTTAATACTTTAATACCCAAGAAAGTAAAAAAAATATAGAAGACCTGACCTCATACAGACCAATCTCTATATTAAACGCAGATTATAAAATTTTAACCTCTATTATAGCAGCTAGATTAATGGGTTGCCTTGAAAAAGTTATACATCCTGATCAAGCAGGTTTCTTGGCATCAAGAAAATCATCTAAAAATATTCGTAAAGTAACAACTTTTTTAGATTATATGTGGACTATGCAAAATATTAGAGGAAAACAATTAAAGTATGATACAGCCTTACTAACACTTGATGTCGAGAAGGCCTTTGATTCGATCAAATGGGAATATATGTTTAAGGCACTATAAAAATTTGGTTTAAAGATCAATTTTTACAATTTATTCATGACAATATATAGGAACCCAATATACTTACTGATTAATGGCTCATTAACCCCTGAAATACTACTAAGGAAAGGTACTAGGCAGGGGTGTCCACTTTCCCCTCTACTTTTTAATTTAGCACTTGAACCCCTGGCCATATGTCAGTGCAAACAATAAAAATTCTGCTATATGCAGAAGACTTGTTAATCTTCCCATATAATACAGCCCAATCAATACCCCTAATTTTAACATGTTTAAATATGTTTAGTTCTTTTTAGTTTAGTTCTTTTTTGGGGTATAAAATAAACTACAAACTTATGTGGGTTCAAAAGACAAGATCTAGCTTACAAGAAATCCCTTTCAATATAGTAGATTCACTTACATATCTTGGTATACAACTACATAAAAATCCGCAAAATTTGTATAAATTAAATTTCCAAATACTTATTCAAAAGATTAAGTCAGATCTAGAAATATGGACCTCCATTCCTCTATCAATATCTGCAAGAGTTAATCTGATTAAAATTATAATTTTTCCACATTTATTAAATCCTTTACAGAATCTTCCATTACACTTAAAAAAATTGGATTTACAAAAAATACATACTATGTTCATCAAATTTATTTGGAAAGGGGGCAAAGCTCGTATCTCTTTAAATAAGCTCATGCAAAAATGTAACGTGGCAGGTCTTGCTCTACCTAATATTGGTCTTTATAATTTGTCTGCCTTGATTAAAGTAGCAATTGACTGGTTGGCATATACTAGTTGGTTTACATTGCCGGATATTGAAGGATATATTATCCTCCCATTCTCATTGAAAGCTGTGCTACATAATACTTACGGAAAAATTCCTGGTAATATAAAAAGTCTAATTATGATTAATAATATAAATAGAGCATGACACAAGTTTTGTACTTGGAGTGGATTACTCGTTAACGGAATATTTACCAATAGTAGGTAATGCAGAATTCACTCCTGGTATCAATCAGAAAGTATTCAAGTAATGGGAGGAAAAGGGTCTGAAATATGTTCACCAAATGATATCAAATTCAAGATGTATACAATTATATGAAACCTTAATGCAGCAATTTGACCTCACTAGAAATTTTTTTT
This sequence comes from Bombina bombina, assembly GCF_027579735.1. Lineage (NCBI taxonomy): Eukaryota > Metazoa > Chordata > Amphibia > Anura > Bombinatoridae > Bombina > Bombina bombina. Next base: position 1,174,615,635 of record NC_069501.1, on the reverse strand, counting down.
TTGCATGCTTACAAATAAGATATTTTGTTTATAATGAGGGTTGGACTACGGAGAGAATTCCTGATTCTATGGATATTAAAATGTGTGTTTAAAAATTCTCGGAGGGAATGACATCAATCTCATTATTATATAATATGTTGGCTAAACAAAGCCAAATTTATCTAGACAAATTAATTAATGATTGGACACCCTTTTTTGCAGATTTTGATCAAGATAAAATAAAGGCAAGTTTCAATACTTTAGAAAAGTGCAGGATCTCAATGAATTGGAAAGAATCACATATGAAGTTGATAAACAATTATTATTTTACCCCATTTAAATTAGGGAAAATATATACACAAATATTTGCTTGTCCACGATGTTCTAGTCTTGAAGCTGATACCCTACATATGTTAAGCCAATGTCCAAAGATTTATCAGTTCTGGAGAAAGATTTTATTTTGGGTTAATAAAAATTATACTACTACTATTACTGTAGAGCCAGAAGAAATTATCTTGCTTAAAATCCAAGAGGATAATCAGCCCTTGCATAAAATAATTTAAATACAATAATCCTCTCAGCCAGACACTTAATACTGAAATTCTGGAAAGGGAAAACAGCGCCAAGCTTCTCACTCTTTATTAGTGAAGTACAGAATCAAATAATATTCAAATCTTTTCCCCTACAGTTGTCAGGAGAAAAGAAAAAAAGTTTATAGAGGGCTGGCTTCCCATAATTAAAACATATACACTACAGATGTAAAAATGTATCTTAACCCCTTTCCTGAGCTCGAAAAGCTTTGCAGATTTAGTAGTATTAGATATATATATCCAAGTGAATGGGTTTCTATGTACAGAGAACCATATTAATAGTTAGAGAGGTTTGAGGACAATATGTAGGACAACCTGAATTCAGACTTAATGATAAGCTTATGATGGGAGGGATATTAAGGGGAGGGGTCTTGCCCCGGGGTGAGGGTTTTTTCCCTGTTTGTGTTTTTTTTTTTTTATTGTTTTGGTTATTTTAATTTTAAAAAGAAATATAAAAACCCAACAGTGGTAAAATGATTACAGCATCATTTTTTATTTACAATGCATAAATTGTCTTTAAGTTCATGTGATATTCATTTAAAACAACCTGCATGGTGTGAAGCAGACACACAATGTTTTCTATTAGTATATCACTTGTTGGCAATAAATACATTTAAAAAAAAAGACATCCGGCGCGGAGCATCCTCTTCTGTTTACAGCTACTGAAGAATGAAGGTTCCTTCAAGGGACGTCATCCAAGATGGCGTCCTTTGAATTCCAATTGGCTGATAGAATTCCAGATTCTAATCAGCAAAAAGAATGTGAACTCAATCCTATTGGCTGATTGGATCAGCCAATAGGATTGAAGCTCAATCCTATTGGCTGATTGCATCAGCCAATAGGATTGTTTCACCTTTAATTCAGATTGGCTGATAGAATTCTATCAGCCAATCGGAATTCAAGGGACGCCATCTTGGATGACGTCCCTTAAAGGAACCTTCATTCTTCAGTAGCCGTCAACAGAAGAGGATGCTCTGTGCCGGATGTCTTGAAGATGGAGCCGCTCCGCTTCGAAAGGATGAAGATAGAAGATGTCGTCTGGATGAAGACTTCTGCCCATCTGGAGGACGACTTCTTGCTGCTTGGATGAAGACTTCTCCCAGCTTCATTGAGGATGGATGTCCGGTCTTCAAAAACTGTAGGTGGATCTTCGGGGGTTAGTGTTAGGTTTTTTAAGGGTTTATTGGGTGGGTTTTATTTTTAGCTAAGGGTTTGGGCAATGGAAAAGAGCTAAATGCCCTTTTAAGGGCAATGCCCATCCAAATGCCCTTTTCAGGGCAATGGGGAGCTTAGGTTTTTTAGATAGGATTTTATTTGGGGGGTTTGGTTGTGTGGGTGGTGGGTTTTACTGTTGGGGGGTTGTTTGTATTTTTTTTTTACAGGAAAAAGAGCTAATTTCTTTGGGGCAAGGCCCCGCAAAAGGCCCTTTTAAGGGCTATTGGCAGTTTAGTTTAGACTAGGGTTTTTTTATTTTGGGGGGGGGGGGGCTTTTTTTGACAGGGCTATTAGATTAGGTGTAATTAGTTTAAATATTTGATCATTCCTTTTTTATTTTGTGTAATTTAGTGTTTATTTTTTTTGTAATTTATTTAATTATATTTCATTATTGTAATTGATTTAATTGTAGTGTAATGTTAGGTGTTAGTGTAAGACAGGTTAGGTTTTATTTTACAGGTAATTTTGTATTTATTTTAACTAGGTAGTTAGTAAATAGTTATTAACTTGCCTGTTAAATAAAATTAAAACCTAAGATAGCTACACTGTAACTATTAGTTATATTGTAGCTAGCTTAGGGTTTATTTTACAGGTAAGTATTTAGTTTTAAATAGGAATTATTTATTTAATGATAGTAATTTTTATTTAGATTTATTTTAATTATATTAAAATTAGGGGTATTAGGGTTAGACTTAGGGTTAGGTTTAGAGGTTAATAACTTTAGTATAGTGGCGGCGGTGACATTGGGGGCGGTAGATTAGGGGTTAATAATATTTAACTAGTGTTTGCGATGCTGGAGTGCGGCGGTTTAGGGGTTAATATGTTTATTATAGTGGCGGTGATATCCGGAGAGGCAGATTAGGGGTTAATAATTTTATTATAGTGTTTGCGATGCGGGAGGGCCTCGGTTTAGGGGTCAATAGGTAGTTTATGGGTGTTAGTGTACTTTGTAACACTTTCGTTATGAGTTTTATACTACAGCTTTGTAACATAAAACCCATAACTACTGACTTTAGATGGCGGTATGAATCTTGATGGTATAGGCTGTACCGCTCACTTTTTGGCCTTCCAGGCAAAACTCGTAATACCGGCGCTATGGAAGTCCCATTGAAAAATGACTTTTTGAAAGGTGCGGTAGTTACTTTGCGGTAAGGCCAAAAAAGTGTGCGGTACAGCTGTACCTGCAAGACTCGTAATAGCAGCGGTAGTGAAAAAGCAGCGTTATGAGGCTTTTTCACTCATAACACAAAACTCGTAATCTAGCCTAGTTACTCGTAATCTAGTTAGTTATTTTTTTATATTTTTGTTTGTGTGCCCTGCAAGAGGCTTACATGTAAATAAAGTATATATGTTAAAAAAAGCTGAGTATCTAAGGAAAGGAAATAACAGGATTAAAAAAACCTGTGTATGTAGAAATAGTATGGAAGCAGAATTTACTTTAATATTGTATTATAAAATGTTTAATTAACCCTTTTACTGCACGTGATGACAAGTTGTCATCATCCACACAATGCAGGAGATTTAATAAGCAGTGGATGCTGCTATTTCCGCCCGTAGTTTCCGGCTCGCCGAAAACAGAAGTTAAGAAGCAGTGGTTGTAGAAACACTGCTCCTTAACTTCTCCTCCACCTTTTAGGTGGCGGACTGCAATCATCCCAATCAGATACGATTGTGCTTATTGACACCCCCTGTTGGCGGCTGCAAATGTGCAGGGGGTGGCATTGCACAAGCATTTCACTAGAAATGCTTGTGCAATGTTAAATGCTGACAGCATTTGCTGTCAACATTTAGTGAAGCCGGACGGACATGATTCGATACAGCAAACTATGCCCACCCACCATTTTATAAATTGACCCCACTGTGTTAAGTTCTGATGGCAACCATGTGTCCTTATCAGAGGGGATGCTTTTGGAGCTCATTACGACCCCACACACACACTTTCCCTCAAATTCCTTTTGCTCCAGTGGACCGGCATAGTTGCAAGAACCCGAGATACCAGTGACATCACCAATTCCCGAAAACCCAGAATTGGCAGACACACACTCCCCCACACTGTTTGCAGGCTGAAGATCTCTAGATTATTATATAACATACTAATGTTAAATTGGATGCGCCTAGCAAATGATTTTAAATAAATAATTATAATATAAAAATGTGTGATTGTGTACGCCTATTATGGTGTATAAATATATATTAAGTTCATTTACCAAAAAACAGATAAATGCTAACCAAGGTGATCCCTATGATTTGCAATATCAAAGGTCAAATTGAATAAAATATCAACAGTGATATAAAACACATATGTGCAACCTTCTCACACCTATTCAAGTGTATATATGTATCAGTGTCATAGACAGACAAAAATATCTAGAAATGTCATATACAGTGATATAAATATAGAAAACTATTCAGTTCATATTATGCAAGAAAGCACTTATCAGTTCAAATGATGTGTCTTAGCTCCCGGATAATCTGTTATCTCACAAGCAGAGAATGGAGTATGTATGTCACAATTCGATTGTGGTGAAGTATGTGGCAAGCTGCTTCTCCTGGAAGCCGTTGGAAAACACTCCTATAAATGCAGAGATGAGACAAAAAAAGAAGGCGCTACCATAGTGCAGGGTCAAAGATATCAGGTTCTCTCCCCACTCCAAATGCCCGTACTTACAGGAATCAAAGCACTAGAGTAGTGCTACAAACACATTCTGGGTTCTCACAGTTGCCCAGCTGACTGCTCCAAGTGTATTAGTACATCTCCTCTGGATCAGCTCTCCTCTGTAGGACTTAGGACTGTAGAACAGGAAAAGACTGCAAACTCCTCTGTAAGTCAGTAAAGGATATCTGACAAACACATATGCGGTGTATAAATGTGTGTAGATGAAACCGCAAACTCCTCTGTAGGTCAGTATGAGATATCTGACAAACACATGTATATATATGAATATAAAAATATAAAAAGTCTGTGGCAAGTCTAATATTACTTAAAATAAGACTTTATTAAAATCAAAGTAATCACGAGGTTTCACGGTATCAAACCGTTTTATCAAGTGTCTTTCAGTGTTTGAAAACCACTGATTAAATACATTTATTCAGCGTCTTAGGATTAGAGTCTGCACCGTCATTCAACTCGTGATTGGGCTAGCTCCGAGGGAGTGTCTATACATCATAGAATTCATTCACAATTCATTCACAAAATGTAAGTATGGGGCTTATTGCTCATGGTGATTGGTCCATCTTTCAACCAATGTTAGCACTAATCTGGCTGACACCTCCATACTCATTAGTATTTGATGAAATAGTTTATCTGCTTACATTATTCATCTTGATAATAATGTTCATATTAGCCCAAGACATTGCTGAATAATAGTGCAGACGCAACGTGTCAATTCCCTTACAATCTAAAATATTGTGAATGGTACTAAACATATACCTAATTATACAATATACTCCTGCGATGATGGATCCGATACTCATACTGGTAATTAACATTACAAAAACGGGGGTACATAAATATCACAACAAACAGGCAAAATCGCAACTAAATTTTGATAAATATGTTAGCGGATGTAATAGTAAATCCAAATTCTAGCCAAACCACAACTGAATAACTTAAACAATATTAGGCAAATGACGAACACCATACCAAGGTGCGTGCGTAAACCGCACATCTAATAGTTCTACTAAGGGAATACATCAATAATAAATCATAATGTAAAAGTAGGTTACTGGATTTCAGCCTAAAAAACCTCCTTATCAGTACTGAAATTAATATAAAATAAAAGTGTCCTAATGGTTGTCATTCAAAGATGTGACCAAAATTTATGTTATTGTTACAGACCTAAATGTGAAACTATTAATATCACTAAGACCACCTACAACTATAAAATCATGCAGATCACTAATCGGCATATATATTAGTCACCTAAATATACACAATTCAATATCTGCTCAGTATAATAACCCAAAAAAAAACCTGGTGAGGGATCTCATGGATAGCTGATACGTTGGATCTATTTTAAACAGACCCCGTATGTTTGGTACAGTAATGATTGTAGTATTGTACTTTAATATAAGCTGTACTAAAGCCCATTGTGGTCACCCATATACAATTATCTATATCATCCCTAATAGTGTGGCACTGTACCATTCACATGGATACCTAGGGAAAAAAAGGCATCTTAATATGGGTATATTGATCCTACACTAGAGCTATATTTGTCCAAATTGTATGCAATAGTGTGTGTCATCCTAGTTAGTGCTCAGCTATATTAGTCATATACCTATAGAACATGGTGTAGTCTTACAGATTGCACGTAGTCCCCCTCTTCAGATATAAATTGTGAGCATGTTGTATTAAAAATAATACCAAAATCTCAGAGATCAAGTTGGAACTAGTACCAAAATCTCAGAGATGGAGGGGACAAGGAATATCCCACTAAGATATCTATACCCTAGTTGTTAAAAGCTGCCATATCAATATTTTCATTGAGTCCATAGGGGTTCAATGTTTTTAATTTCCATATCCAGTATGTTTCTCGTTGTCTAAGATGTAAAAGTCTATTTCTACCCCATTTTGACTATTTCCAACGGATACATTCTTAAAATATTGGGTTCTCCTGGATGGCATTTATTACCATGTCTTGGTATACTGTGATTTTTAGCTTTATTCTTAAGATTCCTCATATGTTCACCCCACCTCTTTTTCAGGGGTCTAGAGGTCCTCCCGATATATTGGAGATCACACTTACACTCCAATAAATATACAACGAAAGAAGAGTCACAAGTAAAATGTGTATCAAGTTCATAGATTTCTCCCGTAGAATATAAATTGACCACTATCTTTTTTCCTAGTGTATGATCACATAGACCACAGAGGGATCTACTACATCTAAAAAAGCCGGGTTTGTATATGCCAACCCCATTTGGTTTAGCACATCCTTTATGTTTAATGTTGGTATGATTTCTTTTCATCAATACCTTACTCGGGGATAGTTTATTCTTTATAGTAGGCGCTCTTCTTAAAGTACATATAGGTTTTTCTTCTAGAAGACTATTTAAAATTGGGTCTTCCTGGAATACATACCAATGCTTACTTAGAATCTTCTTGATTTTCTCATGATTATTATTATATTGGGTGATGAATCTTAAATTATTTTTATCCTTCTTCCTATGTGTATTCTTAGATTGGTCAGTTGGACAAATTGAATCTCCACTAACTTTATTTCCAGTCCCAGTATTCCTTGAATTATTCATTAATAAATCATTTCTATTTTTATTACGTGCTCTGTTCAAGCTATCCTTGACCAAATCTAGTGGTTATTGTTTCTCGAAAAATCTTTCTTTAAGGAGTTGTGCCTGTTTCTCAAATGTTATGAGATTTGTGCAGTTCCTCCTGATTCTACAAATTTGATTGAAAGGAATATTTGTTTTCCATGGTTTGTAGTGATTGCTATGATAATTTAATTATCCGGGAGCTAAGACACATCATTTGAACTGATAAGTGCTTTCTTGCATAATATGAACTGAATACTTATCTATATTTATATCACTGTATATGCCATTTCTAGATATTTTTGTCTGTCTATGACACTGATACATATTTACACTTGAATAGGTGTGAGAAGGTTGCACATATGTGTTTTATATCACTGTTGATATTTTATTCAATTTGACCTTTGATATTTGAAATCATAAGGATCACCTTTGGTTAGTATTTATCTGATTATTTGGTAAATGAACTTAACATATATATTTATACACCATAATAGGCGTACACAATCACACATTGTTATATTATAATTATTTATTTAAAATCATTTGCTAGGCGCATCCAATTTAACATTAGTGTGTTATATAATAATCTTTGATTATTGGGTTGGTTTTGTTGGATAGCGACTACACGTTTGTCTCACAACGGTGAGAACACTGCATTAAATTACAATGTATAATTTAGATATTTTATATTCATCACAATCACAGAATATAAAATATTATACATATCTTTTACATTAGTTATATTTCATTGTCACTAATAGGTTGTATTTGCAAGATGCAAAACAAAGAACAGAGAAATAATAGTAGATTAGCTTTTAAGACTAGTGATGAAGGCATGGAGAACACTGTGAGAACAATAGTATATTATCTATGACACAACTACTCCACAAGCTGGAAGATGCCCTCAAAAGGGAGCATAGACACTGGTGGGAAATTGACACCCTAAAAAAGTATAAAGAGAAGGGACATATCCCTAGGGGTTTGAGATTGCTCAAGATCTGTTCTTTTAAAAATGATGAAACTCTAACCAAGAAATGGCAGAATATTCTGTCAGAATGCTCATTCGAATTGATAGATTTATTGATAGAGTTTAGAGAATCATTATTAAATGAGACTGAAACCGAGATTGAGCAACTCCAACTCCTTTTATCCAAGTTTGAGTTTAAAGAGTTTACAAGGAAAATGACAGAGATACAAGATAAAGTGGATGCTTTTCATAGAAAACTTATACAGATCAAACAGAAAAAAACTTCTAAGGGATGAGAAAGATTATATAGAGGGTACAATATATAACTATAACTCTAAAGAACCAGTAGAAAAAACAAGAGGGGAGACCTTAGAACAGAATCATGAGATCGGGAATAATACCCCATCAGAGCCTTGGACTAGGGTCCATTATAAAAAAACGAAAGATAAAAAGAAAAACAATATCTATAAACCGCATAATAAGTTTCATCACCCTAAAGATCAATAGAATTTTACATCTGAACCCACGGATTCTCCCTCTACTTCATATAGGTACAATTATGAATGGAAATCACATGAGCATCATCCCAATAGATCATATAGAGATAGAGAAGAGAGAGAGGACTATTCCATTAACAACAACAGACATATGAGGGATCAAGAAGATTATTCCTATCAGGGATCTAATTACCATAATAAGAATACACACAATAACCCTAAACGGGGAAATGTTAATTTTTCACGAGCACAGGAACAGTAACATCATCAGGGTTTTCAGACACCTCAAGGACTAAAAAACAGATTATATCAACAGAGACAAGCTTCGGTCCATCTGAAGCAATTAGAGAGGGAACACACAGAGAACAGACATACTCCCCTCAGATGTACAATACAAACAACCAAAGAAAAAGGTCCTATGCAAGTGTGGCGGCCGAGGGAGAGCCAAATCTTCCAAAAAGAAGAAACTTGAATGAATGAAAAAAAGTATCTCTAATCTCTCAAGCTATGACTTGAGTAATGAAGAAATATGTGTACTAAACAGAGGGCTGGCTTTCTGTCCATCAAATGACCATCATTTATTTGAATTGTTTGTAGACCTTAATAGGTTTGTACACAAGCTTTCTGTACAAAGATATTTCTGCGAAAAGAAATTAACAAATACAGATTTATTACCCATAGTAACTGACAATATGGTTGATAGACCGACCTCTGACATTATATACTATGAGACTGATGTATTGTGTGATGAACTATTTGATGGTTATATCCAAACAGATCTAGATAATAGATCCAATTTCAACCCTCCTGTGACAAGTCAGAGTATTCAACTTTTCCAAAATCTGGTTCTGGAAGAGTTTGGTAAATTGAAAAAAGGCAACAATAGAAATGCCAACATGAATATTTATGAGTTTAAAGCTTTATCCAGACTTGCTAATAATAAGGATTTAGTGATCAGGCAGGCGGACAATGGGGGTGGTATAATTATACAGAATTTTGATGATTATCTTAAAGAAGCGAATAGAATACTATTAGATTCTGAGTATTAAAAGAAATTAACCTTCAATCCCACACAGAAATTTTTGAGTAGTCTTATTAGACTGATTGATAAAGGATGGTTGGAAGGTATTATCAACAAGAAAAAGAGAGATTTTCTGATACCACTCAATCCGAATTTAGCATACTATTACCACCTCCCCAAGATCCACAAGTCTAGGATAGACCCTCCAGGCCACCCTATTATTTCCAGGATCGGCAACCTGACTTGTAATCTTTCAGAGTATGTTGATATTTTTTTAAAGAAACCAGTATTCAAGCTCTGTTACTATATTAAAGACACACCAGACTTAATCTCGAAAATATCAGGTATAGAGAAGGATAATAGGAAACTTATATGGATGACTTGTGATGTTTCATCACTATATTCGAACATTTCACACCATGTACGCATTGAAACAGCAGATGCCTTCCTTAAAAGAGATATATACTTACCTGAGAAACAAAGGATATTTTTGTTAGATGCAATAGCATTTGTCTTGGAACACAATTATTTTGTGTTCCAGGAGGAATTTTATATTCAAATCAAGGGAACGGCCATGGGGACCAGATTCGCCCCAAGTTTTGCTAACTTGTTTATGGGGATATTTGAGGAGAGATACATCTACTCCTCTCCCCATAAGGTGAGTCTGGTCTTCTATGGCCATTTCATTGATGATTTGTTATTTATTTTGGAGGGCACCAAAATTGAGGCTGAAAGCTTCGCCAAGTCTCTTATCTGTAATGATATGGGTATTAACTTTACATATAAAATAGAGGAGGATTCTATAGATTTTTTGGATCTCATCCTTGAGTGGGACAAGGAAGGAAATTTAATTTCAAGCACACACTTTAAGGATGTAGATACTAATAGCTATTTAAATTATCATAGCAATCACTACAAACCATGGAAAACAAATATTACTTTCAATCAATTTTGTACAATCAGGAGGAACTGAACGAATCTCATAACATTTGAGAAACAGGCACAACTCCTTAAAGAAAGATTTTTGGAGAAACAATACCTACTAGATTTGGTGGAGGATAGTTTGAACAGAGCACGTAATAAAAATAGAAATGATTTATTAATGAATAACTCAAGGAATACTGGGACTGGAAATAAAGTTAGTGGAGATTCAATTTGTCCAACTGACCAATCTAAGAATACACATAGGAAGAAGGATAAAAATAACTTAAGATTCATCACCCAATATAATAATAATCATGAGAAAATCAAGAAGATTCTAAGTAAGCATTGGTATATACTCCAGGGAGACCTGATTTTAAATAGTCTTCTAGAAGAAAAACCTATATGTACTTTAAGAAGAGCGCCTACTATAATGAATAAACTAGCCCTGAGTAAGGTATTGATGAAAAGACATCATACCAACATTAAACATAAAGGATGTGCTTAACCAAATGGGGTTGGCATATACAAACCCGGCTTTTTTAGATGTAGTAGAGCCCTCTGTGGTCTATGTGATCATACACTAGGAAAAAAAGATAGTGGTCACTTCATATTCTACGGGCGAAATCTATGAATTTGATACACATTTTACTTGTGACTCTTCTTTCGTTGTATATTTATTGGAGTGTAAGTGTGGTCTCCAAAATATCGGGAGGACCTCTAGACCCCTGAAAAAGAGGTGGGGTGAAAATATGAGGAATCTTAAGAATAAAGCTAAAAATCACAATATACCAAGACATAGTAATAATTGCCATCCAGGAGAACCCAATATTTTCAGAATGTATCTGTTGGAAATAGGGAAGTCAAAATGGGGTAGAACGAGAAACATAATGGATATGGAAATTAAAAACATTGAACCCCTATGGACGCAATGAAAATATTGATATGGCAGCTTTTAACAACTAGACTATAGATATCTTAGTGGGATATTCCTTGTCCTCTCCATCCCTGAGATTTTGGTACTAGTTCCAACTTGATCTCTGAGATTTTGGTATTATTTTTAATACAACATGCTCACAATTTATATCTGAAGAGGGGGACTAAGTGCAATCTGTAAGACTACACCATGTTCTATAGGTATATGACTAATATAGCTGAGCACTAACTAGGATGAAACACACTATTGCATACAATTTGGACGAATATAGATTTAGTGTAGGATCAATATACCCATATTAAGATGCCTTTTTTTCCCTAGGTATCCATGCGAATGCTACAGTACCACACTATTAGGGATGATATAGATAATTGTATATGGGTGACCACAATGGGCTTTAGTACAGCTTATATTAAAGTACAATACTACAATCATTACTGTACCAAACATACGGGGTCTGTTTAAAATAGATCCAACTTATCAGCTATCCATGAGATCCCTCATCAGGTTTTTTTTGGGGATTATTATACTGACCAGATATTGGATTGTGTATATTTAGGTGACTAATATATATGCTGATTAGTGATCTGCATGATTTTATAGTTGTAGATGGTCTTAGTGATATTAATAGTTCCACATTTAGGTCTGTAACAATAACATAAATTTTGGCCATATCTTTGAATGAAAACCATTAGGACACTTTTATTTTATATTAATTTCAGTACTGATAAGGAGGTTTTTTAGGCTGAAATCTGGTTACCTACTATTACATTATGATTTATTATTGATGTATTCCCTTAGTAGAACTATTAGATGTGCGGTTTACGCACACACCTTGGTAAGGCGTTTGTCATTTGCCTAATATTGTTTAAGTTATTCAGCTGTATTGGCTAGAATTTGGATTTACTATTACATCCGCTAACATATTTATCAAAGTTTAGTTGCGATTTTGCCTGTTTGTTGTGATATTTATGTACCCCCGTTATTGTAATGGTAATTACCAGTATGAGTATCGGATCCATCATCTCAGGAGTATATTGTATAATTAGGTATATGTTTAGTACCATTCACAGGATTGTATTTTACTGAGATATTTTAGATTGTAAGGGATTTGACACGTTGCGTCTGCACTATTATTCAGCAATGTCTAGGGCTAATATGAACATTATTACCAAGACGAATAATGTAAGCAGATAAACTATTTCATCAAATACTAATGAGTATGGAGGTGTCAACCAGATTAGTGCTAACATTGGTTGAAAGATGGACCAATCACCATGAGCAATAAGCCCCATACTAACATTTTATGAATGAATTCTATGACGTATAGACACTCCCTCGGTTAGCCCAATCGCGAGTTGAATGACGGCGCAGACTCAATGTGAATCCTAAGACAATGAATAAGCATATTTAATCCATGGTTTTCAAACATTGTAAGACTAAGACACGTGATAAAACGGTTTGATACCGTGAAACGTCATGATTACTTCGATTTTAATAAAGTCTTATACATTTTTTGTAATATTAGACTTGCCACGGACTTTTTATATTTTTATATTCATATATATACCACCCATGTGTTTGTCAGATATCTCATACTGACCTACAGAGGAGTTTGCGGTTTCATCTATACACATTTATACACTGCATATGTGTTTGTCAGATATCCTTTACTGACTTACAGAGGAGTTTGCAGTCTTTTCCAGTTCTACAGTCCTAAACACGGTTGGTTACAGAGGAGAGCTGATCCAGAGGAGCTGTACTAATACACTAAGAGCAGCCAGCTGGGCGACTGTGAGAACCCAGAATGCGTTTGTAGCGCTACTCTAGTGTTTTGATTCCTGTAAGTACGGGCATTTGGAGTGGGGAGATAACCTGATATCTTTGACCCTGCACTATGGTGGCGCCTTCTTTTTTTGTCTCATCTCTGAAGATGGCTAGGCATTTATAACAGATCATCAAAAAAGGTTCCTAGAGACCCCCATGACCCCCTGTTTTACCCCCCAGAAGCCCTCTTTAAAATAAAGCCCCTGTACAGGTTTTTTTTAGCCAAGTGATTACTGTAGTAATAATGATCCCCTGATGTGAATAAATGTGCATTTATTTGAGAAGAGGCTCATTTGAGCCACTATGTGCACATCAATGTTATGTTCATATACCCAAAGGGCCTTTTAATTTGTGGATAACACCTTCTGTTTACAACAAAGTTTAGAAAAATCACACATACACACTAGTTTTTACAACCTTGTTTATTACATTTTTAATAATAATATACTTTTTTTTTTTTTTACACATTTTATGATTGAATTTTCAAGTATCATGAAAATGGACATAACAAAATGGTATAGTGTGAATCTGCTGGGTCTGCTAAAAAAAAATAATAAAAAAAAAAAAAAGAACACTAGAATTACTGTATATGATATGTGAATTACAGAATTACTGTATATAATATGTGTGGGCTTCTCACTGTAAAATGACCTACAGTGGTGCTTAAAAGTGAGCAGCATCTAAAAACTCCAAAACAACTTAGCACATGGGTGTAAATGGCACAGCAGGTAAATAGTCAAAGGGACAGTCTAGTCAAAATTAAAATTTCATGATTCAGATAGGGCATATAATTTTAAATAACTTTCCAATTTACTTTTATCATAACATTTGCTTTGTTTCCAAACCCTTGAAGGCCGTCTCTTATCTCAGTGTGTTTTGACAGTTTTTCCCAGCTAGACAACACTAGTTTTTATGTACCATATAGATAACATTGTGCTCACTAACGTGGAGTTATTTATGAGTCAGCACTGATTGGCTAAAGAGCAAGTCTGTCAAAACAGCTGAGATAAGGGGGCAGTCTGAAGAGGCTTAGATATAAGGTAATTACAGAGATAAAAATATATTAATATAACAGTGTTGATAAGGTAAAACTGGGGAATAGGTAATAAAGGGATTATCTATCTTTTTAAACATTACAAATTATTGAGTAGTCAGTCACTTTAAGCTTAAAAAATGTGTTATACTTTTATTATTTATTTTATCCCATCGTCCTGAAATTTAATTTGGAAAATGTAATTACCAATTCTGATAATTGGAAGTGCACACGAGAAATGTGGATTGTATCCTCCAAATAAGACAAGTAGTGAGAGGAGCTTTCTCATTGAAAAACATTTACAGCAATTAACGTATAAATGTATTCAGGAAGATTTTCCACTCAACTAGTATGATAATTTACTTTCAGCATTGAACAAAAACTGGCATATTTTGACTTTGGATAACAAGGTCAGAAATGTTATTGGTGAAAGGCCGTTACTGACGGCCCGGAAAGCACAGAGTTTGAGAGACATCCTGGTGAAGCCAGTTTGTGAGAAGTCCCTCAAATGCAGATTGGCTGAGAAAGGACAGAGGTATTAAGGGGAGCTACCCGTGTGGACACTGTGTTTACTGTACCCACATGGATAGCACAAAACAATTCTCTGTCCAAGATGGAAAAATCTACAACATCAGGGTTTTCTTTAACTGCAAATCAGAGGGAGCAATTTATCTCCTCCGGTGCTCGTGCCCGGTCTTTTACGTTAGAAAAACGAAAAGTTTGGTAAAGGACCGGGTACAGGAGCATCGGGATGATATCTTGCATTCCAAAGATACAAGTGTAGCGAGACATTTCTGCACTTTCCATAATGGAAATGTAGAGACTTTGAAATTCACCATTATAGATAAAGGCATTACTAATGGTAGGGGTAGAAACAATGAGAAGGTGCTTTTACAAAAAGAAGCCAAATGGATTTACAGATTGGGCACTAGATTTCCAGCTGGTTTGATTGAAAAACTGGAGTATGCTAGTTTCCTATAAATAATAAACTGTTTATCCTTTTATAATTCTATAGATTAGGTACCTGGCAGAGTATATGTGATGATATAAAGTATGCAAATTCTGTTAGGATGTAAAAGAGATTTGGAATGCTGAGGAATTAAGCAGGTCCAGTGTATACAAAAATGTTTTACATCCTGACTTTTGGTTGTACTTTAACACTTTAAACCTCTTTAAGGGCTATTGTGGTGAAAACAGCTTTAAGAGAAGAATCACCAATATATGGGAGGTTCACCTGTGATTTCTCAGGTGTACCTTTAAAAGAGGAAGTCCAGTGAGGACTCCTTATGCCCTGATGAACCCCTGTGACACACACTTGCTGTGGGGGTGAAACGGTCGTTGGCTGTGCTGTGTTTTAAACTTCAGGATAAAAGTCGACAAAGCTCCTGAAATCTATATGATATATGTGGTAAAGCAAAGGTGAAAAAGTGATTGTAACTTTACAAGTCTGGACATTCGTAAAACGTATTGCTATGCTTGGAGCGCTGATAAGAGAGCGCCTTCTTTACACTGTGAAATACTAGCCTGGGAAATGGAAAGTCTGTGTTGAGAGGAGTATCTGAAGTACAACACAAGAAGCGTGAGTTTAAACTCCATCTATGGAACGTTCATAGAAGTGAGAACTGTGGTTTATTTGTGGCAGCTTTTTGGCTATATAATATGCTAAGGTACATCTTGGTAATTGGTATCGCCTGCTAAACTAGTGGAAGCCTGGTTCTTTCATTGGTAATTAAATATCGCCTGCTAAACGAGTGGAAGCCTGGTTCTTTCATTGGTGACCAAGTGCATATACGGCGGAGACCTTTGGGAAGCAACTCCCATCCAAACAACCTATTGCAGACCGATGACGATCACATCGTCCCTCCTCCAGTGACGTCACACGCTAAGATAGCGTTACTCTGACAGTGCATGCTTGCTGGAAGTAGTGGAAGAAAATGCCAAAGATAAGTGCTTGTTTGTTTATATCTCACAATCCATGATCAAGGTAGCAGCAGGAATTGCTGTGGTCTGTATCACGCCAACTGTTTAAAAAAACTCTCTGTAACTAGCTATCGGGCTTACTCTGTAAGTAAGTAAGTGTAGAGCCAAATAGGCTTGCAGCAACATAAGGGTTAAGGCTGTCTGGGAGAGTGAAGTTAGAGGGAGTATCTGGTGTTTGCAGGGGTAGGGAGTGGCTTACCTTTCTTATACTGAAGCCCTGCAGTTCCTGTTCCTCTTTGACCTTGGACAAGAAGCTGACAAGTTGCCCACCCTCCCACCCATTTTGCGGCATGAGAGTTTAGGTAGGGTGCTAAGGCAGAGGTAGGGATAGGTGTCCTAATCTGTGTAAGTCCTTGGCTGTAGTTTTACCTCCCTCTGCGACTAACCGGCTTAAGCGGCAGGTTGTCTCAGAGCCTATTGGATGGTAGGTTAAAAAAGCACCCTAACTGCGGGAGGTTTGCGGCCCAGTAGCGGCGAATGGGGGGAGTGATGGCCAGGCTGATGAGGGTGGGGCCCGATTACTTCAGTTAACTGGAGTGCCCCACCCCCCTCTGGGTAGGTAGGCCAGAAGAACTCGTAACACCCCTAGTAGCATTTCCATTTCTCGTGCAGAGTTTTCTGCTGTTGCCTTCCATCAGGCCGCTCTCCTCTGTAGTCCTCTCATTTGCCGCCATCTGTTGAATTATTTATCTGTCGGTTTATTTAATAGTTAATCCTAAAGTTATAGGTTAATAAAAGGGACCAGTGATGGTTCAAATTTTACCCAAACACTTGTGTCTGTCTTTATTAAGGTTAGGCCCCCGTGGGCCAGTTAAAGCACAGTTATTGCCATTATTAACCCCTTAACGACCGAGGACGTGCAGGGTACGTCCTCAAAAAAAAGGCAGTTAATGCCTGAGGACGTACCCTGCACGTCCTCGGTGTGGAAAGCAGCTTTAAGCGATCCTGTTTGCTTCCAGCTGCTTTCCGGTTATTGCAGTGATGCCTCGATATGGAGGCATCCTGCAATAACCTTTTGAAGCCATCCGGTGCAGAGAGAGCCACTCTGTGGCCCTCTCTGCACCGGAGATCGGTGGCTTCCTTCGTTGGTGGGTGGGAGCATTACCGGGAGGCGGGGGGCGGCCATCGATGGCCCTGGAGATGTGGAGGGGGGCGGGATCGTGGGCGGGGATGCCCGGGGGCGCGCACGGACGCGCGCGCGTGCACGGGAGGGCGGGGACGGGCGCGTGCACGGGGAGGGAGCGGGTGGGAACCGCTACACTACAGAAAAAGGTGCAATCAGTTTAAAATAACTGTAGAAAAAAAACAATCAATGAGGTGGTTGGGGTTTGTGGTGGTGGTGGGGGGGGGGTTTGGGGAAGCTACACTACAGAAAAAAAAAAACTTAAGAAAAAAAAGCACTTTTTTGTATAAGCTGGGTACTGGCAGACAGCTGCCAGTACCCAAGATGGCCCCAATAAGGCAGATAGGGAAGGTTACAAAGCTGTTTTGGGGGGGATCAGGGAGGTTGGAGGCTAAGGGGGGTCCTATACAGCAGAATAATTATTATTTAAAAAAAAAAAAAAAACCTATACCCCCCAAAAAGCTTTTATTTTAGTACTGGCAGACTTTCTGCCAGTACTTAAGATGGCGGGGACAATTGTGGGGTGGGGGAGGGAAGGGAGCTGTTTGGGAGGGATCAGGGGGTCTGATGTGTCAGGTGGGAGGCTGATCTCTACACTAAAGCTAAAATTAACCCTGCAAGCTCCCTACAAACTTCCTAATTAACCCCTTCACTGCTAGCCATAATACACGTGTGATGCGCAGCAGCATTTTGCAGCCTTCTAATTACCAGAAAGCAACACCAAAGTCATATATATCTGCTATTTCTGAACAAAGGGGATCCCAGAGAAGCATTTACAACCATTTGTGCCATAATTGCACAAGCTGTTTGTAAATGATTTCAGTGAGAATCCTAAAATTGTGAAAAATTTAACGTTTTTTTTTTATTTGATCGCATTTGGCGGTGAAATGGTGGCATGAAATATACCAAAATGGGCCTAGATCATTACTTTGGGTTGTCTACTACACTACACTAAAGCTAAAATTAACCATACAAGCTCCCTACAAGCTCCCTAATTAACCCCTGCACTGCTGGGCATAATACACGTGTGGTGCGCAGCGGCATTTAGCGGCCTTCTAATTACCAAAAAGCAATGCCAAAGCCATATATGTCTGCTATTTCTGAACAAAGGGGATCCCAGAGAAGCATTTACAACCATTTGTGCCATAATTGCACAATCTGTTTGTAAATAATTTCAGTGAGAAACCGAAAGTTTGTGAAAAAATTTGTGAAAAAGTGAACGATATTTTGTATTTGATCGCATTTGGCGGTGAAATGGTGGCATGAAATATACCAAAATTGGCCTAGATTAATACTTTGGGATGTCTTCTAAAAAAAAATATATACATGTCAATAGATATTCAGGGATTCCTGAAAGATATTAGTGTTCCAATGTAACTAGCGCTAATTTTGAAAAAAAGTAGTTTGGAAATAGCAAAATGCTACTTGTATTTATGGCCCTATAGCTTTCAAAAAAAGCAAAGAACATGTAAATATTAGGTATTTCTAAACTCAGGACAAAATTTAGAAACTATTTAGCATGTTTTTTTTTTGGTGGTTGTAGATGTGTAACAGATTTTGGGGGTCAAAGTTAAAAAAAGTGTGTTTTTTTTCCATTTTTTCCTCATATTTTATATTTTTTTTTATAGTAAATTATAAGATATGATGAAAATAATGGTATTTTTAGAAAGTTAATTTAATGGCGAGAAAAACGGTATATAATATGTGTGGGTACAGTAAATGAGTAAGAGGGAAATTACAGCTAAACACAAACACCGCAAAAATGTAAAAATAGCCTTGGTCCCAAACGGACAGAAAATGGAAAAGTGCTGTGGTCATTAAGGGGTTAAGGTTAGGCCCCGTGGGCCAGTTAAAGCATAGTTATCTTTATGTTTATTGAAGGTTATATTGTACCCTCCCCTCTTTCCTGGAATCGACAAGGTAAGCCTTTAATCCATTAAGACTTATATAATGTGTTCCTATGTTCAAAGGCATGTTAGGTAGTCATTCCTTTATGTATGCATGTATATATGCTATTTAAAGTGCAGAGGTTTGTCTGAGATATTTCACTTTGATGTATTGAACCGTATTATTAACCCAGGTTCTTGTAGCATATGTATGCTTAGGTAATTTTTGTCCTATTCTTTTGTTCTTTGTTCTTTACCATGTATACTGTGGTGTTTTTGTAAACATTTTGTACACTTTATATGGTGTGGCTAAGCTTTCAACAATGATCCACTAATGTGATGTGGGAAAATAAACAAATTTGAATTTTAATATTTTTTGGTCTGTGTGCCTGTATTTTGCCCTTGCCTTTTCAGAACACTAAGATATGTTCTGGAGCACATTCTCTCTATATAGACATTTATATATTAATTGTTAAGGATGGCACCAGGGATATATATTCAGCAATATGCTCTACTCTCTCACATTTTTTATTCTTTATGCTAATTTACTATAGAAAAAATCCTGCAGTTTCAAAATGTTTTTTTGTGTACCTTTAAATAGAAACAAGAAATTATTTTTTGTGCAGTAACAAAAAATACAATACTTGTGCAAAATATCATAATATACATTTCATTTTATAGCAGAGTAAAAGTAGCCTATGGAACCTCTATCTTAATTATTGAAATATAAGTTCATATTCAAATGATTGTGTGTTTTTTTCTGGTTTAGCCTATCACAGGGTTGCCATTGCATTTCTCAAACAAAAATCCAAACCTGATCAATGGAGTATTAAAAAAACTAGTGCTTCATTTAATAATCTTTTTTTTTATTTTTTTAGAATGGAAAAAAAAAAAAACTTAATGATGTGGCAATGTGTTTAAGCAACTACCTTACAGTCTTTTCTGAAATCTAGCAAGTTAGTGAGTGCTATTTACAAGGTTAATAAATGGGCTTTCATAACCAATCTATAGTCATGTAAGTTTGGAGACGTGTTTTCTTATGAAATTGCAAATACTTGCCTGTAAAAAAAAGCAAAAACAAATAAAGTTTATTGAAAGTAGACCAACATTAGATCAATGGTTTTAACTTCTCTAAAGTTTCATATAGTGAAAATTAAAGTAAAATTGAATTTAGTATAACTGTAAAATATAAAATGTAATATAACTCTCTTTCTTTGTGCACTTATATATCATTATGCAAACATAATTTTAAGTTATTTTACAACTTCAATTTGCAAATAATTATCTCTGATGAAATTGATGTTTGTTCCCCAGAATTTATCATCACTTCTTAATTAGATTTGAACAAACGTTTGCTGTGAATCTAACGCTATAAAAAAAAAAAATCAAAACTCGTTTTTCATCAAATGCTAATGGTAAGTTTTGTGCTGTCTGACTGCATTTCAAGTATAAAAAAATAACTTTATTTTGCTATAAATATTTTTGTGGTGGTATAGATGAGCAAACTTCAGACATATTTTTTCAAGCATTGCAACGTTTTTCTCTCATATATATATATATATATATATATATATATATATATATATATATATATATATATATATATTAATATATATATATATATATATATATATATATATATATATATATATATATATATATATAGATAAAATGGAAAAGTTGAAATTTGACCATTTGACCATTTGATACGTCTGTATATACATATTTTAATTTTTTATATATTTTTTATTATTATTATTTTTTAATTATTATTGCTTTTTATAATTTTTATAATTTTTAGATTTATAATTTTATTTACATATATGGTATAACCAGGGGCACATTGATTGTATTACCATTCCAGTGGTATACTCTGCCCATCATCATTGTTCTACCCCTAGTTATTAGCGCCTCCTATAGGGGATTTGTGGTATTACATCAGTATCACAAATATCCCTGATAATATATATATATATATATATACACAGCCCTTATTTGCATTAAAATTAAAGAACCTTTAATTTTGTAGAACTGCATAAGCAACACATGCATAATAAAAAAAATTATTTGACAAATTTCAAAGCTTGCTTTCATTTTACTGTATGTAGCTGTCATCACCCAATCACGTACTCATATACATACATACATGCTAGATTATGAGTGAAACGCTCGCACATAAACTTTGCTGAAAGGAGGCTTTTTGCATGTGTCAGGTTGCACCCGTATTACAAGTTAAAATTAAAAAAGATAGCGCAAGCACAAAAACATGATGCGTGCAAAAAGTCGAACTTCGAATATCGTGACCGCATTAAAGTATTCTCCCACAGAAGTCAATGGAGCGTGCAAACTGCCCATAACACCCATACTCCCATGCTAAACCGATCATGTTTATTCAAATAGTAAAAACCTTATATGAATTATGAACATTTCCCATTTGAATGTTCTTCATTTTGAAGAATATGTTTTATTTATTCCTAAAAAAATGTTGCTATATATATATCTCTGATGATTTTTTTGGTGTAAAATATAGTTCACTCTCTCTTTTTCTCTATGTGTGTATACATATGTGTTTATGTGTTTATATGTGAATATATTTTATACACATATAAATACATAAATACTTATGTACACAGATATAAACACCTTTTCTCTCAAGGAGATTACTGGGATACGCCTTCCAATCGTTTTTTTTATCAGAATTAAATAGATTAGTTTTGCAATAAAAATAAATGCCAGATTGTTGTTATATAAGCACGCTATAACCCATTTTCATTCATGACTCCCTCATTCATAGTGGGATCTGGAAAAGACACATTTCACTAATGCAACTTAAAAGGTGAAACTAATATATGAGATAGACTCATTACATGCAAAGCAAGATAGTTCAAGACGTGATTTGCCATAATGGTGATGATTATGGTTTACAGCTCATGAAAACTCCAAATCCACAATCTCAGAAAATTAGAATATTGTGAAAAGGTGCAATATTCTAGGCTCAAAGTGTCCCACTCTAATCAGCTAATTAAGCCATAACACCTGCAATGGTTCCTGAGCCTTTAAATGGTTTCTCAGTCTGGTTCAGTTGGAATCACAATCATGAAAAACACTGCTGACCTGACAGTTGTGCAGAAAACCATCATTGACACCCTCCATAAGGAGGGAAAGCCTCAAAAGGTAATTGCAAAAGAAGTTGGATGTTCCCAAAGTGCTGTATCAAAGCACATTAATAGAAAGTTATGTGGAAGGGAAAAATGTGGAAGACAAAGGTGCACAAGCAGCAGGGATGACCGCAGCCTGAAGAGGATTGTCAGGAAAGATCATTCAAAAGTGTTAGGGACTTTCACAAGGAGTGGACTGAGGCTGGAGTTAGGGCATCAAGAGCCACCACACACAGACGGATCCTGTACATGGGCTTCAAATGTCGTATTCCTCTTGTCAAGCCACTCCTGAACAACAAACAACGTCAGAAGCGTCTGACCTGGGTTAAAGAAAAACAGACCTGGTCTGTTGCTCAGTTGTCCAAAGTCCTCTTTTCTGATGAGAGCAAATTGTGCATCTCATTTGGAAACCAAGGACCCAGAGTATGGTGGAAGAATGGAGAGGCACACACTGCAAGATGCTTGAAGTGCAGTGTGAAGTTTCCACAGTCTGTGTTGATTTGGGGAGCCATGTCATCTGCTGGTTTTGGTCCACTGTGCTTTATTAAGTCCAGGGTCAATGCAGCCATCTACCAGGAGATTTTGGAGCACTTCATGCTTCCTTCTGCAGATGAGCTCTATGGGGATGCTGACTTCATTTTCCAGCAGGACTTGGCACCTGCTCACACTGCCAAAAGCACGAAATCCTGGTTCAATGACCATGGGATTACTGTGATTGATTGACCAGCAAACTCACCTGACCAGAAACCCATAGAGAATCTATGGGGCATTGCCAAGAGAGAGATGAGAGACATGAGCCCGAACAATGCAGAAGAGCTGAAGGCCACTATTGAAGCATCCTGGTCTTCCATAACACCTCAGCAGTGCCACAGGCTGATATCTTCCATGCCACACCGCATTGAGGCAGTAATTGATGCAAAAGGGGCCTAAACCAAGTAATGAGTACATACGGTATGCATGCTTATACTTTTCAGAGGTCTGATATTGTTCTAGTATGTACAATCCTTGTTTTATTGATTGCATGTAATATTCTAATTTTCTGAGATTGTGGATTTGGGGTTTTCATGAGCTGTAAGCCATAATCATCACAATTATGACAAATTACCGCTTGAACTATCTTGCTTTGCATGTAAGGAGTCTATCTCATATATTAGTTTCACCTTTTAAGTTGCATTAGTGAAATAAATGAACTTTTGCACAATATTCAAATTTTTCGCGTTTCACCTGTATAGCTCAGAGGAGAAGAGAGGAGATGTAGCTCCATTGCCTCACGAACAGCACCACCCCTTTAAATTGTAGCTGGCCAGCCCCTGCTGCTGGAGCCCTCCAGATGCCCTGGTGCCTGGGTAGACCAATCCAGCCTTGCTACAAAGACTATTGCTCAAGTCATAAAAAATAGCTTTGGACTTATAAAAAGAGCACAAACATAGAAGTGCTATTTATTGTGCTCAAGCAGTCTTTATGTAAAATAGCGTTAGTATTTTTGTGCTCCACTTGTAATCCAGGCCAATATTTTTAAATAAATGTACTAAAAAAAAAAATCCAATAGTCAGGCATTTCTCGTTTTATTGAGCTTCACTTTATTGCGCTTTGCAGATATTGCTCTTTTTACAAATATATATACACACCATCAGAAAAAAGACAGAAGACTCAGATGATGGTTAGCATTTTGTATCAATAAAGTATTTTTTGAAACAAGGATATTGAACATTTAATAGATTACAGTATGGTGTAAATATAACTTTTATATGCATTGGGAAACAAAAAAAAATGAGTGTGACTCACTTTATTGTTATATTCACTTTATTGCGGTGACCTGGAACCGAACCTACAATATCTCTGAGGTATGTCTGTCCTTTCATTAATGCCTGACAAACAGACCTCAGTGTCCACATGTGTCCACTATTAGTTAGCTATTAAAGGTATCACCTGTACATTGCTTTTGTTATTTTCTTTCAAAAGGATTTTTATTTTCTTTAAAATGATTTCATCCCTGTAATTTAATTCTGAAATTTTTGGCTGTCCACAGTTTCCCAAAAGGGTCATTGTTGTTTTTTTCATAAAATGGGTTGAATATGGGTGTTCCATGGTTGTATGTGAAATTGTCTCTCTAATCCCAGTGTAATTCTGTACAGATCTTACAGTTTTTTCTCTCCAACTAAAAGGTGGTGAGCTTTTCTCAAAACACTCACCATACTTATAACCCTAATAGAAAAACATATGCATACAAAAATATAGGCGATTGTAAGATGCTATATGCGGAAAGCAGTGTAATGTGATTTATATTGGCGGTAGGATTTCATTTTGAAAGTGCGCCCCCTGCTCCTTGCTAACTTTGCTCTATGGAGTGAAGTGTCCCTATCCATTGAGCTCCATTTCATTCAATAGGAGCCATCTCACCACTCACAATGACTGCACCTTTTAATGATCATTCCACCAGAGCAGCCACTATGAGGGTTCGTGAGAAAACCACATCTGATCTGGCGAGGTTTAGATTATGGAGCCTTAAATCTGAAGAGACATGCAAGGTCTTGAAAGTTTATAAAATACAAAACCTTGATTTGTTGGTCCATTAAAAGGTATCACAATTTACTAAATGGAACTTTTTTGGGACCAAGACCTTGTTTTCATTGAAGTGATAAAGTTTGGAAGCTGTTGGTAACATACAAATTCTCCATAGACTTTAATGGAGAAAAATGTTTTTACCACCAGTTTCCAAACTTTACCACCTCAGAGGAAACTAGGCCTTATACAACAATAACCATTTTTTCTGTTGAAACCATGTCTAAATTGTCCCATAGGTGAGTTGTTTAATCACAAGTTTATTAACAATTGTAAAAAGTGGGTTATTATGAAGTTTTGTTTTTTAATATTACAATGTTACTACTAATTTTAAGCAAAGTGAGGCAATAATGTGCTGCATTAATGTGTATTTTTTATTCTAACACCTAAGACCTCATATCTTTGAGTCCTTATAACTTTTGAATGCAATATTTTTTAAAATAATTTTTATCAGTTATGAGTGTAACTGTACTTTTAAATGTACTTTTGATGTTTTTTGTGCAACTTTTTTGTCTCACGTAACAGTTAGCCAGAGCTTTGAAGTAGCGCTAACCCGACGCATTATAAATTCGATTTCACTCAAGCAAGTGTTTAATTTCAACTCGTAATACGCACACATTTCCAACGCAAAGAGCCGGGAAATACCCCTTATCGCTCACGCACACTAGATAAAGCACCACTTGTAATCCAGCACTAAATGTGATAAACTGGGTCCCAGTAGCATGTTCCTTCTCTAGAGTTGCAAGGATTAAACAAATAGTTATTTGCAAGCAATAGTGCATTAAATAAATAATTTTATTTCTGAACTTATAAATCCTATTAACAATAATCTAATGTGAAAGTAATATATTTATTTCCAAATGTTTGGATCTCAGATCAGTGGAAACTGTATCAGCATTTAAAATAGAAAAAAAAAAGTCATACGAAATTTTAGTGGCATAGTATATTTGTCACTTTTTAATAGTAACGGAAGTGCTTTATAAATGTTATATACTGTGATGGCAATGCAAAATGTTGATTGCTTTTGATGTATAAGCAGAGTGACTGTGCACTATTATTTTGATGGAAATAAACATTTTTTAAAGTGATGTATGAGAAAAAAAAAATTGTTTTTTAATTTGAAATGTATGTGTACTGTTCAGTTCCCATGGTGTATTTAAATTTAATATAATGTATTTATTTATTCACAAAAGATTTACATTATCTTTCTTTTATTCTATTTGAAAGTGTAATGTAGTTCTATATTGAAGGGTACAGCATTTATATATTTTGTTTTCTGTTTTTAACTGACAATAATGAAAACAAAGTGTCTTTTATTCCACACTATGCTGAGTTAATATTTGTTATAATGTTTTCTAAGTAGCAACACTTGAGTTAAAGTTTAATATTATATATGTAATATGAAGTGGAACTGAGGAAAATAGTACTTGGAAGTAATTAATTAGAATATCTGCCATGTTTATAAATAACTAGCTCCTATACACGTTGTAATGAAGCTACTATGAAAATAATATCATAGCCTTTTTCATGGCAGCTCATTTTTAGTGTCTGGATCATAATTCTGCTTAGTGACATCTCTGCTTGTTGATATCACCAGCCATTAAGGATTCACTAATTCTAGTTGCTATAATAGGTAACATTGTAGGTAACATTGTTAAAACAAAATGCTGGAGCGGATGCAGACAGGAACTGCTGGAGCTGGTGCAGATATGAACTTGCTGGAGCTGGTGCAGGTAGGAACTGCTGGAGCTGTGCAGGTAGGAAGTGCTGGAGCTGGTGCAGGCAGGAACTGCTGGAGTTGGTGCAGATATGAACTGCTGGAGCTAGTGCAGGCAGGAACTGCTGGAACTGGTGCAGATAGGAACTGCTGGAGCTGGTGCAGAAAGAAACAGCTGGTGTTGGTGCAAACAGGAACTGCTAGAGCTGATGCTGACAGGAACTGCTGGAGCTGGTGCAGATATGAACTTGCTGGAGCTGGTGCAGGTAGGAACTGCTGGAGCTGGTGCAGGTAGGAACTGCTGGAGCTGGTGCAGGTAGGAGGTGCTGGAGTTGGTGCAGATATGAACTGCTGAAGCTAGTGCAGCTAGGAACTGCTGGAGCTGGTGCAGGTAGGAACTGCTGGAGCTGGTGCAGGTAGGAACTGCTGGAGTTGGTGCAGATATGAACTGCTGGAGCTAGTGCAGGCAGGAACTGCTGGAACTGGTGCAGATAGGAACTGCTGGAGCTGGTGCAGAAAGAAACAGCTGGTGTTGGTGCAAACAGGAACTGCTAGAGCTGATGCTGACAGGAACTACTGGAGCTGGTGCAGGCAGGAACTGATAGAGCTGATGCTGACAGGAACTGCTGGAGCTGGTGCAGGCAGGAACTGCTGGAGCTGATGCAGCCAGAAACTGCTGGAGCTGGTGCAGACAGAAACTGCTAGAGCTGGTGCAGACATAAATGGCTGGTGCTGGTGCAGACAGGAACTGCTAGAGCTGATGCCGACAGAAACTGCTGGAGATGGGATGGTGCAGACAGGAACTACTGGGGCTGGTGCATACAGGAACTGCTGGGGCTGATGCACACAGGAACTAATGGAGCTGGTGCAGTCAGGAACTGCTGGAGCTGGTGCAGACAGGAACTGTTGGAGCTGGACCAGGCAGGAACTGCTGGAGCTGTGCAAATAGGAACTGCTGGAGCGGGTTCAGGTAGGATCTGCTAGAGCTGGTGCAGGCAGGAACTGCTGAAACTGGTGCAGATAGGAACTGCTGGAGCTGGTACAGACAGAAACGGCCGGTGCTGGTGCAGACAGTGTGGTGACATTTTATCACTGGAATATTCACTTAGCTGTTATTGGGATCCCTTCCCCCAGGTACACCTTTCTCTCTGAACTATAGACACTCCCATTGGTCTTTTTGAGTGGCATTTGATAAGTTACTCCCTTTTGAATTGGGTTATAAAATACTGTAACACCAGAGCCTCTGTCTCTTCTATTGTATCCTGCTCCTGCTAAAAGATGGATGATGTTGGACACAGAGAATCTGGCTAAGTATTTCTGGGATAATATTCTGTGTAGCACAATTGGGGTTAGTTTAGAAAAGTTGCCCTGTATCTTAAAATGTGGACTGTATCTGTAAAATAGATTTATATATATATATATACCTGTAAATATTTATCTTATTATTAACATATATTGATTCCTAAATAAACTGTTTGACAAATAATGGAGGATCCTCATATAGTTTATTTTCACAATTTATCTGTGTTGGTTTTAGTGGTACCACCATAGAGATTTAGTATATTATATTAGAGATATTTTAAATTAATAGATAACCACATTTTGGCGGCCATGAAGTTGTAGACGAATCCATATGCCATTTAGTTTTGCAGGAATCAAATGAATGTTGATTTATTTTAAATTTAACTGCAGTAAATGTAGATTTGGTGTTTTATAGCAAAGGTTTTGTATGTAGTACTTTATTTAAAAAGCGCAAATAGTGGTTGGTTTCAAAGGCCTGTTGTATGTTTCTCAAGAAAAGCATGGCTTTAAAAAACCTGTATTTCTGGTCTGTATAAATTTGCATTTGCATAGGGGAAGCACATAATGGTTGGTTTCAGCAGGCCTGCTGTTTGTAGCTTACTAAATCTTAAATAACCCCCACAGTGTTATCTATATGGCCAATGTGTACTTCCTGTCTCTTTGTGTTGAAAAGAGATTTAAAAAAAAAGCATGTGATAAGAGGCAACCCTAAAAGGCTTAGAAATCGGCATGTGAGCCTTCCTATGTTTGGCTTCGGCTTAGAATACCAAGAGAAAAAAAGCAGGTTTGATGATGGAAGTAAATTGGGAAGTTGATTATACTAGACTGTCCCTTTAACTCTTGTATTTTTCTTGCTTTTGGAAACTGGATACTTTTATTGTTGAGCCAGTTTTCTATCAGTTTTCTAATGAATTTTAGAGACATTTCTTTTTACAAAGGATTCATTTCTGTGAATGTGTTACACCCAGAGCTGTAGCTTGCCCTGTACATAAATTTAATTCTGAATTGTATGGGAAATTGTGTAGAATTTAAAGTTAAGAAATTACAGTTTAATTAAGCTTTGTTTTGGGTAACAAAGTTAAAAATTTGCATTTCCTGTGTTTGGAGCAGATCCTGGAACCAAAACTACAGTTGAAATTAGCATTTAGAAGTTCTATAGAATCTTCCTGTACTTAAAATATTTTTTATAATTTTTCCTCAATTTGGGAAAATATCAGTAAAAAGGATTCCTTGCTTTGCTTTGTTCATTTATTTAATTTAGGTTAGTATTATTGATGGTTCACACCTTTTAAAAGAGAACAATATTTAATTTTTTTTAATTTTGTTCTGCTTAATTTCTGTTTAGTCTGGTGTTTCATTGCCCTATAGAGATTATAATTCCTTGCATTTGGGGCAGTTAAAATAGTCTGGCAAACTATGCTGTGAGAGACACACAATAGTCTGTTCCCCAGATTTAAAATAAAGAATAATGAGCAGTGGTTAGAAAAACTAAATTTAACTATATTACCACCTCTTCTGGAATGCTGACCTGCTTATAAACAGATCTATTTACTACCATTTCTACATGGCTTAACTGCTATGTCCTTTGTTGTGTAAAATTAGCATCTCAATGGTATATATATAGAAATATTTTTTTTATTATTTTAGTTCTAACGGCTATCTGTTAAAAATGTCTGGAAAAAACTATATTTCACAGGAAATCTGTGATTACTTTAACAATTACATTCATAAATATAATGGTCCATTCCTCATCCCAGAAGCTAAAAACAACAAGTGTGAAAGTGTTTTAGATATACTAACACAGGTATTAACTCTTAAAAAGATGAATAATAATAAAAGAAAATGTATGATAGCGCAGGCAGTGATTTCAACTATAAAGAGATTAACGGACATTATTGGAGAATTTACAGAGCAAAATAAAGACCTTAAATTAAAGTTAGATAACACACAGACTGACAGAGATTGTATTAAGCTTTCTGCTTTAACTAACACCATACAGATCAGTAAATTACAACGTAAATTAAAATTAACAGAGCACATCAGTAACGAATACTCAAACAAAATTACTGAGATACAGATGAAAATTGAACAAAAAGAAAAAATAATTAGTGATATTTCTGGGAACAATGCAGATAGTGATAACTTACTGCCACAAAGGAAAGAGCCAAAACAATTAGTAAAACAAGATAAAATGCAAATGGACCCCACTAAAAACCCAAGTTCTGTTCCAATTGCCCCTGTCATAATTTCTGAGAATTTTAGTAACCTGAAAGTTCCTACAGGTTTTTCAAATCAGACTAGGCCAATGACTGTAGCAGATAAAGACATTTTTAAGAAATGGTGGGGCACAATCCCCACAAACAGCTTTAATAACTTTTCACATTGGTTTCACAAGGGAACTGAAAAAGCCATAAAATTAGGTATGAGCATGCCGGAATGGACTGAATTGCTTCAAGATGCCATGGGCCCCTATGCCAACAGGTTATTAGGATTTAATTCAAGTATATGTGATCAGGCTGGCAGGATAGCTAAAACCTTTTTCAATTTTACTAGTCTAGAGAAAGAGATTAGTGAAATTACCATGAGACCACTAGATGGGCCATTTGAAGTAGCAAAAAGAGTTTTATTTTGGTGTGTGCTGCGCCAGCCACAGACCCAAATGGTCTGGGGGTCACCAGCTCACATACAGAGGGTACTTGAAGCTCTCCCCAGAAAATGTCAGGAGTTTGTAAAGCTGTATGATCCAAACTCCACAAACCTACATATGGTGCTCACTAGAGCTGAGAAGTGGTGGAATTATCACCCATACACCATTAAGGCAAATTCTGCAGTGAAGCAGTCAATGGAGAATAATCTGAATATTCACAGGCAGGAATCAGAGAGGGGTAATAGAAGGAATGTTTGTGGATATCAGAATAGTAGAGCATCAAATACAGAAAACTGGAGAGACAGGAATTTAAATGGCGATATTAACAGAGGAGAAAATTGGAGGCTGAGGTCAAATGAGATAAACAATAAGGCCAACTTAAGTTATTGGGAACTCAAACAAAAAAACAGGAGAATGAGAGATCAAATTGGGTTTCTAAAGAAGCAACTGACAGAGCTGGAGGGCTCAAATTAAATCATTCATTTTTTTTTATAAGCATATTTGTTTGCAGTACATTTGTATCGTGTAATGTGTACTTTAGTTTTAAGTTCAATTAATAATTTTAAGTATTTTTCATTATTAAGTTTTAAATGCCAATATTAAGAATGTATAGTTAATTGATGCATTCTCTTTCTAAAAAACAATAACAGATACCTCCATTGTGATTAGTTTTGGGAGGCCACATGCAATACCATTTCTATGTAAACTGTCTGAAGTCTTATCTTGCAGGAAGAAAACCAATGAAGATAGAAGGCTTCTCACCTTTCCTTCCAGTTTTTCCCCAATAACACATATTATAGATTGTTGTTTTTCAGGTGTCTTCAGGACTGATCTTACCATGAAGCTATGATGGTGGCGTTGGACAAATTAAATAAGTATAATGTATCACAATGGAGATGTAAAATGGTGCATTAGGCCAAAATAATTATATATATATAGCATAAAGGGGTAAATAATCCTATAAATCAAGCAACATAAGTTAAGTAAGGGTGCGAGTGGGATGATGCAATAACAGAGGCACTTTCCAACTTGAAGTTAATAACTGTGAATGTGGTTTCTACTGCAGATGGAGTGTTGTAGTGTGAAGTAAATATATGCCTGGTTTTAATCTTTTTTTCATTCCTTTGAGGGTCTTGGAAAAAACGAAGTGGTTCAAAGAGAGAGATTTGGTAAAGCAAAAGCAAGGACCAGATGCCAAAAGCAAGGACCAGATGCCAAAAGCTGACAACAAAGAACTTCAGTGAACCATTATAACTTTTGTTTTACAGGCACAATTCACACTTTCTTAATAAAGATTTTACTACACGCATACCCATCTAGTGTACCCACACTCACACACTCATACATTAACTTTTCCCAATATTTAAGACCATTGTATAAATGTTGCTAATGGGGTTTAGCATAGGATTTTGTGTTTCTATGTATAATTTTAAATTAATTTTTCTAATGAATTGTATAAAGTTAGATTAGGAATTGACAGTCCTAGGAAAGTACAGAAGAGCTCATATCGCCGAGGGAATGATTCCGAAGGGATGGTGGGAGAATTTCTCCTGTAAGGTTTTCGCTCCCACTGTGTTCTTCTGTACTAGTGGGTATAACTAGAAAACGGGGCAACATAGGAGAAGAAAAAGTGAGGGAATGTGGTGACATTTTATCACTGGAATATTCACTTAGCTGTTATTGGGATCCCTTCCCCAGGTACACCTTTCTCTCTGAACTATAGACACTCCCATTTGTCTTTTTGAGTGGCATTTGATAAGCCACTCCCTTTTGAATTGGGTTATAAAATACTGTAACACCAGAGCCTCTGCCTCTCTTCTTTTGTATCCTGCTCCTGCTAAAAGATGGATGATGTTGGACACAGAGAATCTGGCTAAGTATTTCTGGGATAATATTCTGTGTAGCAGTATTGAACAAATTGGGGTTAGTGTAGAAAAGTTGCCCTGTATCTTAAAATGTGGACTGTATCTGTAAAATAGATTTATATATATATATATATATATATATATATATATATATATATATATATATATATATATATATATATATATATATATATATCTGTAAATATTTATCTTATTATTAACATATATTGATTCCTAAATAAACTGTTTGACAAATAATGGAGGACCCCTCATAGAGTTTATTTCACAATTTATCTGTGTTGGTTTTAGTGGTACCACCATAGAGATTTAGTATATTATATTTAGTAGAAAGTAGAGATATTTTAAATTAATAGATAACCACAGACAGGAACTACTGGATCTGATGCCAACAGGAACTGCTGGAGCTGGTGCAGGCAGGAACTGCTGGAGCTGATGCAGACAGAATCAGCTGGAGCTGGTGTAGGCAGGAACTGCTAGAGACAGGAACTGCTGGAGCTGGTGCAGATAAGAACTGCTGCTGCTGATGCCGACAGGAATTTCTGGAACTGGTGCAGACAGGAACTGCTGGAACTGATGCAGACAGAAACTGCTGGAGCTGGTGCAGACAGGGATTGCTGGACCTGGTGCAGATATGAACTGCTGGAGCTGGTGCAGGTAGGAACTGCTGGAGCTGGTGCAGGTAGGAACTGCTGGAGCTGGTGCAGGTGGGAACTGCTGGGGCTGGTGCAGGCAGGAACTGCTGGAACTGGTGCAGATAGGAACTGCTGGAGCTGGTGCAGACAGAAACGGCTGGTGCTGGTGCAGAAAGGAACTTCTAGAGCTGATGCTGACAGGAACTGCTGGAGCTGGTGCAGACAGGAACAGCTGGAGCTGGTGATGGCAGGAACTGCTGGAACTGGTGCAGACAGGAACAGCTGGAGCTGGTGATGGCAGGAACTGCTGGAACTGGTGCAGATAGGAACTGCTAGAGCTGATGCCAACAGAAACTGCTGGAGCTGATGCAGGCAGGAACTGCTGGAGCTGATGTAGACAGAAACTGCTGGAGATAAGATGGTGCAGACAGGTACTGCTGGGGCTGGTGCAGACAGGAACTGCTGGAGATGGTGCAGACAGGAACTGCTGGAACTGGTGCAGAAAGGAACTGCTGGAGCTGGGGCAGATAGGAACTGCTGGTGTTGATGCCAACAGGAACTGCTGGAGCTGATGCAGACAGAAACTGCTGGAGCTGGTGCAGACAGGAACTGCTGGGGCTGATGCAGACAAGAACTGCTGGGGCTGGTGCAGACAGGAACTGCTGGGGATGGTGCAGACAGGAACTGCTGGGGCTGGTGCAGACAGGAA
Source organism: Bombina bombina (assembly GCF_027579735.1). Classification (NCBI taxonomy): domain Eukaryota; kingdom Metazoa; phylum Chordata; class Amphibia; order Anura; family Bombinatoridae; genus Bombina; species Bombina bombina. Next base: position 1,174,581,772 of record NC_069501.1, on the reverse strand, counting down.
CTGCTGAGGCTGGTGCAGGCAGGAACTGCTGGGGCTGATGCAGACAGGAACTGCTGGAGCTGATGCAGACAGGAACTGCTGGAGCTAGTGCAGACAGGAACTGCTGGGGCTGATGCAGACAGGAACTGCTGGGGCTGGTGCAGACAGGAACTGCTGGGGCTGATGCAGACAGGAACTGCTGAGGCTTGTGCAGACAGGAACTGCTGGGGCTGGTGCAGACAGGGACAGCTGGAGCTGGTGCAGGCAGGAACTGCTGAAGCTTGTGCAGACAGGAACTGCTGGGGCTGCTGTAGACAGGAACTTCTGGGGCTGGTGCAGACAGGAACTACTGGAGCTGGTGCAGCCAGGAACTGCTGGAGCTGGTGCAGACAGGAACTGCTGGAGCTGGTACAGGCAGGAACTGCTGGAGCAGGCAGGAACTGCTGGAACTGGTGCAGATAGGAACTGCTGGAGCTGGTTGTAACAATCAACTCACTTGTAATTGTAACAACCAAGATATCATGTAAAATTGAGGATGTGTTACAAGAGTTGAGGATGACAGTACACTATATGCTTTTAGTGAACTGTATAACACTTGTTGTTAATTTTGCCAGACAGCTAGCTCCCAGTAACTGGAGTGTCTATTAGTGGGAGTTGACTTTGGCAGGTATTCGTAGCAATGGATATACAGAGATAAACAGTACTGCAGAGGTTAATTATATATCAGGATGCAGTTAGTAGAAAGAGACCAGGGTTAAATGCAAGCAGCTTCAGTTTACAAACAGTAATGCAGAGGTTAATTGTATTTCAGGATGCAGTTAGTAGAGAGAGTTCACGGTTAAATGCAAGCAGCTTCACTATACAAATCTTACACTTGTAGTATGTTTAAGTGTACTTCAGAAGAGAGTTGCACAGTGTGTTTATGAAAGTTTATACATCAACTGTCCCGAAGTCGCTGAATGAGATTTCCCCTTTAAGCAAACTGCAGCTGCTGTGAGTGTGATGAGTGCAGCACAGAGATCCGGTCCCAATGAGCTTGGTGAGCAGTGTGAACGCTGTGGTCCCTGCGTTTCCTGTTTGCTGAGTGGCGTGTCATGCCAGGTTGTTAGGAATACTCACAAGCAGACCCTGGATGGGGGAGGTGTGGAGTGAAGTCCTGCTGCAGATATGTAATGTCAGCTCCGGCTGAAATAGAGGTATGCTGATAGAAAAGGAAATAAATACACAGTTTAAATCCTGTTATGCTGTAGAAAAGGTAAGGACTGGAACTGTAGCTATTACACTTCAATAAACCAGCAAAGGACCATGGGAGGAAGCAGGTTTATATTGGGTTCAGGTAGGAAGTTAACAATATGTAAAGGTGGTATATAGTATTTGCTTGACACATTTAAGGTGGAATAGGAGGATCATGACACCCCCCCCCCCCAAAGATCCATCAAGAAGGGATCAGGGTGCGGGACGATCGGGATGGCGCCTATGAAAGAGAGACACCAGCTGGGGAGCCGAGAGGTTGGCTGCAGGCTCCCAAGAATCTTCAGAGGAATCAAATCCAGCCCAATGGACAAGGTACTGCAGTTGTCCATTGCATCGATGAGAGTCCAAAACTGAATGTACTTCATATTCAGGATCCGGCGTCGGGGACACCAGAGCAGGAAGAGGCAGAAGACGAGAGGTATCACAGGGTTTGATCAATGATATATGAAAAGTCGGGTGGATGCGGTAAGTAGCAGGGAGCTGTAAGGTAACAGTAAGTGGGTTGCGAATGGCTACAATTGGAAAAGGACCAACAAAGAGATTGTTAAACTTCCTGCATGGTGAGGGTATTCTAAGATTTTTTGTGCTCAACCAAACCATGTCCCCAACCTTGTAATTAGGTTGTGGACGATGCCGTAAATCATAGTAGCGCTTTTGAGAAGCTTGTGCATGCTTGATATTGCTTTGGACCACATTGTATGTTAGTTTAATAGAATTGATGAGATCATTAACCTGAGGACAAGGAGTGTGAGAGGATGATAAGGGATGGAAACGTGGATGGAGTCCTGAGTTGATATAGAAAGGTGAAAATCCGGTAGAAGAGTTAGTAGTATTATTGTATGCGAATTCACCTTGAGGTATGAAGGAGACCCATGATTCGTGGGTGCTAGAGCAGAAGCATCTTAAGTACTGCTCTAGCCACTGGTTGGTCCTCTCACAGAGACCATTTGACTGAGGGTGGTATGAGGTGGTGAGATGTTGCTGAATGGAAAGAGAGGAACAGAGAAATTTCCAAAACTTTGAGGTGAACTGCGAGCCTCTGTCACTCAATACAGATGTAGGTAATCCGTGAAGGCGCACAACCTCTTTGATAAACAGCTCGGCGGTTTGTTGTGCTGTAGGGAGAGAGTCAGTTGGTATGAAATGAGCCATACGAGAAAATAGATCCACTACGACAAATATGGCAGTCTTTCCTTGGGATTTAGGGAGGTCAACGATAAAGTCCATAGAGAGGCTTTTCCATGGGCAATCTGGAATGGGTAGATTTTGTAATAGGCCAATAGGCAATTGGTGTGAAGGCTTAGAGGTCTGACAGGTGGGGCAGGACTTGATATAGGCTTTTACTGAGTGTTTCATGGAGGGCCACCAAAAATGTCTTTGTAGGAGATCCAGTGTCTTTTGTACACCTAAGTGTCCAGCCAGTGTGGAATCATGTGTGAGTTGTAAAGCCTTGTCACGGAGAGAGGGAGGTATATAAAACTTGGAGTTGTTACATAGGATACCATTGTCATCCATAGATAAAGTGTAGGAACTTGTAGTGGGATCCAATTGTTGTTGGGTTTTGAGCTCTGAAAAATCCTTGGACATGAAACCAATGAAGGATGTTTTAGGGATTATAGTTGTGTAGGAAGGATCAGAGTGGGGCTTATGGTCCTTGCGTGAGAGTGCGTCAGCTTTACCGTTTTTTGAACCGGGGCGGTAGCTTATGGTAAAATTGAACTGGGAGAAGTAGAGGCTCCAACGAATTTGGCGAGCAGAGAGAGTGCGATTGGTTTGGAGGTATTGGAGATTTTTGTGATCGGTGAGAATAGTTATAGGGTGTTCTGCCCCCTCCAGTAAGTGTCTCCACTGATCAAAGGATGACTTGATGGCTAATAACTCTTTTTCCCCTGTGGGGTAATTCAACTTAGTGGGTGTTAAAAGTCTGGAGAAATAACAAACAGGATGGATCTGTTTGTCAGGAGAGGACCTTTGAGAAAGAACTGAACCGATGGCATATTCGGAAGCTTCAACTTCTAATATGAACTGAGCTTTGCTGTTTGGTAATTGAAGAATAGGTGATGACACAAACAGGGACTTGAGGTCATTGAAGGCTTTTTGAGACTGGGGGGTCCAGAGGAAAGGTTTTGTCGTCTTAGTGAGATTTGTTAATGGCTTAGTGATAGCTGCGAAATAATGGATAAAGCTCCTGTAAAAGTTTGCAAAGCCTAAGAAGCGTTGTACTTCTTTGATAGTGGTTGGTGTAGGCCAAGATGTGATGGCTTTGATTTTATTGTCTTCCATCATAATGGTACTTTGACTGATACGGTAACCTAGGAATGAGACCTCTGTAACATGGAAGAGACATTTCTCTAATTTTACGTAAAGACTATGTGACCTTAGTCTGGACAACACTTGCCTGACATGTATGACATGTTCTGAAAGGGAAGAAGAATAGATTAGAATATCGTCAAGATAGACCACCAGAAAAGTGTCTAAGATGTCCCTAAAGATATCGTTGATAAAATTCTGGAATGTCGCTGGGGCGTTGCACAGACCGAATGGCATAACAGTATATTCAAAAAGACCATACCTAGTCCTAAATGCTGTCAGTCACTCATCCCCGGACCTTATTCTAACAAGGTTGTATGCGCCCCTAAGGTCTAGTTTAGTAAATATAGTAGTGCCACTCAACCTCTCAACCAATTCTGGGATTAGAGGTAGCGGGTACCTGTTCTTTATCGTGCGTTTATTTAATTCACGATAATCTATAATAGGGCGCAAGGACCCGTCGGTGTTTTTTACAAAAAAGATGCCGGCACCGGCAGGGTAAGTGGAGGGACGGATGAAACCTTTTTTTAAATTATCAGTTATGTAGTTTTTTAAATGTTGTAACTCAGGTCTGGACAGGGGATAGATATGGCCGTAGGGAATGGTGGCTCCAGGTAACAGGTCAATGGGGCAATCGTAGGACCTGTGTGTAGGTAATGACTCGGCCTCTTTCTGATCGAAGACATCAGAGAAATCTGAATACTGAGGAGGAATAGAAGGAGCAGAGGTAGAGAGTAAATGAGCAGTTGGAAAACAGGTCTTAGAGCAGTAAGAAGAGGGAAAGGATAGAGTAAGTGTGTCCCAATGCACCGAGGGTTGGTGTAACTGTAACCAGGTAATTCCCAGAACTATAGGATAGAGAGGGGATGATATGATTTCAAAGGTAATGGTCTCAGAATGACCAGAGGCAGTAGTAACCAGTAAGGGAATAGTCTGTTGCATGACAGGACCAGATGGTAGAGGTGAACCGTAAATAACTTTGAGAGGCAGAGGTGTGCTTTTGAAAGAAGAAGGTATTTTATTAACAGTGACTAAACTCAAATCAATAAAGTTGGCACATGCTCCGGTATCTATGATGGCTTCACACTTTATCCTGTGTTGTTCCCACTACAAGGATAAGGGTAATGTTAGATATGCAGTGGCAATATTTTTTGTGTTTAGGCAATGGTTGAAAGGGTGTACCTTACCTATCTTTTGTTTGAATAGTAGTGGACACTCCTTAACAACATGGTCTGCTGATGCGCAATACATGCACAAATTTAATGTACGGCATCTCAATTTCTCTTGTGGAGAGAGGGGTCCACGTAGAAAACTAATGTCCATAGGTTGCTCAGGTGTTGAAGTAGATGGCGTCTGTAAAACCCTGCGCTGAGGGGGGTTAGAGGGGCTTTTTTCTTGCCTCCTCTCCCTAAGTCTACGGTCAATAGTAGTGGTAAGGATGTACAGTTCTTCCAGGCGGTCTGGAATACCTACTCTGGCGAGTTCATCCTTAATGTCTTCGGATAAACCAAGGCGATACTGGTTTTTCAGAGAAACCTCATTCCAGAGGGAATCTCTGGCCCATATCCTAAAACGAGTGATATACTCTTCAACTGGGGCTTTAAGCTGTTTTAAACCTCTGAGTTTGCCCTCAGCTGTAATCTGGCAGTAGGGATCATCATAAAGAGAGGAGAGGGCTTTAAGGAAGCAGTCCAGGGAATTCAGTATTGGGTCTTGTGACTTATAGAAAGAGTCAGCCCAGACCCTTGGCTCTCCCCTAAGGTATGATAGGATGGTTAGTACTTTGGCCCTGTCAGTGGGGTAGGTCCTAGGGCGTAAATCGAAAAGCAATAAGCATGCATTACGAAATTGACGAAAAGTGGAGCGGTCCCCTGGGAACTTTTCGGGGTATGAAACCTGGGGTTCAGCATGATGATCATTTCCAGAATTTCTATTTGATAGCACTTCCCTTAAGCAGGCTTTAAGGCTTTGATTTTCCACCTGCAAATCCCTGAAAGCCTGGGTTAGGTTATCCAGCCTTTGATTTAGGCTGTGTAGCTGGGGAGTGATGTCAGTGGGCTCCATGGCTACTATATAGGGCTGGTTTATTATGTAACAATCAACTCACTTGTAATTGTAACAACCAAGATATCATGTAAAATTGAGGATGTGTTACAAGAGTTGAGGATGACAGTACACTATATGCTTTTAGTGAACTGTATAACACTTGTTAATTTTGCCGGACAGCTAGCTTCCAGTAACTGGAGTGTCTATTAGTGGGAGTTGACTTTGGCAGGTATTCGTAGCAATGGATATACAGAGATAAACAGTACTGCAGAGGTTAATTATATATCAGGATGCAGTTAGTAGAAAGAGACCAGGGTTAAATGCAAGCAGCTTCAGTTTACAAACAGTAATGCAGAGGTTAATTGTATTTCAGGATGCAGTTAGTAGAGAGAGTTCACGGTTAAATGCAAGCAGCTTCACTATACAAATCTTACACTTGTAGTATGTTTAAGTGTACTTCAGAAGAGAGTTGCACAGTGTGTTTATGAAAGTTTATACAGCAACTGTCCAGAAGTCGCTGAATGAGATTTCCCCTTTAAGCAAACTGCAGCTGCTGTGAGTGCGATGAGTGCAGCACAGAGATCCGGTCCCAATGAGCTTGGTGAGCAGTGTGAACGCTGTGGTCCCTGCGTTTCCTGTTTGCTGAGTGGCGTGTCACGCCAGGTTGTTAGGAATACTCACAAGCAGACCCTGGATGGGGGAGGTGTGGAGTGAAGTCCTGCTGCAGATATGTAATGTCAGCTCCGGCTGAAATAGAGGTATGCTGATAGAAAAGGAAATAAATACACAGTTTAAATCCTGTTATGCTGTAGAAAAGGTAAGGACTGGAACTGTAGCTATTACACTTCAATAAACCAGCAAAGGACCATGGGAGGAAGCAGGTTTATATTGGGTTCAGGTAGGAAGTTAACAAGATGTAAAGGTGGTATATAGTATTTGCTTGACACATTTAAGGTGGGATAGGAGGATCATGACACTGGTGCAGACAGAAACAGCTGGTGCTGGTGCAGACAGGAACTGCTGGAGCTGATGCCGACAGGAACTGCTGAAACTGGTGCAGGAAGGAACTGCTGTAGCTGATGCAGACAGAAACTGCTGGAGCTTGTGCAGTCAGGAACTGCTGAGCTGGTGCAGGCAGGAACGGCTGGAACTGGTGCAGATAAGAACTGCTTGAGCTGGTGCAGATAGGAACTTCTGGAGTTGGTACAGACAGGAACTGCTGGAGTTGGGGCAGGCAGGAACTGCTGGAGTTGGTGCAGACAGGAACTGCTGATGCTGGTGCAGACAGGAACTGCTTGAGATGGTGCAGACAGGAACTACTGAAGCTGGTGCAGACAGAAACTGCTGGAGTTGGTGCAGACAGGAACTGCTGGAGCTGGTGCAGATAGGAACTTCTGGAGTTGGTGCAGGCAGGAACTGCTGGATTTGGTACAGACAGGTACTGCTGGAGCTGGTGCAGGCAGGTACTGCTGGAGCTGGTGCAGACATGAACTGCTGGAGCTGGTGCAGACAGGAACCAGGTTCAATCCCAACCACAGCAGGTCATGATCATCTTTAACCAGACCTCTGGGCATAGTCCTGAAAAAAAAAGATATCCAAAGTATTTAAAGGGGCACTGTACACAAACATGATCTGTCATCTGCATGAAAGAACAAAACTGTCTTGTTATACCCAAAATATGAAGTGAAAGTTGTTTAAATTGAAATTTCAAATAATATCTGTTGTGCCTTCCCTGCTAATGCTTATAGGCATTAGCTAAATGTACCTTTCAACAAATGTGCATTATAAAGGAAGTGGCTATCAACCAATGAGGATTAATGGGAGGTACATCACTTGTACAGTTCTATTGTTTCACTTTAAACTGTTCCCAATACACATGTACTACAAATTGTTTTCTTTTTTATTTGTTATATTTTTGCGCAACGTAAAAAGGAATTTGTCTGAAATTTGTTTAATAACTAAACTAGTGAATGAAATTTGAAAATGTGTTAATTCATTCATAGTTTATTTATTTATTAGATAAGGTAAACTAAATTAACAGATTTTCACATTCATTCATTAGTTTGTTTAGTTAATAATCACATTAGACACATTTATTATATATTTTGCAAACGCACAACAAATAATTAAAAAACATTTTGTGCATCTATTTCCCAATGACTGGCTGACAACTGAACTAACTGGTCATTTAAACTACCACCCATAATGAAAATGTTAGTTCCTAAATACTGTCTTTGTGTATAGAGTGAGTGAGATAAGACAATAATGTCTACTCTTCCTGTAAGCTCAGCCAATTCGAACGGGCATGCTCTTGAGACCACTGAGTAGTAATTTCAGTGAGCAATATCAGTTACTGCAAAAACAAAAATAAATAGTTTCCAAATCATATAATATTCTGCAGATGGTATAAAAAGTAATCTGTAACACAGTAACAGGAAACAAATTTGAAACAAATTTTACAGAACAGTATCCCTTTAAATAATGTACCGCTTAATGGTACTTAATAATCTTTATACTGTGTTTTATGTTCAGAAAAACTTTGATTAAACATATAATGCAGACACAAAATAGATATTGTGGTAATATTTAATATTTTGAATATTAAAACAGAGCACCTCTTCTATACTTTATACAAATACTTTTTCATATTCTAAAATGAATATATTATCACATGAATGATTTGCCTAATAGTGGTTAGTGAGCCTTTAAAAGCTTAAGTTTAATAATAAATTAGAAGTTGACAAGATCATTGTAAAATAATCATAACGAAGAGCTGAATATATTCCATAAATCAAAAGTAAAATAATTTTAACATAATACACATTGCATATCATTTTGCAAGGTCAAAATTTATGTAGTTTTTCCCCTATTTGTCTTCAAGTCTAGAATAGTCCTGTAGTTAATTTTCTGGAAAACCCATTAGGCTTGGTATTTAAAGTGTAGAAATTACTTATCTACATGGAGGGCATTCCCTTACTTATTAAATCTTTAATGATTGGTATCTGATAGACAAAATAATGATCAAGCAGTTCATGTCTAGTCCCAATAAAGTTATTGCCTCTGGATTTCCTCTATCATAATGATTCAATATTCTCTAATTCCTTTCTTTGCAGCTAATCAGAAGAACCAATTACTTTTATGATTGTAACAAAAAAATGAGACTTAAGAACTTATAGGCAAAAAAATCAACATTGAAAAGAATAATACACCCACATCAGCTTATATATTTTAAATATGTTTAGCAAACATTAAAATTAAAATGTCAGAGGTACATAGCCCCATTCCAATCCATTTGAAGTAACACATTTGTATTATTTTTTATTTCAATTTCCAAACTATTTAAATCTGCAGACACACGCCTAGATTAGAGTTTTGTGGTAAGCTTAAAAAGCAGTGTTAACAGGTCCTAACGCTGCTTTTTAATGCCCGCTGGTATTACGAGTCTTGCAGGTATAGGTGTACCGCACACTTCTCTGTTCTTAATGCAAATCAACTTACGTAAATTTCGTAAAGTCTTTTTTCAATGGAACTTGCATAGCGCCGGTATTACGAGTTTGTCCTGGGAGACCAAAAAGTGAGCGGTACACCCTCTACATCCAAGATTCCTAACGCATTTTAAAGTCAGTAGTTATGAGTTTTATGGTACAAAGCTGTAGCATGAAACGCATAACAAAAGTGCTAAAAATACACTAACACCCATAAACTACCTATTAACCCCTAAACCGAGGCCCTCCCGCATTGCAAACACTATAATATAAATATTAACCCCTAATCTGCACTCCGGACATCGCCGCAACTATAATAAACATATTAACCCCTAAATCGCTGCATTCCCGCCCCACAAATATAAATATTATTAACCCCTAATCTGCTGTCCCTTAGATTCCGATTGGCTGATAGAATTCTATCAGCCAATCGGAATTAAGGTAGAAAAAATCCGATTGGCTGATGCAATCAGCCAATAGGATTGAGCTAGCATTCTATTGGCTGTTCCAATCAGCCAATAGAATGCAAGCTCAATCCTATTGGCTGATTGGATCAGCCAATAGGATTGAAGTTCAATTCTATTGGCTGATTGCAATACTCACACACACTTTCAACCTCTCCCTCAGCACCGGTATATTTCCCTCATTGCTGAAGCATGAACTGGTCACATCTATCCTCAAAAAACCTTCCCTTGATCCTACCTCCCCATCCAACTACGGCACTATTTCCCTCCTCCCTCTTGCATCAAAGCTTCTCGAAAACTAGTTTATGCATGCCTATCCCATTTCCTTACAATAAACTCCCTCCTTGACCCACTGCAATCTGGAATTCGTCCCCATCACTCCACAGAAACAGCAATTGTTAAGGTTACCAACGACCTACTTACAGCAAAATCAAAATGCCACTTCTCTCTGCTTATCCTCCTTGATCTGTCCGCAGCCTTTGACACTGTTGACCACCCTCTTTTGCTCCAAACCCTCCAATCCTTCGGCATCTGTGACACAGCCCTCTCATGGCTCTCTTCCTACCTGTCAAACCGTACCTTTAGTGTAGCCTTCTCTGGGGCCTCCACTGCCCCGTCACCACTTTCTGTCAGAGTACCGCAAGGCTCTGTCCTCGGTCCCCTTCTCTTCTCAATCTACAAGTCATCACTAGGTTCCCTAATAAAGTCCCACGGTTTTCAATATCATTTGTATGCCAACGACACCCAAATCTATTTCTCTGCACCAGACCTATCTCCTTCCTTGCTAACCCGTGTCACTAACTGTCTTTCTCACATCTCTAACTGGATGTCCTCTCACTACCTCAAGCTAAATTTCTCAAAAACTGAGCTCCTTATTTCCCCCCCTTCCTCAAAACTCTCCACCCCCAATCTCTCTATAACTGTCGACAACTCCATCATTACCCCTACCCCACATGCCCGATGTCTCGGGGTCACATTTGACTCAGATCTTTCTTTCATTCCTCACATTCAGTCCTTGGCTAAAGTCTGCCGCTTCCACCTTAAAAACATCTCTAAAATTAGACACTTCCTTACACAAGACACAACTAAGATTTTAATCCACTTTCTCATTCCTTCCCGCCTTGATTACTGCAACTCTGTCCTTTCTGGTCTCCCCACCTGCCGCCTAGCTCCTATACAATCCATAATGAATGCCTCTGCCAGAATCATCTTCCTTACACGCCGCTCTTCATCTGCTGCGCCTCTCTGCCAATCCCTTCACTGACTTCCTCTTGCCTCTAGGATCAAACACAAAATTCTCATTCTGACATACAAAGCCCTCAACTGCACTGCTCCCCCCTATATCTCAGACCTTGTCTCCATATACTCTCCCTCCCATCCCCTTTGCTCTGCTCATGACCTCCTACTCTCCTCCTCTCTTGTCACCTCATCACACTCTCTTTTACAGGACTTCTCCAGACTGCCTCACTCCACAAGACTCTCTTCTAGTTTTAAAAGCTTCAAGTGCTCCCTAAAAACTCTACTGTTCAGGGATGCATACAACCTACACTAACCTTTCCTAATACCAGTTCCTCTCCTCCATTGCTATCCCCTGAACCCCCTTAGAATGTAAGCCTAAGAGTCCAGCTGTTTGTAGATCACCTTCTTAAGAGCTGACTACCACAGTGCAACTCTTGGCAGGGCCCTCTACCCATTTTATAATAATAATAATAATAATAATAATAATAATAATAATAATAATAAATAAATCCTAAGCTAGCTACAATGTAACTATTGGTTATATTGTAGCTAGCTTAGGGTTTATTTTATAGGTAAGTATTTAGTTTTAAATAGAAACAATTTAGTTAATGATAGGAATTGGATTTATATTTATTTAAATTATATTTAAGTTAGGGGGTGTTAGGGTTAGATTTAGATTTAGGGGTTAATACATTTAATATAGTGGCGGCAATGTTGGGGGCGGAAGATTAGGGGTTAATAAGTGTAAGTAGATTGCGGCGACATTTGGGGAGGCAGATTAGGGGTTAATAAATATAATGTAGGTATCAGCTATGTTAGGGGCAGCAGGTTAGGGGTTAATAAGTATAATATAGGTGGCGGCAATGTCCGGAAAGGCAGATTAGGGGTTAATAAGTATAATGTAGGTGTCGGCGGTGTTTGGGGCTTCAGATTAGGGGTTAATAAGGTTAGGTGTGTTTAGACTCTGGGTTCATGTTAGGGTGTTAGGTGTAAACATAAAATGTGTTTCCCCATAGGAATCAATGGGGCTTTGTTACTGAGCTTTACGCTGCTTTTTTGCAGGTGTTAGACTTTTTCTCAGCTGGCTCTCCCCATTGATGTCTATGGCGAAATTGTGCACGAGCACGTACAACCAGCTAACCGCTGACTTAAGCAGCGCTGGTATTGGAGTGCAGTATGGAGCACAATTTTACTCTACGCTCACTTCTTGCCTTTTAACGCCGGGTTTGTAAAAAACCATATTACCAGCGCTGCAGGTAAGTGAGCGGTGAGAAAAAACTGCATGTTAGCACCGCACAGCTCATAACGCAAAACTTGTAATCTAGCCGACAGTTTGCAAACACATTTTTTTATACTTAATATTAGGTACATGCATAAATATCTTAACACTAGGGATATTATCAAAGAACTTACATTGAAGTTGACCTTTGATGCAAAAGTTTGTGTAATTTAGGGGTTAATTTGCTCTTGATATGACTTTTTGCTCTCTGCCAGAATTGGTTGTCAAGTTTCTCAGGTGATCACAATGCAAAAAAGATTTGTTAAAATCTTTCATTTGTGAATACCTTTACAACAGAAAAGCTCCTGAAAATGCTTTTTTGGTGTTTTAAATGCCTGTTTTCAAAGTAGAAACTGGGAGGTCACCCAAAACTGATGAATACAATAGCCCATTCAAACATCTTAAGGTTACAGTAAACGTCTTCAATTTACCCCTTTGTTCACTGTGTAAGGCAAATACTCATTTACATGTATGACATTAAACTGTTCCACTCAATTTCCATCCTCATCACTGATTAACCCTTCAAATGCTATATGTATCTTGTATATTTGGCATACTTCAACAGTCACATCAGGAAACACACATCTATAAATGGGGTGTTTTAATATTTTACTTAATATATGATTCTAAGTTACACTTGCATTATTCTGTTTGTCACTAACAATACAGGCATCTTCATAACCAGGTTTCATAGGAACCTATTGCAATTTGTTTCTATCCTCACTGCTAAACCATCTAAATACCAATTGTATGTTGTCATGATGGACATACTGTACACCATATTTTCTATTGCTATATGGTCACAAGTATTTTTTTATATATTTTTTTTTACAATATTTATTTCTATTGTTTATTAAAGCACTGTTTCCATTTGGCATGATCTTAAGACAAGATGAAGACTATGGATATATACTAAAAGGACTTATAATAAAAAGAACTGAAACTATAAAGCTTGAAGCTATGCCATTACAACTATGGGCTCCATTTATTAAACAACGGATGCTGCTTTGGTTCCCCATCATTTGTGGTCAACCAGAAATGGAAGTTAGGAAGCAGCGGACTGAAATCATCCCGATCTGATTAGGACGATTGACGGCCCCTGCTAGCGGCCAGTGAGCGGCATTGCCATTCAGCAAGTTCGAGCGGACATGTTCACTCACCTCTTGTTAAATTTACCCCATTGTATCTACATAGAAGACCTGATCGAGACATTGTGGTTGGGTTTTATAGTGGACAAGTCTTCATGCACGCTAAGTCCAGTGTGTTTCAAAGTGCTTGCACCTACTTTATTGAACTTGTAAACTGAAATGTTACTTTTTGAATGTGAGTTCAATAATGTTGAAAAAATATTGTAAAAAACAATACCTGTGAAAGTTTAAAAGTGACCCTATAATGGTAGAAAATAGGAGCCAGTTGACCCTCATGCCAACACACAATTGGCTTTCAGATGGTTTAGCAGCGGTGAGGATGAAAACTGATTGTAATACGTTCTTATTGAACTCACAATTGGGCAATCCTGTTTTAAAACCAACCTGGTTATGAAGACACCTGTACTGTTAGTAACAATATAAATATACTTATATGTACCTGTACAAATGTGAATGTATGCCCTGTCCAATGTATACAGCCTATACAATAGCAATGAATAGAGCTTTAACAAATTGATACCAAGTTAATACACCACTGAAATGTCTCTCTTGGCAATTTTAGGCCTAGATTTGGAGTTCGGCGGTAAAAGGGCTGTTAACGCTCCGCGGGCTTTTTTCTGGCCGCACCATAAATTTAACTCTGGTATCGAGAGTTTAAACAAATGCTGCGTTAGGCTCCAAAAAAGGAGCGTAGAGCATTTTTACCGCAAATGCAACTCTCGATACCAGAGTTGCTTACGGACGCGGCCGGCCTCAAAAACGTGCTCGTGCACGATTCTCCCATAGGAAACAATGGGGCTGTTTGAGCTGAAAAAAAACCTAACACCTGCAAAAAAGCAGCGTTCAGCTCCTAACGCAGCCCCATTGTTTCCTATGGGGAAGCACTTCCTACGTCTGCACCTAACACCCTAACATGTACCCCGAGTCTAAACACCCCTAACCTTACACTTATTAACCCCTAATCTGCCGCCCCCGCTATCGCTGACACCTGCATATTTTTTTTAACCCCTAATCTGCCGCTCCGTAAACCGCCGCAACCTACGTTATCCCTATGTACCCCTAATCTGCTGCCCTAACATCGCCGACCCCTATATTATATTTATTAACCCCTAATCTGCCCCCCTCAACGTCGCCGACACCTGCCTACACTTATTAACCCCTAATCTGCCGAGCGGACCTGAGCGCTACTATAATAAAGTTATTAACCCCTAATCCGCCTCACTAACCCTATCATAAATAGTATTAACCCCTAATCTGCCCTCCCTAACATCGCCGACACCTACCTTCAATTATTAACCCCTAATCTGCCGAGCGGACCTCACCGCTACTGTAATAAATGTATTAACCCCTAAAGCTAAGTCTAACCCTAATACTAACACCCCCCTAAGTTAAATATAATTTTTATCTAACGAAATAAATTAACTCTTATTAAATAAATTATTCCTATTTAAAGCTAAATACTTACCTGTAAAATAAATCCTAATATAGCTACAATATAAATTATAATTATATTATAGCTATTTTAGGATTAATATTTATTTTACAGGCAACTTTGTAATTATTTTAACCAGGTACAATAGCTATTAAATAGTTAAGAACTATTTAATAGTTACCTAGTTAAAATAATAACAAATTTACCTGTAAAATAAATCCTAACCTAAGATATAATTAAACCTAACACTACACTATCAATAAATTAATTAAACACAATTTCTACAAATAAATACAATTAAATAAACTAGCTAAAGTACAAAAAATAAAAAAGAACTAAGTTACAAAAAATAATAAAATATTTACAAACATAAGAAAAATATTACAACAATTTTAAACTAATTACACCTACTCTAAGCCCCCTAATAAAATAACAAAGCCCCCCAAAATAAAAAATTCCCTACCCTATTCTAAATTAAAAAAGTTACAAGCTCTTTTACCTTACCAGCCCTGAACAGGGCCCTTTGCGGGGCATGCCCCAAGGATTTCAGCTCTTTTGCCTGTAAAAAAAAACATACAATACCCCCCCCCAACATTACAACCCACCACCCACATACCCCTAATCTAACCCAAACCCCCCTTAAATAAACCTAACACTAAGCCCCTGAAGATCTTCCTACCTTGTCTTCACCATACCAGGTTCACCGATCCGTCCTGGCTCCAACATCTTCATCCAACCCAAGCGGGGGTTGGCGATCCATCATCCGGTGCTGAAGAGGTCCAGAAGAGGCTCCAAAGTCTTCCTCCTATCCGGCAAGAAGAGGACATCCGGACCGGCAAACATCTTCTCCAAGCGGCATCTTCAATCTTCTTCCATCCGGTGCGGAGCGGGTCCATCTTGAAGCAGGCAACGCGGATCCATCCTCTTCTTCCGTTGTCTCCCGACGAATGACGGTTCCTTTAAGGGACGTCATCCAAGATGGCGTCCCTCGAATTCCGATTGGCTGATAGGATTCTATCAGCCAATCGGAATTAAGGTAGGAATTTTCTGATTGGCTGATGGAGTCAGCCAATCAGAATCAAGTTCAATCCGATTGGCTGATCCAATCAGCCAATCAGATTGAGCTCGCATTCTATTGGCTGATCGGAAAAGCCAATAGAATGCGAGCTCAATCTGATTGGCTGATTGGATCAGCCAATCGGATTGAACTTGATTCTGATTGGCTGATTCCATCAGCCAATCAGAAAATTCCTACCTTAATTCCGATTGGCTGATAGAATCCTATCAGCCAATCGGAATTCGAGGGACGCCATCTTGGATGACGTCCCTTAAAGGAACCGTCATTCGTCGGGAGACAACGGAAGAAGAGGATGGATCCGCGTCGCCTGCTTCAAGATGGACCCGCTCCGCACCGGATGGAAGAAGATTGAAGATGCCGCTTGGAGAAGATGTTTGCCGGTCCGGATGTCCTCTTCTTGCCGGATAGGAGGAAGACTTTGGAGCCTCTTCTGGACCTCTTCAGCACCGGATGATGGATCGCCAACCCCCGCTTGGGTTGGATGAAGATGTTGGAGCCAGGACGGATCGGTGAACCTGGTATGGTGAAGACAAGGTAGTAAGATCTTCAGGGGCTTAGTGTTAGGTTTATTTAAGGGGGGTTTGGGTTAGATTAGGGGTATGTGGGTGGTGGGTTGTAATGTTGGGGGGGGGTATTGTATGTTTTTTTTTACAGGCAAAAGAGCTGAAATCCTTGGGGCATGCCCCGCAAAGGGCCCTGTTCAGGGCTGGTAAGGTAAAAGAGCTTGTAACTTTTTTAATTTAGAATAGGGTAGGGAATTTTTTATTTTGGGGGGCTTTGTTATTTTATTAGGGGGCTTAGAGTAGGTGTAATTAGTTTAAAATTGTTGTAATATTTTTCTTATGTTTGTAAATATTTTATTATTTTTTGTAACTTAGTTCTTTTTTATTTTTTGTACTTTAGCTAGTTTATTTAATTGTATTTATTTGTAGCAATTGTGTTTAATTAATTTATTGATAGTGTAGTGTTAGGTTAATTGTAGGTAATTGTAGGTAGTTTATTTAATTAATTTATTGATAGGGTAGTGTTAGGTTTAATTATATCTTAGGTTAGGATTTATTTTACAGGTAAATTTGTTATTATTTTAACTAGGTAACTATTAAATAGTTCTTAACTATTTAATAGCTATTGTACCTGGTTAAAATAATTACAAAGTTGCCTGTAAAATAAATATTAATCCTAAAATAGCTATAATATAATTATAATTTATATTGTAGCTATATTAGGGTTTATTTTACAGGTAAGTATTTAGCTTTAAATAGGAATAAGTTATTTAATGAGTTAATTTATTTTGTTAGATAAAAATTATATTTAACTTAGGGGGGTGTTAGTATTAGGGTTAGACTTAGCTTTAGGGGTTAATACATTTATTACAGTAGCGGTGAGGTCCGCTCGGCAGATTAGGGGTTAATAATTGAAGGTAGGTGTCGGCGATGTTAGGGAGGGCAGATTAGGGGTTAATACTATTTATGATAGGGTTAGTGAGGCGGGTTAGGGGTTAATAACTTTATTATAGTAGCGCTCAGGTCCGCTCGGCAGATTAGGGGTTAATAAGTGTAGGCAGGTGTCGGCGACGTTGAGGGGGGCAGATTAGGGGTTAATAAATATAATATAGGGGTCGGCGGTGTTAGGGGTAGCAGATTAGGGGTACATAGGGATAACGTAGGTGGCGGCGCTTTGCGGTCGGAAGATTAGGGGTTAATTATTTTAAGTAGCTGGCGGCGACGTTGTGGGGGGCAGGTTAGGGGTTAATAAATGTAATACAGGGGTCGGCGGGGTTAGGGGCAGCAGATTAGGGGTACATAAGTATAACGTAGGTGGCGGTCGGCAGATTAGGGGTTAAAAATTTAAATCGAGTGGCGGCGATGTGGGGGGAGCTCGGTTTAGGGGTACATAGGTAGTTTATGGGTGTTAGTGTACTTTAGGGTACAGTAGTTAAGAGCTTTATGAACCGGCGTTAGCCCAGAAAGCTCTTAACTCCTGCTATTTTCAGGCGGCTGGAATTTTGTCGTTAGAGCTCTAACGCTCACTTCAGAAACGACTCTAAATACCGGCGTTAGAAAGATCCCATTGAAAAGATAGGATACGCAATTGACGTAAGGGGATCTGCGGTATGGAAAAGTCGCGGCTGAAAAGTGAGCGTTAGACCCTTTAATCACTGACTCCAAATACCAGCGGGCGGCCAAAACCAGCGTTAGGAGCCTCTAACGCTGGTTTTGACGGCTACCGCCGAACTCCAAATCTAGGCCTTAGAGTGTTTTGCACATGTGCATGAAACTATCCTAGCAATAGTTGCAAAGATGTCCAAAATTACCTTTTGAGGCTTTATCAAGTGCCTTGAAGTGTAGAATTTGCAAAGTCAAAATTGGCCTCAAAAAATGTGTTGAAAGGTGCAATGCACTGTCATTTTAAATGTTTGAGAGTCACTCTTTTAGATTCTGAAAACCATATAACAGGCACAGGTGAGATTAAAAAAAATATTTTGAAAATAAAACAACTTTTCATTTGTTTATTCAAAATTAGGTATTTTCCTTAAAGGGACAGTCTACTTCAGAATTTTTATTGTGTAAAAAGATAGAAAATCCCTTTATTACCCATTCCCTAGTTCTGCATAACCAACATGATTATATTAATCCACTTGATATATACTGTATGTAATAAAGAAAAAGGCACCAGCGCTAAGACCTATATCATAAACAATGTTATGTGTAATATATAAACTATAAAGTATAATTCAAATACAGAACAACACTTTTGTTATAGAAGAAAGCAATTGGTTATGCTGAAGAGTGTACAATATAAATATCTATGTATATTTGGTTGCAGAAGTATACATGCAGCTAGTATTGATACAGTGTACCCACCGTAGCACTGTTAAAGATGTGAAAATTAAAGGACCAGTCAACACTGTAGATTTGCATATATATTAAACAAATGCAAGATAACAAGACAATGCAATAGCACTTAGTCTGAACTTCAAATGAGTAGTAGATTTTTTTCTGACAATTTTAAAAGTGATGTCTTTTTCCACTCCCCCTGTACCATGTGACAGCCATCAGCCAATAACAAATGCATACATGTACCATGTGACAGCAATCAGCCATTCACAAATGCATACACACTTATTCTTGCACATGCTTAGTAGGAGCTGGTGACTCAAAAAGTTTAAATATAAAAAGACTGTGCACATTTTGTTAATGGAAGTAAATTAGAAAGTTGTTTAAAATTGCATGCTCTATCTGAATAAAGAAAATTTAATTTTGATTGAGTGTCCCTTTAAATGGAAAATCAAGTCCAGACCCACAAGCAAGAAATAGAAGAGCTTAAAGACAAATTGGAGGATATAGAAAACCGCACGAGAAGGTGTAACATCAGACTCCAAGGAATCCCGGAATCCATAGCACCTACGGACCTACAAAGCTATTTACAACAGCTATTCAAGGCCATCACAGGCCACACAGAAGAAGATCACTTTCAAATTGAAAGAGCACATAGAGCCCTAAAGGCCAAGCCCAAAGGAGATCAACCACCAAGGGATGTCATAGTTAAGCTATTACGTTTTCCAGATAAGGAAGCAATTCTCTCAGCGGCTAGGCAGAATCCAACATTCAAGTTCCAGGGCTCAGTAATCCAATTCTTCCAGGACCTATGTGCGCAAACACTTCAGAAGCGATACTCCATGAAGCCCTTAACCTTGTTGCTCCGTAAAAATCAAATACCCTACAGGTGGGGCTTTCCATTTGCCTTAATTATTCTACACGAAGGTAAAATGCTCACAATCAGAAAACGACAGGACATTTCAGAAGCATGCTCTTACCTGAATCTAGAACCTCCAGATCTACCGCTCTCCGAGCAAAATGCAGAAGAGGCTCCTAACCCGACCAGGGAAAACATCCACAAAAGAACCAAGTGGACCACAGTGCAAAAGAAAAGACCAAAGTGACTGGTGACTCTAGATAACAAGAAAGATCCTACTGCAAGATCCGTGATGGAAGCAAATTTTTGATCAGATGAGTATAATCTGATGAACTTATTCCTCTCTTCTCTTTTACCCTTCCCCCCTTCCCTGCATTTGACTTGCAGAAAGTAATATTTTTCCCTTACAGCTGCCAAAACTAGACCTTCCATACGGACTAAGGGTGATTAAACCCTTGTTTATTAGGTTTTGTCTTGTTTATCATGTTTAGACTTAACATCTGCTCCTACAAGCTACACTTTTATTAGAAAAATGAAAGAGGCTTAAGCATTAGTCATATTCTTATTGCCTGTTATGAAAATATGCCGATTTGCTTCCGCTCCCATGACCGCTGCCCTGGGCTGGTTCTACCCCATTTTCTTCTTTTCTCTCTCTTTCTCTCTAATGTCGCCTCGGGGTGGCGGTCGTGGCAGCTCCCTACATCTAGTTGAATGTTCAATTATTTGTATTTTAATACGAGATTTTTATGTTTCAAGGTTTATATGTTAATAAGTTTATTTTTTATTTATGTTCTCATGTTTGTGTGGCCTTTAAATGTTTGTCAAACAGAGTATAAACACCGACTGATACCACACCTACCATATACCTGTAAGACTGTTACCATAAGATATAGTTACACGCTCAACTCCTATGACCAATGACCTCATTATTCTCTCACACAACGTGAGAGGCCTTAACACCAATATCAAACGTAAGATAGCCCTTACCCAATATATAAAATTGAAAGCCAAGATCATCTTTCTCCAGGAGACACATTTCACACAAACCCTGATCCCTAAATACTGGCACCGACACTATCCAACCCACTTCCACTCCACAATAGAACAGAAAAAAAGAGGGGTCTCAATACTTTTGCATTCCTCCCTACAATTCGAAACTGATGAGGTCATAAGAGACACTGAGGGAAGGTTCCTCATTGTCAGGGGCCGCACACAAGGTATGAAAATCACACTCTGCAACGTATACGCCCCAAATGAAGGGCAACACACCTTTTTTCGACAGATCTCCCATATGTTAACACAATGGTCCCACTCCAGAATTATACTTGGTGGAGACTTTAACATTAATATCTCTACTCATTATTCTAAGACGATAACTAAACCCTCAAATAAACAACTTAGGCTATTATCCATAATGAAATCTATAAGAGAATCAATGTCAGAACATAACCTTCTGGACACATGGGAAACATTGTTTGGTAACACTACAGACCATACATTTTATTCACATGCCCACAACAGCTACACAAAATTGGATTATATATGGACTAGCCAGACCTTAATACCAAATATTATTACTTCTAATATCCACCCTTGTGTCTGGTCAGACCATTCGATAGTCCAACTATCCATGACAGGGCTAATTGATAATCAACGTCAGATGTCCTGGACATTTGACCCCTCCATACTCCATAACAAACAATTTCACACTGAGTTAGGAAAATTAATGAAAGAATACTGGTCTACCAATGCTGATTCCACTGTTAACTCACTCAACCCATGGGCTGCACATAAGCCATTTATTAGGGGGATTCTGATAAAGGAAAAAGCTAGGATCACCACCATAGCTAATAGAAACATTAAACAACTTCACTCAGAAATCTCTACATTAGAAACCCAGCACAAAAACACGCTATCTAACATCACATTTAGATCCCTCCAGGCTAAAAGAAAACTTCTGTCAAAAATCTTAAACGATTCGGCGATGAGAACCCTCCAAAAACTAAAAGCAAACTACTTTTTATACTCTAATAAGCCGGATAAATATCTAGCCAATAAACTTCGAAATAGAACAAAATTATATTCTATAACCAATCTATACACACAAGAGGGCACTCAGACGTCGAATCCCCAAGAAATTGCTAATATATTTGCAAACTATTACGAATCACTATATGATGGGCAAAAAGTACATCACACTGACAGGACACATAGACTATTATCTAGATTCTTAAATCAAGCTAACCTTCCCACAATCACCCCTGAGGAGAATGATATCCTCAATGCGGAGATTTCTGTACAAGAGATCCTCAATGTCATTAAGGAACTAAAAGCAGGCAAAGCGGCAGGCCCCGATGGCCTACCCAGCGAGTACTACAAGTTATTTAAAACACCCCTAATAACCCACCTACAGAAATTATACAATGACATCATGCTAGGTTCCGATATTCCCATTGATCTACTCCGAGCCAAGATCATAGTCATCCCAAAACCAGGAAAGGACCCTAGGTGGTGTAATAATTACAGACCCATATCGTTGATCAATCAGGATCTCAAGATCTTGACAAAAATCCTGGCAAACAGACTCCAGACGCTACTACCCCGCCTGGTCCATCCCGACCAGGTAGGTTTTATTAAGGATAGGGAAGCCCCAGATAACGTGCGTAGAACTATAGACCTAGCCGACCATCTGAAAAGGAAAGGAACGCCTTCTCTGCTCCTTTCACTGGACGCGGAGAAGGCGTTCGATCGAATAGACTGGACCTATATGTTCCAAATACTCACCACAATGGGTTTTGAGGGTTCCTTCATGAAAGCACTAAAAGGGATATATTCAAACCCTAAAGCAATGGTTAGTGCAGCAGGATACATGTCCAGGACCATAGATATAAAGAACGGTACAAGACAAGGTTGTCCCCTCTCACCACTCCTGTTCGCCCTATGCATGGAACCACTAGCAGCAGCCATTAGAAACGCAAATGATATTAAAGGAGTAAAGATCCGTAACTCAGAATATAAGCTCTCGCTCTTTGCGGATGACGTCTTATTGACCCTGACAGACCCATTCAACTCCCTGACTAACCTTTATCAGATCCTACAAAATTTTGCAGAGATTTTGGGGTATAAGATAAATGTTGACAAATGTGAGGCCCTGCCACTAGCACTAACCCCCCATGTCAAAAAACTGATAGAAATCAACTTCAATATTAAATGGGTCAAGTGCTCGCTCACCTACCTAGGGACAAAAATCTCAGACATTCACGATGATTTGTACAAGCTAAATTATACCCCACTATTTCAATCTATTAGACGAGATCTTGGATCCTGGAGGAAGGGGACCTTCTCGTGGTACGGACGCCTTTCGTCCATAAAAATGAATGTGCTCCCGAGGATCTTGTACCTCTTTAGAGCACTGCCGATCAGGGTCCCTTCCTCGGAGCTCCAGAAACTACAATCAGAACTAATCTCATTCTTAAGAGGAGATGGTAATGCTAGGATAGCATCCCATATATTAACTAGACACCGACGTCTAGGTGGAGTAGGAATGCCACACTTACAAGCTTACTATCTAGCAGCTAGGACAGCACAAGCCTCGCTCCTCCAGAAACCACTAAGAGAGATTCTCTGGACAAAAATAGAAACTGACAGTATAGAATTGGATTACACGGATGACCTTCTGTGGAACTCCAAGAAAGATATACACCAAGATAGCCGTAGCCTACCCTCAACATTAGATACACTTTCACACTGGGAACAATTAACTAAACACCCAACGATGTTGCCTCCAGGCACCTGGGTCAAACCAATCAGACTCCTGCTTCCCAAGGAAACTCACAACACATTAGATAAGTGGGCTAATAAAGGTCTTTACCGGGTGGCAGACTTTCTCATTCACTCACAAATCATTTCATTCAATCACCTTCAGGAGCTAATAACCCCACTCAAACTACATTGGTTCCTATACCTCCAAATCTCTTCTGCCCTTAATAAGTATGATATCTCCCGTGGGAAACACCCACCCACAGTTATGGAAAGAATATGCTCAAACCCGACTAGGGAAAAGCAGCTCATTTCTAAACTTTATATAGCAATTCAGGACACACATTACACAGAGAAATCGTCCATAGCGATAAAATGGGAAGAAGACGGGGCAGATCAGATTTCAAAAGATGAATGGGACCAATTATATTTCGAATCCTGTAAGGGGCTTATTAGTGCGGACCATAGGGAAAATACTATAAAAACAACATTTCGTTGGTATCTTATGCCCCTAAAAACATCACACTATTCAATAAATAAGTCCAAATTATGCTATAGAGGCTGTGGGATACAGGGTTCTTATAAACATATGTGGTGGGATTGCGAACCCATCAAAAATATTTGGAGAATGCTCAATGATCTCCTCAGTAAAGTTTTAGACGAACGAATAGTACTAACCATAGACCAAGCACTTCTTCATAGGCGATTGCCCAACCTGAACCCCACCATTAATAAATTCATTAAAATACTCTGCACGACCACTAGAGTGTGCATAGCGAGGCACTGGAAGGAAGGTCCCCCTACTTGGAAAGAAGTACTAGACAAAATAAAAGACATATACACACTATCGGAAAGGGTAGCATGGATACAAGGAGACACTACACAGTTTAACAAAATATGGTTCTATTGGATAATGCATTCAACAATGACGGTCAGGTGACAGAATCCACAAATAGAAGATTATGGTAAAAACTCTATAAACTAGATGCTCATAGTTATAAATTGGCCAAATGACGCACTCAGCTTAGATCCCAGACATAATTGATTGACAACACAGACATGATTTAATGTTTATTTGTATTCTTATTTTTGTTTTTATTTTCTTTTTTTTTTCTCTTTTTTATTTCTTATTTAGGTTTGTTAATGATCATTACTCATGATATCTATCATAGATCAATGTTAAGGATTTATAAGTTAAAAATGTTCCCATGTTGATTTAAGATGACACATTGTCTGAGGCACTGTAATAATTGCTCTCAGGATGTATATACTGTTATTTATGCTGTGATATGGAAATAAAAATAATTTCAACATAAATGGAAAATCAAATACAGAGAAAAAAAAAACTATTTTCACCAAACAGTAACAGCATTTTCTGTCAGATTGCAGAATATAGTTGGTAGTCAAAAATATTGATGCAGAGTATAAATGAGCTTCTTGGTTTGTGGATCCAACAAGCTGATATAAAGACAGATATCTGCTTACCAGACTGAGCCTCAATCCTATGAAGTAAGTTGATGGCTCTATGGAATTCAAAGAAATGTTCTTGTGTCCCCTCCTATGTATATTTCTTGGAGTTTTGTTCCACCACTTAGCACTTGTTTCCTTGGTCTTGTTTCCGTGTGTATCCAAAAATGTGCCTTTACTTGGCTCTCTATTCAGCTCTGCCTCTGGGTAGGTGTAACTTTCAAATTTCCAAATTTTGGAAAAACCTGGGCCTTAGTATCCTCAGGAGTATGGATACGGGAGCGTTATCCCAGTAGTAGAAACATAGAAAAAGAAATAAATCACATAGCATAATTCTGTGGTGCAAGTAATATATTACAAAAGAACAGATAAAAACACACTTACAGTGTTCAACCTCAATCCGTAATGAGGTAAGATTAATGGCAATGTATAGAAGTCCCCAATGAAGCCTCTGTTCCTCAGAGGTGTTTAGCAATAGTCTCTCATACAGTGCTTTCAACAGTGTCTACTGCATATAAAGTGTACATAACGAATCTTGCCACCATAAAATATGTTGATACAAAATGCTATTCACTGCAGAGTATATATATATATATAAAAGAGCACTAAGGGGTATGCAGACAATACTGTAGAATAATGCAAAACGATGCAGATAAAAACAAACACATGTAAATGTATATAAAATAATGGTAAAATAGTGTGTCAATAAAACCCGGTTTCTCTCAGTAAACCAGAATGCTGCCAGTAAAATGAATAACTCCTGTAAGGCCACTCAGGCATCCTTACGTGTTTCAAAGTTGTTAAAACTTCTTAGTCACATTCCTTTGACATACCGCATGGTTTAAATTTTAGAAGAGATATTGATTTGTGTGTTTAGCCCACAGTATAACAACATTAACATCAACTGTATGAATATATGGAGAGTATAAGTTAAGTGATCATTGTGAGTTATAATATGGAGTATTAAACTACTATGGCATAATTTACCTCTCGTTATCAATAATCCCTCTCGTATGTATACGTAAATACTTATTGCAACTATTGTTATAATTTCTGTAGTGTTGCATATTATAATGCAAATATGTAATAGTGAGGACATAGAAATTGTCTTAATACACCTTTAAGAGAAATACCTATTAGGGGGAGAAGGCTGGGACACCTGTGAGCAATGAACAAGTGCCGAAGGGCACGAAACATGTCTGCTGCACAGAAGCCCAGCAATCCTCACTATTGGTGTTAGTCTGAAGCGGTGTTTTTATCTGATGATGCATTTTGGTTTTATCTTGGATTCTCAATAAATTTGGACATTTTATATATATGGAGTGCCTGGACATTCTTTGTTTATATTTGTACTCCTAGCGTTCTGGACGAATAACGCTGTTTTCAGAGCACTCGCAACTTGGGACGTGTGACATTATCCTCACGCTCCATTGTGCTGCATGAAGGAAGACAGAAGAGGGTAAGGTAGAGCGCATCGCTAGAGTTTGTTTAGTATATACAGTATATATATATATATATATATATATATCTTTATTATCTAACATATAATCACAATCATCAAATAAGGAAAGAACAATGATATAACATATCCATGATCCTTAATTTAACATTTTTACATTCAATCTTTTAGAATTAAGAGATCTTTAACATTGAAAAATGTTTTTTTATTTTTTAAATAATAGAAAATACCTAGCAACTAAAGAAGGAATTCCCCTTCTGCAAAATTAATCAACCCCTTTACTAAGTTCAGTTTCTCCTAAACAATGTCCCTTTATATAACTTGGTGTTTGTGTAATATATTTATATATTTTACTGTCTAAAACAATGTCAATTAAACCTGTTGTCTCAGCCTATTCCATTACATTTTTATTGATTCATTGGAGTGAAGCCACCTCATCACCAAGTTGTTCCCATCATTACATTATTATATTTCCACGTAATCGTTCAAGATCTACGTGGAATATATAATTGTCTTTCTTCTGGTGTATGCCGAATAAAAGGCAGCCATTAATCTAAAAAAAAATCTGTCCTAATTTCTAACCCCAAGTGTGCATGAGTCTACTAACAAAAAGTGATATGTTAAGTTTTTAACTTCTGTGAAATTTGATAATTTTTTTGAGATCCAATATTTAAGAATTAATTTCCGTCCTAGATGGATAACCTGGGTAAAGAGCTATGTGTTTTTATTTCCTTTTGTAATTCCAATAGTAATATTTGAGTTAATGTTAATCTATTTTCTAGTTTAAGTATAAATCCTCTTTTTAGCTCTGTGATTACCGTGGCCTCGATCCGATATGCAGCATCGCCCGCAAAAGCCGGCGACGCCGAATTTTGCACGGGTTTGGTATCCTATATACGGCGTAACCTAGAAGTTACGCTCGTATATTTCTGCCTTCGGCCGCAGTTTTTTGTCCCATAGGCAGGTATACCAAACCCGCGCAGTTTGGTATCCAATATACAGCGTAAGGACTTACGTGGCGAAAATCTTACTCCATTTTCACCTTGCCACAAAATGCAGCCGTAGTAAGCCTTACGCTGTCTATTGGAGCCCCGTAACTCCCTAAACTACCTGTCAAATAAAACCTAACACCTAACGCATGCGCAATGTCTATCTACCTGTCAACCGCGATCCCCTGCCGCAATCCCTAATAAAGTATTTAAACCCTAAACCGCTGCTCCCGGACCCCGCCGCCACCTACATTAAAAGTATAACCCTACACCGTCGCCAGCTACATTACATACCCCCTAATGTGAGCCCCTTACACCGCCGCCATCTATATTACCTACCCCCTAATGTGAGCCCCTTACACCGCCGCCATCTACATTACCTACCCCCTAATGTGAGACCCTTACACCGCCGCAATCTACATTACCTACCCCCTAATGTGAGCCCCTTACACCGCCGCCATCTACATTACCTACCCCCTAATGTGAGCCCCTTACACCACCGCCATCTATATTACCTTCCCCTTAATGTGAGCTCCTACCCCGCCGCCAGCTATATTAAAATTATTATCCCCTAATTTAATCCCCCTACACCGCTGCCAGCTATATTAATTACATTAACCCCTAATTTAATCCCCCTACACCGCCGCCAGCTATATTAATTACATTAACCCCTAATTTAATCCCCCTATACCGCCGCCAGCTATATTAAATACATTAACCCCTAATCTAATCCCCCTATACCGCCGCCAGCTATATTAAATACATTAACCCCTAATCTAATCCCCCCTACACCTACATCCTACATCCCCTACATCCAGCTATATTAACTATATTAACCCTAATTATATTAGGGTTAATATAGTTTATATAGTTATTATATTATATATATTAACTATATTAACCCTAATTATATTAGGGTTAATATCGTTATTATATTATATATATATTAAGTATAATAACCCTATCTAACTCTAACATCCCTAACTAAATTCTTATAAAAATAAGTCTAATTAATATTAATATTATTAATAAAAATATTTCTATTTAAATCTAAATACTTACCTATAAAATAAACCCTAAGATAGCTACAATATAATTAATAATTACATTGTAGCTATTTTAGGGTTTATATTTATTTTACAGGTAACTTGGTATTTATTTTAACTAGGTACAATAGCTATTAAATAGTTAATAACTATTTAATAGCTACCTAGTTAAAATAATTTCCATTTTACCTGTAAAATAAATCCTAACCTAAGTTACAAATACATCTACACTATCAATAAATTAAATAAAATACAAATATCTAAACTAAAATACAATAAAATAAACTAAACTAAATTACAAAAACAAACAAACACTAAATTTCAAAAAAGAAAAAAAGATTACAAGATTTTTAAGCTAATTACACTTATTCTAAGCCCCCTAATAAAATAATAAAGCCCCCCAAAATAAAAAAAATTCCCTACCCTATTCTAATTTAAAAAAGTGAACAGCTCTATTACCTTACCAGCCCTTAAAAGGGCCTTTTGCGGGGCATGCCCAAAGAAATCAGCTCTTTTGCCTGT
Source organism: Bombina bombina (assembly GCF_027579735.1). Taxonomy (NCBI): domain Eukaryota; kingdom Metazoa; phylum Chordata; class Amphibia; order Anura; family Bombinatoridae; genus Bombina; species Bombina bombina. Next base: position 1,174,553,120 of record NC_069501.1, on the reverse strand, counting down.
AAAAAACCCCCAAATACCACCCCCCAACATTACAACCCACCACCCACATACCCCTACTCTAACCCAAACCCCCCTTAAATAAACCTAACACTACCCCCCGGAAGATCTCCCTACCTTGTCTTCACCCAGCTCTGCAGAACTCTTCATCCGATCCGGTTGATGTCTTCAAGCGGCCGAGAAGAAGTCTTCCATCAAGCGATGTCTTCATCCAAGCGGCAAAGAAGAAGTCTTCCATCCGCCGATTTCTTCAATCAAGCGGCAGAGAAGAGGTCCTCCATCGGGGCGAAGTTTTCTTCCAAGCGGCAACTTCAATCTTCTTTCTTCGCTCCTCCGACGCGGAACATCCATCCGGCCCGACGACTTCCTGATGAATGAGGTTCCTTTAAATGATGTCATCCAAGATGGCGTCCATCGAATTCCGATTGGCTGATAGGATTCTATCAGCCAATCGGAATTAAGGTAGAAAAATCTGATTGGCTGATTCAATCAGCCAATCAGATTCAAGTTCAATCCGATTGGCTGTAGGGGTATGTGGGTGGTGGGTTGTAATGTTGGGGGGTGGTATTGTGTGTTTTTTTACAGGCAAAAGAGCTGATTTCTTTGGGGCATGCCCCCGCAAAAGGCCCTTTTAAGGGCTGGTAAGGTAATAGAGCTGTTAACTTTTTTAATTTAGAATAGGGTAGGGACATTTTTTTATTTTGGGGAGCTTTATTATTTTATTAGGGGGCTTAGAATAGGTGTAATTAGCTTAAAAATCTTGTAATCTTTTTTTATTTTTTGTAATTTAGTGTTTTGTTTTTTTTGTAATTTAGTTTATTTTATTGTATTTTAGTTTAGATATTTGTAGTTTATTTAATTTATTGATAGTGTAGGTGTATTTGTAACTTAGGTTAGGATTTATTTTCCAGGTAAATTGGTAATTATTTTAACTAGGTAGCTATTAAATAGTTATTAACTATTTAATAGCTATTGTACCTAGTTAAAATAAATACCAAGTTACCTGTAAAATAAATATAAACCCTAAAATAGCTACAATGTAATTATTAATTATATTGTAGCTATCTTAGGGTTTATTTTATAGGTAAGTATTTAGATTTAAATAGGAATATTTTAATTAATAATATTAATATTAATTAGATTTATTTTAATAAGAATTTAGTTAGGGATGTTAGAGTTAGATAGGGTTATTATACTTAATATATATATAAAATAATAACGATATTAACTATATTAACCCTAATATAATTAGGGTTAATATAGTTAATATATATAATATAATAACTATATTAACTATATTAACCCTAATATAATTAGGGTTAATATAGTTAATATAGCTGGCAGCGGTATAGGGGAATTAGATTAGGGGTTAATGTATTTAATATAGCTTGCGGCGGTATAGGGGGATTAGATTAGTGGTTAATTAATTTAATATAGCTGGTGGCGGTATAGGGGGATTAAATTAGGGGTTAATGTAATTAATATAGCTGGCGGCTGGGTAGGGGGATTAAATTAGGGTTAATGTAATTAATATAGCTGGCGGCGGGGTAGGAGGATTAAATTAGGGGTTAATGTAATTAATATAGCTGGCGGCGGTATAGGGGGATTAAATTAGGGGTTAATGTAATTAATATAGCTGGCGGCGGTGTAGGGGGATTAAATTAGGGGTTAATAATTTTAATATAGCTGGCGGCGGGGTAGGAGCTCACTTTAGGGGGTAGGTAATATAGATGGCGGTGGTGTAAGGGGCTCACATTAGGGGGTAGGTAATGTAGGTGGCGGCGGGGTAGGAGCTCACATTAGGGGGTAGTTAATGTAGGTGGCGGCGGGGTAGGAGCTCACATTAGGGGGTAGTTAATGTAGGTGGCGGTGGGGTAGGAGCTCACAATAGGGGGTAGTTAATGTAGGTGGTGGCAGGGTAGGAGCTCACATTTGGGGGTAGTTAATGTAGGTGGCGGCGGGGTAGGAGCTCACATTAGGAGGTAATATAGATAATGTAGGTGGCGGCGGGGTCCAGGAGTGGCGGTTTAGGGGTTAATAACTTTATTAGGTGGCGGCGGGGTCCGGGAGCGGCGGTTTAGGGGTTAATACATTTTTTATTATTAGGATAGTGAGGGGGGGGGTAGCGGATAGAGGGTTAGACGTGTCGGGGTATGTTTGGGAGGCGTGTTAGACAGTATGGGTGATTTTATAACTTAGTCAGGTTTTGTAGGTGCCGGCAGTTTCTAAAGTGCCGTAAGTCACTGGCGACTCCAGAAATTTGTACTTACGCAGATTTCTGGACATCGCTGTTTTATCTGACTTACGGCACTTTAGCCTCTGACAGCGCCGTATATGGGATATCTCGAGTTGCGAGCTGAAACTACGGGCGGCGGGGTTCCTTCGCTTGCGCCGCAAACTACGATCTATATCGGATCGTGCCCCATGTATCTGGGCCTTTGCAGACTGCCCCCTTATTTCAGTTCTTTTGACAGCCTTGCATGTCAGTTACTCCATGGACATGAGCACAATGTTCTCTTTATGGCACACATGAACTAACTTCATCTAGTAGTGAAAAAGTATCAAATGCATTCAGATAAGAGGCGACCTTCAAGGGCTTAGAAATTAGCATATGAGCCTAACTAGGTTTAGCTTTCAACTAAGAGAACAAAGACATTTAATAATAGAAGTAAATTGGAAAGTTGTTTAAAATGACATACCCTATCTGAATCATGAACATTTCATTTTGACTAGACTGTCCGTTTAAAGGGACAGTCAAGTAAAACAAAAACTTTCATGATTTAAATAGGGAATGTAATTTTAAACAACTTTCCAATTTACTTTTATCACCAATTTTGCGTTGTTCTCTTGGTATTCTTAGTTGAAAGCTAAACCTAGGAGGTCCATATGCTAATTTCTTAGACCTTGAAGACTGCCTCTAATTTGAATGCATTTTGACCCCTAGAGGGCATTAGTTTATGTGTTTCATATAGATAACATTGAGCTCATGCACGTGAAGTTACCCTGGAGTGAGCACTGATCACTGGCTAAAATGCAAGTCTGTCAAAAGAACTGAAATAAAGGGGCAGTTTGCAGAGGCTTAGACACAAGGAAATCACAGAGGTAAAAAGTGTATTCATATAACTATGTTAGTTATGCAAAATTGGGGAATGGGTAATAAAGGGTTTATATTTATTTTTAAACAACAACATTTCTGGTGTTGACTGTCCATTTTAAACATAACTTTTAAAAGTCACTGTTTTTATATACTTGTATACTTTTTCTATGATTTTCCAAACAACAACTAGGAAGTTAACAATTACTTAAACACCAATTTCCCCATCCCTGCTACATTTACATATTGTTGCTTTTCTCGTATTTAAACTTACTTCTAAATGAAAATCCATTTGGATGCTATTTTGTATGGTAAACATTTTTAAGGAAAACAGAAGAGCAACTGTACAGCAGCTTAAACTTAATTATAGCTAAATTAGTAGCTAATGCTACTGATACAAGCCAGCAGCAGCTCTTTTTTATTGGGTTTGGACTGTCTAAGTACAAAGATAAAAAAACCCTGTATACTGGTAAGCTGACACAGGAATCAGTCAGCTGATAAGTACATTGATAATCTTTATTAAATAGTGTAATTTTGAACTTTTCAAACATTTCCTATCTAAAAAAAATAAATTTGAACTTTCAAAGTCATTTTTGCCTTTAGAGTAATGGTTTTATTGTAAAATATATATTTACTTTTTTTTAAAAAAAGAATGTGTTAATTTTTATTTCTTTTTCATAAAAGGGAGGCACATTTTGGTTTAAACCTGTTTGGACAAATATAATGAATGTGGTTTTTTTGTGTTTTTTTTTTTTACATTGGTCTAAAAAAAAAACCTGTCTAATACTTAAATGCTATTTAATATAGAATTTGTGGTTCTTAGATATGTATCTCTGTATATGGGTTTCTGGCTACATCACTGGCCATTGCTGAACATGTAAATGGTGCCTTTATTATTTTGCACTATGGGTCAATTTAAGAATATGCAAATGCAGCTTTTGAGTGCTTCTTAACCTATATGCTAGCTGGTGGTTTGCAATACCACTGGTCTTGTCTGATTGGGGTGATTGACAGACGCTGCTTCCACGTGTTGTACAAGCAACAACTTGCTTCTCTACTGCATAGGGGCAAATGTTGTGATCTATGTTGGAATTAGGGGAACTTTTGGTAATTTTATAAACGTCTATCAGTATTTCTAATTTTTAATGTGCATTGGCAAAGAGCTTGCACTGATATCTTCAGAGTTGCTGACAGTACGACATATTACTTGAACCCCAACAGGCTTAAAAATTCTGTCATATGTAACATTTCAGTTACTCTGATCAAAACGATCAAACAGCTTGAAAGAAATTATGAGATAATAATTAAGCCAGCGGACAAGGGAGGAGGGATCGTCATTATGAACGAGAATGACTACAATCTTGAAAATGAAAGAATTCTTGGAGATAAAAACACATATCAGAAATTACCATCTAACCCAGTGGAAGCCTATAGGAAAGAGCTCTTACAGATTTTGAATGAGGCAAAGAGGTTGGGGATTCTAAATGAAAATTAATTTAGCTATATTAATATAAGCTATCCTATTACCCCGGTAATATACCACTTACCAAAAATCCATAAATCGCTCCAGAATCCACCAGGGAGACCAATAATTTCTGGTATTGGCTCCCTGAGCAGTAATCTATCAGAATATGTGGATTTAAACCTACAAAAATACGTCAAACAGCTTCCTTAATATCTTAAAGACTCAACCCAGGTATTAAATCTGTTAGAACAAATAACCTGGGAAGATGGCTTCATTCTGGCAACATGTGATGTCACATCCTTGTACACCAGCATCCCACACCAACAAGGGATAGAGGCAGTGGAATTATTTCTTGGGAAAAATCCCAAAGTCCCTATGAAGCAGGTGGAATTCATTCTGGAGAGTATTAGATACATTTTGGATCATAATTACTTTTGTAATAACGGAACTTACTACAAACAGATCTGTGGCACGGCGATGGGGACCAGGTTCGCGCCTAGTTATGCGAACCTCTACATGGGGAAATGGGAATGCATTTTTTGGGACTCTTGCCCGGCTAGCGTGGACCTGGTCCTCTACCGTTGTTATATTGACGACATTCTGATTATATGGAAGGGGACTAAGACAGACTTGGATTTCACGATTGAAATCATGAATCGTAACCTAAATAATCTGAAATTTACCTATGAGTCAAGTACCACCGAAATAGTCTTCCTGGATCTGAAGATAGTTGTAAAGAAAGGAAAAATAGAAACATCTACACACTTTAAAGCTGTGGACAGCAACAACTATATTCACAAGACCAGCTGCCACCATGACAATTGGAAGAACAACATACCGAAGGGGCAGTTACTGAGAATGAGGAAGAACTGCTCTACCCAAGAGTAGTGATGTTGCAAACATAAAAATTTGGGTTTGCGAACGGTGAAAGCACACTTCCGCAAATGTTCGTGAACCGGCGAACCGGGCGAACCGCCATAGACTTCAATAGCCAGGTGAATTTTAAAACCCACAGGGACTCTTTCTGGCCACAATAGTGATGGAAAAGTTGTTTCAAGGGGACTAACACCTGGACTGTGTCATGCCGGAGGGGGATCCATGGCAAAACTCCCATGGAAAATTACATAGTTGATGCAGAGTCTGGTTTTAATCTATAAAGGGCATAAATCACCTAACATTCCTAAATTGTTTGGAATAACGTGCTTTAAAACATCAGGTATGATGTTGTATCGATCAGGTAGTGCAAGGGTTACGCCCGCTTCACAGTGCGCAGTGTAGGTGATATACCTGCCCTGACCATGCTTTGCAGACCAGGTATCAGTGGTCAGATGGACCCTTGCCCCAACACTGTGTGCCAGACATGCCATTATAGCAGACTTATATGGCTTTGGCATTGCTTTTTGGCAATTAGAAGGCTGCTAAATGCCACTGCACACCACACGTGTTTTATGCCCAGCAGTGAAGGGGTTAATTAGGGAGCATGTAGGCAGCTTTTAGAGTTAATTGTAGCTTAAGTGTAGTGTAGTAGACAACCCAAAGTATTGATCTAGGCCCATTTTGGTATATTTAATGCCACCATTTTGCCGCCAAATTCGATCAAATAAAAAAAAATTGTTCTCTTTTTCACAAACTTTAGGTTTCTCACAGAAATTATTTACAAACAACTTATGCAATTATGGCATAAATGGTTGTAAATACTTCTCTGGGATCTCCTTTGTTCAGAAATAGCAGACTTATATGGCTTTGGCATTGCTTTTTGGTAATTAGAAGGCTGCTAAATGTTAATTTTAGCTTAAGTGTAGTGTAGTAGACAACCCAAAGTATTGATCTAGGCCCATTTTGGTATATTTAATGCCACCATTTCACCGCCAAATGCGATCAAATAAAAAAAAAATTGTTCACTTTTTGACAAGCTTTAGGTTTCTCACAGAAATTATTTACAAACAACTTATGCAATTATGGCATAAATGGTTGTAAATGCTTCTCTGGGATCCTCTTTGTTCATAAATAGCAGACATATATGACTTTGGCATTGCTTTCTGGTAATTAGAAGGCCGCTAAATGCTGCTGCGCATCAAACGTGTATTATGGCCATCAGTGAAGGGGTTAATTAGGTAGTTTGTAGGGAGCTTGCAGGGTTAATTTTAGCTTTAGTGTAGAGATCAGCCTCCCACTTGACACATCAGACCCCCTGATCCCTCCCAAACAGCTCCCTTCCCTCCCCCACCCCACAATTGTCCCCGCCATCTTAAGTACTGGCAGAAAGTCTGCCAGTACTAAAATAAAAGGTTTTTTAAAAAAAAAAAAAAAAATGTTTAAGCATATTTACATATGCTGTGGTGTAGCATCCCCCCTTAGCCCCCAACCTCCATGATCCCCCCCAAAACAGCTCTCTAACCCTCCCCATCTGCCTTATTGGCAGCCATCTTGGGTACTGGCAGCTGTCTGCTATTATTTCACAGTCAAAAAAGTGTTGTTTTTTTTTTAAATGTACACTACTGTTACACCAGATATGAGTGGTGGCACTGGGCAAGTGGGCACAGCATACGCTGTGAGTCTGACACACATGCTGGCAGGCAGGCAACTGCAATTAGATTACACAGGGAAAAAAAAAAAAACAGACTGATGTTCTAGCCCTAAAAAGGGCTTTTTGGGGTGCTGTCCTTACAGCAGAGATCAGATGAGTCCTTCAGGACTGTAGTGGACACTGAATACACTAGCCTAGCTATCGATTTCCCTATTAAATCAGCACTAGCTACACTGTCCCTCCTCGCACTAAGAATGCAGTTTCCGAATGAATCTAAAATGGATGCTGTCCAGGAGGTGGGAGGGTCTGGGAGGGAGGTCTGCTGCTGATTGGCTGGAATGTGTCTTCTGACTGTGAGGTACAGGGTCAAAGTTTACTCAATGATGAGGAATAGGGGGCGGACCGAACATCGCAACATGCTATGTTCGCCGGGAACTATTCGCCGGCGAGCTATTCGCGACATCACTACCCAAGAGGGATGGGAAGAGCAGTCCAAAGTGATAAAACCTAAATTCTTAGAAAGAGGTTATTCCGAAGAGCTGTTGGAAGAGAAAATTCTACAATATAAGGGCCAGACGTCACGCCCTTAAAGACAGGATACGTGAACATTTACTATCAATTGAAAATTGTAGTATGGAAACACCCCTATATAAACATTTTTCAATAAAGCACAATGGAGACACAAGATATCTTAAGTTTTTAGGTATTCAGAAGGTCAACAAAAGGTGGAGAGGAGGCAAGTTTAATTTTTTTTTATTGACAACTGAGTCCAAATGGATCTTTAATCTTGATTGCCTCCACCCTAAGGGACTAAATAATAAGGAAGATCTCTCTCACCTCCTTAATATGACCTAGAAATGTGATTTTTGTTAGGTTGGGACATAAAAAAACCCAACAACCAGTCTCATTCTACATCTACGGGTCTCCCAGACTACCCAGCATATTAATACATTGTGAGCATTCATCTCTAACTTCATAATAGTGACCTTAACTTTGCACTAAAAACTTTTCTTACCTCCCTAATTTGACCTAGAAATGGGATTTATGTCAGGTTGGGACACTTAGTACTCCCAAAAGCAGCCTCATTCTACATTTATGGGTCTCTTAGATCTTCCAGTATATTGATACATTATCTGCTATTATTTCTAATTTCATTATAGCGTTCTTAACTTTTTACCAGATCTATCAGCTCAGTCACCCACATTTGCCATAGGAGCTTTGTTTACCACATCTAGATATCTAGTATATTTATCACATCATGGCGACAAACCACAAGTCCCCCTAGCGCTATGGTATTCCCCAGCTGTCCACCTCATTAGTTGCATTTCAGCCCTCCCTTTCACAAGTGATAGTGGCTACTTATGTGACCCTATCTTACCAAAGTCTCAACAATGATTCACATATCATGCTTCCTTTGGGAAGATTGTGGATCATTGTAGCTCTACCACCATTTAATATTACATCGGGTCTGTCCCCTTAGCCATATCACTACTAAATGATATGTCATTATATTACGTGTAGACATTGATCACTTCATCAATCCCCCCCTTCCTCCCCCACCAGATATTCATTAGGCTGAGTGTTCAGTCTCTTTTAGTCACACTTACTCACAGTCGTCGACAATGACCACTAGGTTAACCATTGAATCTGATACTATTAACAAACCATGTAGGTGTTCAAGAAATTGTTTTAAAACTTACTCTTGTAATTATGGTACAATATTGATGCTAGGTCCTTAGGTTAGTATCTGATATGATGGATCACAACCCACGCAGCTGACAATACCTAAGGGTCTATTGTCCGAGAGTGGCATCTGTAATCAATATTAAAACTAATCAATATAGAAACTATTGATAGTTCTTACCCAGATTGTCAAGGGTCACACTGACCCCACTAATATGATTTGCCGACATACCCTTATATACTTATAAATATGACCTTAGGTTGGTATCTATTACGATGGGTCACAACCCTTGCAGCTGCCATATCTTATGAGTTTATCATTCGAGAAGCATCTGTAATCAATATAAGAACTATTGATATCTCTTACCTAGACTGCTAAGGGTCAAATTGACCCCACCGTTTCTATTGCTGATATACCCTTATATACACTTATAATTATGACATTCATCTTATTAGTAGAGGGATTGTATTGCCCTCACTTTTTTGATAATATTAGCTGGTTTTTGATCCGTCCTCTTAGCTGTTTAAACTCATTTGAAATGAGAGAGCCTCATTATTCATACATCGAGAGTGGGTTACTTTTGAACTATTTGACCCTATTTATCTATATTTCCTTATATTTCCTTGGAGAATTACACTTAAACCTAGTGGTTTAAGTCTCTAAGTCATATACGTTAAACCACTTATACTGGCCACCAATTTTTTCCAATGAGGACCAATCATTATGGTTTCGAGAGTAGATTATTGATTGAACCTACTATAACGTTTTAATTTGCATTATCTAAGATATAAGGTACACAATGAATCCTAAGTTTTGGAAATTTAGTATACTTCTTAGCTTAACATTTAAATTTCATATAATCCCTTTTTTCTTTTATAGATATCCCCAATATAAGTTCTTCCTTTTATTCCACTTATAGCGAATTCATTCTGAGGACATCTAGTTCCTATATTAACTATTTTGCATTGATCCCTCTCTATCTACATATAGGTGTTTTCACACATAGGGTTATTACATTGGAACACACTCCAAACTATATTATCCAACCAGATTAAGATATACACACACACACCCATCCCAGTATAATATGAGCTTGCCCAATTGTTCGATCAAGGTCATCTCACACCCTCTTTTTCTTCCAATCGCCAGCCTAGACGCCTATTGTGACGTCACGGCCAATCAGCTAGCTTAAATAACGGACAGGACAATAAGTCAGTTCTACCGTTCCAATTTCATTATTTGGGCATCGGCTTTCCCCTACTTCTATCTTACCTATTGTGAACAGGACACAAAGTGTATTTGATCACATAATTAGGTTTATCCTACATGTTTATTTCCCCTAACCCCAAGCCCAGACGCCTATCGTGACGTCACGACCAATCAGGCAGCTGAAATTATGGACATGAAACAAAGTCCAATTTATCTATTAGCTATACCATTTTGGCCTCGGTTTTTAACTATTTCATTTATATAGCTGACATCTATACACAATATGATTATAGATTGAACGATTTTGTTCTAAATCTCTGACCGGAAGTGACATCACATTGTATATGGAGACAAGGCATATTATTAAATATTAAATATTGTGATCTAAAAACACTCGTTCTGTCCAAAGTAAAGATTATTCACCAATATCTTTTATTTATTATTTGCCAATATGTTTTAAACTTTTACACCACAAGTTGGAAACCCGGAAGTCAATTAACTTTGTACATCCGGTTTTTAGCTTTAAAAGGCTACCAGCAAACACTTGATAATCAGTCTTGATAAAGGCCTATTACGGGCCAAAATGCGTTGACCGATTGGTAAGCCTTATTCTTTTACCTCTTTGATTTTAGTACGTTATTGCGCTATGTATGTTTATTTATTTCTTTTAGGTTGAGGATGTTCCTTTCATCAGCTGCTGATTCATAAGGACTTACTCTGTACGAGCAGCCTTTTCTTTCAACCACAGTATCTGCTTTTACATCCCACTGAGTGGCAAGTCACCCCACTACCAGATCTTTTTAACTTAAAACTTCCATATACAGCGGGGCAAAAAAGTATTTAGTCAGCCACCAATTGTGCAAGTTCTCCCACTTAAGAAGATGAGAGAGGCCTGTAATTTTCATCATAAGTATACCTCAACTATGAGAGACAAAATGTGGAAACAAATCCAGACAATCACATTGTCTGATTTGGAAAGAATTTATTTGCAAATTATGGTGGAAAATAAGTATTTGGTCAATATCAAAAGTTCATCTCAATACTTTGTTATGCATCCTTTGTTGGCAATGACAGAGGTCAAACGTTTTCTGTAATTCTTCACAAGGTTGTCACACACTGTTGCTGGTATATTGGCCCATTCCTGCATGCAGATCTCCTCTAGAGCAGTGATGTTTTGGGGCTGTCGCTGGGCAACACAGATTTTCAACTCCCTCCAAATGTTTTCTATGGGGTTGAGATCTGGAGACTGGCCAGGCCACTCCAGGACCTTGAAATGCTTCTTTCGAAGCCACTCCTTTGTTGCCCGGGCAGTGTGTTTGGGATCATTGTCATGCTGAAAGACCCTGCCACGTTTCATCTTCAATGCCCTTGCTGATGGAAGGAGGTTTGCACTCAAAATCTCACAATACATGGCCCCATTCATTCTTTCATGTACACGGATCAGTCGTTCTGTTCCCTTTGCAGATAAACAGCCCCAAAGCATGATGTTGACACCCCCATGCTTCACAGTAGGTATGGTGTTCTTTGTATGCAACTCAGCATTCTCTCTCCTCTACCAAACCAAACAGTTCTTCTTTGGTTTCAGATGGGCCCGGACATCTGACCATATGACATTCTCCCAATCCGCTTCTGGATCATCCAAATGCTCTCTAGCATACTTCAGACTGGCCCGGACATGTACTGGCTTAAGCAGGGGGACACGTCTGGCACTGCAGGATCTGAGTCCCTGGCAGCATAGTGTGTTACTGATGGTAGCCTTTGTTACCTTGGTCCCAGCTCTCTGCAGGTCATTCACTAGGTCCCCCGTGTAGTTCTGGGATGTTTGCTCACTGTTCTTGTGATCATTTTGACCCCACAGGGTGAGATCTTGCGTGGAGCCCCAGATCGAGGGAGATTATCAGTGGTCTTGTATGTCTTCCATTTTCTAATTATTGCTCCCACAGTTGATTTCTTCACACCAAGCTGCTTGCCTATTGCAGATTCAGTCTCCCCAGCCTGGTGCAGGTCTACAATTTTGTTTCTGGTGTCTTTCGACAGCTCTTTGGCCTTCACCCTAGTGGAGTTTGGAGTGTGACTGTTTGAGGTTGTGGACAGGTGTCTTTTATACTGATAACAAGTTCAAACAGGTGCCATTAATACAGGTAATGAGTGGAGGACAGAGGAGCCTCTTAAAGAAGAAGATATAGGTCTGTAAGAGCCAGAAATCTTGCTTGTTTGTAGGTGACCAAATACTTATTTTCCACCATAATATGCAAATAAATTATTTCCAAATCAGACAATGTGATTGTCTGGATTTTTTTCCACATTTTGTCTCTTATAGTTGAGGTATACCTATGATGAAAATTACAGGCCTCTCTCATCTTCTTAAGTGGGAGAACTTGCACAATTAGTGGCTGACTAAATACTTTTTTGCCCCACTGTATGTATTTTTTCCTCACTAGTATTTTTTCACACTAGCATAATTTTTACACTTTCCACACTAGTATTTTTTACACTAGTTTTTTCTACACCAGCATTGGATAATTTTTTCACTGGAATTTTGTTCACTGAAGCTTTTTTATTGAGAATTGTTTTCACCATTTTTCACTGAGGATTCATTTCTAACTTGGAAAGTTTTCACATTAAGGATTAAGTTTTAAAATCTTTTCACGGATGAACTGAACCACTTTCATCTACTTTCATGGGACATTTATCCATAAGGCTATTTTCTAGACTATAGACACTTATGGGGAATTAGCACCCCTCAGAGGGCGTATTTATTGGTTTTCATTGCATATCTACCTGTGGGATTATATTTTTGTATTTTTATACACTATATTTGACCTCCTATTGTACTCAACTGTATTGTATTTATTTCCTGTATTTTATTTATTTTTTAGCATGGATCCATGATTTTTTAACCTTGTTGTAATAAAGTAATTTTTTACACACCTGCACCTTTAACTTGTACCTCCTTCATATCCCTTGCCTCCTTGAGTAGGCGCCTGGGGTCCTATTTGTATTCGCTATATAATATAGAATATGTGGTTCTTATATATGTATCTCTGTATATGGGTTTCTGGCTACATCACTGGCCATTGCTGAACATGTAAATGGTGCCTTTATTATTTTGCACTATGGGTCCATTTAAGAATATGCAAATGGAGCTTTTGAGTGCTTCTTAACCTATATGCTAGCTGGTGGTTTGCAATACCACTGGTCTTGTCTGATTGGGGTGATTGACAGACGCTGCTTCCACATGTTGTACAAGCAACAACTTGCTCCTCTACTGCATAGGGGCAGATGTTGTGATCTATGTTGGAATTTGGGGAGCTTTTGGTAATTTTATAAACGTCTATCGGTATTTCTAATTTTTAGTGTGCATTTGCAAAGAGCTTGCACTGATGTCTGCAGAGTTGCTGACAGTACGACGTATTACTTGAACCCCAACAGGCTTAAAAATTCTGTAATATGTAACATTTCAGATGTTAGGCAAAGGTTACAGCAAGTGATTGGTATGTTGACAGGCAGAGGGATAAGGAGTAAATATGCATTTTGCATAAATGTGCCAATAAGCTGGAAAGACATCCAGTGAAATGTCAAAGAATGGGAAGATTTCACTGCTACAGACCTAAGCAAGCATGTAACTATCTCATGACATATACTGCTAGAGATATAGTTATAGTGTTTGCTTCTGATAAATAAGCATTTTGGAATTTGACAAATGTTTGGAACAGACTTGTGGCAGATGTATATTTCAGATAGGTGCTGCACAAAATATTCTGATTAGTTTTCAATATCCTAAAAAAAATGTTCAGTTGATTAAATCTAAAAACTAAATTTTTGTTCTGAGAATAGACTTTCTTGACTAAATGTATTACTGACTTGATAATTTACATTAATCCAATAGATCAACCAAGCATAACTGCATCAATTATCTGCATATCACCTTCTTTAAGTTGGAAGAAACCTTTCGTAATATGACTATCTTAGAAAAATATAGTAATACTTAATATTTGTATCTTACTCAATGTATTTATGATGCACAAATAAGCAGTTAACATATAAAGATATATTCCAAGATATCAACCATTGAATATAAATGTATAATTAATAAGAACTATTAAAGGGATAGAAAAGTTTTCAGCACTGTTGCCATCAATATAAGATTGTACTGTATTAATCTAGAGCTATACAACATGCATCATAACAATTCAAATTAAAACAGCAATGAATTTCTAATGGAACCTGACTGGCAACAATGTCCTATCATGATTTAGAAAGAGAATGCAAGTTTAAACAGCTTTCCAATTTATTTCTGTTTTTTAATTTGCTTCATTCTCTTGATATCCTTTGTTTAAAAGCATATCTAAATAGGCTTAGTAGCTACAGATTGGTGGCTGCAGTGCACATAGAGGCCCTGTGTGATTGGCTCATCCATGTGCATTGCTATTTCTTCAACAAATGATACCTAAAGAATGAAGCAAATTAGATAATAGAAGTAAATTGGAATGTTGTTACAAATTGTATTTTCTATCTGAATCATGAAACAAAAATGTTGCGATTCACGTCCCTTTAAAGCTGTTGTAAATTCTGTATGCCATCTCTTAGACAGCTCAACACTTAAAGTGAAAAATCAAGAAATGATCAATACAATATTCTTCCTTATTGTATTATGGAATTGTTTCTATGTAAAGGGACAGTCAAGTTAAAATTAAACTTTCATGATTCAGATAGGGCATGCAATTTTAAGTAACTTTCCATTTGCTTTGTTCTCTTTGTATTCTTTGTTGAAAGCTAAATCTAGGTAGAATCACAAACACCTAGATTACTAATTATGAGCTCTATAGGGTTTTTAACGAAGGCAACAAAAGTTGCATTATTTCACCCTCCATAGCGCAGCCATTACAAGTTTTGAAACAACCAGCTTGTGCGTGCAATATGGTTGCATTGAGCGCCATACCGCACAAAATACAAGCGCTATATTGACGTGCTTGTGCATGCTTTCCCTATAGACATCAATGGGGAGAGCGGGTTAGAAAAAACCTGAAGCGCGGAATGAAAAGATCCATAACAAAAAAAAGTAACGTTTGAACCTAACACCCTAACATAAACCCCAAAACACCCCTTATCTGCCTCCCCGACATCGCCGACACCTTCATAATGCTATTAACCCCTAATCTGCCGCTCCCGATATCGACGCCACCTAAATAAAGCTATTAACCCCTAATCTTTCGCTCCCGATATCGCCGCCACTGTACTAAAGTTATTAACCCCTATTCCCTTGCACCCCAACATCGTCCACACCGCCGTTTCCCGACATCACCACCACTAAATAAAGTTATTAACCCCTAAACCTCTGGCCTCCCACATCACTGCCTCTAAATAAACCTATTGACCACTAAACCGCCAACCCCCCACATCACAACAACCTTAATTAAACTATTAACCCCTAAACCTATCCCTAACCCTAACCGTAATCCTAACACTAACCCTAAACCTAACCCTAACACCCCTTAAGCCTTACACTAAAAACTAACATTACCAAAAAAAAAAAAAAAAAAAAAACACTAAAATTACAACAAAAAAAACTACCATTGCAAAAAATAACAAATGAAATTATCCAAAACAATAAAAAATATTCCTATTCAAATACCTTTTAAAAAAAAAAAAAGAACCCACCCCAAAATAAAAACCTAATCTATAATCCCAAACACCCCTTAACAGTATACAAACTCCCACCCCCCAACCCCACAAAATAAATTCAAGTAAAACCTAATCTACCCATTGCCCTGAAAAGGGCATATTTATGGGCATTGCCCTTAAAATGGCAATCAGCTCTTTTGCTGCCCATTACAAATAAAAAATGGCTATTCTAAAAAGAAAAACCCACCCAAAACAAAAAAACAAATTACACAAAATAACAAAACAAATTATCCAAAATAATAACAATTATTCCTAGTCTAATACCTATTTTTTTTTTTAAAAAACACCCCAAAATAAAAAAAACTAATCTATAATAAACTACCAATAGCCCTTAAAAGGGCCTTTTGTAGGGCATTGCCCTAAGTTAAACAGCTCTTTTTAAAAAATACGAAAAAGGCAGCACTCAAGGGAAAATTATATAAAAAATTCAAAGCTTTATTAGAAACAGTTAAAAACTGACACACTCCAGTGTATGGAGGACAAAACACAAAGTAATACTTACGCGTTTCGTGCCTGTCGGCACTTAGTCATAGGATAATGAAAACCCTCACTGCTTTCCCTTTTTGTTAACCCTTCACCCAATCAATCAAAAGCTCTCAAGCTGAATACAATTATACAATCTTTTGTTATTATCAAAAGATTGATTATCAAAAGATTGATCTTCTATACATAAATTATCCTCTGCATCATTGGTATGAAAAAAATGTTTTAATGCTAACTTTCTTACAAACTTATTGATATTAAGTAATGTCTTAAAAAGAGAAAAAATGTTTGTGGGTGCAAAACCAATTCCCTTAGCTAGAACACTCAGATGATCTTGACTAAGCTGACACTCTGAAAGATTAATGACTGTTAACATTAGTCCTTCTTATAAATCCTTTTGGATTCTCTTTTCTTTTCTTCTCCCTGCTCTGTGGTTTTTTTTCCTCCTAAAGGGATAGCAGCATTCTTGATTTTCAATCGCACTGCCTGTTCCTCCTCCTCCGATTCACCATCTGAAGAATCCTGCAAAGAAAAAGAGGGGGCACTTCTAGAAAAAGAGGAGGCACTTCCAGAGTCCGGGTCAGATGTTTCCCCTTCCGTGGACGAGAAACCCACACGCCTTGGAGACTTGTTCTTCAAAATTGACTTGGGAACAGATGATTTATTGTCAGAATTCCCCTTATTGCTTGATTCTTGATTCGGCCCCTCTGTATACCTCCTCCTATTAAATTGTCTCGGTTTCTTAATAAATCGGGACCAGTCATATACCTTATTATTCAGATAATCTTCCTAGTCACGGTTACATTTCTGACCCTTTTGAGTTGTTAATTCATTGTCAAATTTCTTTATTTTCAACTTCATATTAGTCTTTAAATTGTGATAGTTTTCATCTGTTTTAAAGGTTTTTAAGTCTGTTTTGACATTCATGATCCGATCATGATGGTTTAGCATGCTAGTTGTAATATTAAGAATATATGTTTATCATTAATAGATCAGGTTTAGCACTAAGCATAAAATGTTCTTTATACGCATACATATGCATACTGTTCATTTTGCATTATGTAAGTTTGCACTATAAACTGCTAAGCTTATTTAAGATCACTTGTTCATATAATGGCAGCGAATTAATGTTTGTATTTACTGTCATTGATTTTAGCTTGTCGCTATAATTTTGAAGTAACATTGTTTCCCTCTTTGCTGGCCTGGCTAATCGTAATTGTATTCAGCTTGAGAACTTTTGATTGATTAGGTGAAGGGCTAACAAAAAGGGAAAGCAGTGAGGGTTTTCACTATCCTATAACTAAGTGCCGACAGGCACGAAACACGTAAGGATTACCTTATGTTTTGTCCTCCATACGCTGGAGTGTGTCAGTTTTTAACTGTTTGTAATAAAGCCTTTGATTTTTTATACAATTTTCCCTTGAGTGCTTCCTTTTTCGCATTTTTTGACTTGGGTTTGTGGTTTGCTCGACCGCTGGTGTGCACCACGTCATAGAGTTTAGTACCTCACCGAACTTCCGACAGAGAGGAGAGATGGCATTGGACCTCAGAGCAGCATAGTGGGAAAGTTAAACTTAGCTCTTTTACCTGTAAAAAATACAATGACCCCCCAGCAGTAAAACCCAACACCCAACCAACCCCCCAAAATAAAAAACCTGATTCTAAAAAAACCTAATCTACCCATTGCCCTGAAAAGGACATTTGTATGGGCATTGCCCTTAAAAGGTCATTTAGCTCTTTTGCAATGCCCTGAAAAGGGCATTTAGCTCTTTTAAGAAATGCCCTAGCCCTAAAGTAAAAAAAAAACACCCAAAAAAACCTTTAAAAAACCTCACTAACCCCTCTTTAGGTACTCACAGTTGCTGAAGTCCCGCTTGAAGGATCTTCATCCTGGCTGCTCCATCTTCATCCAGGCGGCATCTTCATCCAGGCGGCTCCATCTTCATCCATCACACGACCGGCATCTTCTTCATCCCTGTGGAGGCAGAGCGGCGATGCGCGGAGGTGGAGGTCCAGGCCGAAGTCCGGGAGGAGGCCCAGGTGGAGGTCTATCGATCCAACGTGGAGGTCCATTTTATGCGATCATCCGCTGCACACTGAGGATTAAAATGCAAGGTACCCCTTTTGTACTGGGTGTACCATTGCATTCCTATTAGCTGAAAAATTTGAATCAGCCAATAGGAATTAGGGCTGCTAAATTCCTATTGGCTGCTCAAATCAGCCAATAGGATTTAAGCAACTTTCATTCTATTGGCTCATTCGAATCAGCCAATAGAATCCTTAGTGTGCGGCGGACAATCGCATGAAGAGGACCTCCTCGTCGGAATGATGGGCCTCCGCCTGGACCTCCGCCTGGATCTAAGGGTTATTGGTAGTTTATTGTAGGCTGCGTTTTTGTTTTATTTTGGGTGGGCTTTTCTATTTTTATATGGATATTAGATTAGGTATAATTCTTTTTTTAATTTTGATAATTTAGTTTGTTATTTTTTGTAATTTAGTGTTTGTTATTTTTTGTAATTTAGTATTTTTTATTTTTTGTAATTAGATATTTTGTATTTTTTATAGTAGTGTTAGGATTTTTTTAATGTGTATTGTAGTTTTCTTTAATTGGTAGTTAGTTTAATTTTAGTTTAATAGTTATATTAGTTTAATTGTTAGTTTAAACTTAGTTTTTTCAATTTGACAGGTAAGTTTTAATTTAATTTAAGATAGGGAAATTGTAATTTTAATATAAAGTTAGGGGGCGTTAGGTTTAGGGGTTTGTATTTTAAATTAGTTTATTGCAATGTGGGGGCTTTTGGTTTAGGGGTTAATAGTTTAAATTAGTATATTTCATTGTTGGGGCTTCCGGTTTAGGGGTTAATAGTTTAATTTAGTATATTTTGTTGGGGGGCTTGCGGTTTAGGGGTTAATAGGTTTATTATAGTGGCAGCGGTTGCGGGGAGTGGTGGAATAGGGGTTAATATCTTTATTATAGTGTGGGCTAAGTTGGGGTGCGGGGGAATAGGGGTTACTAACTTTATTATAGTGGGGTTAATAACTATAATATAGTATTTGCGATGTGGGAGGGCCTCGGTTTAGGGGTTAAACGGTAGTTTATGGGTGTTTAGTGTACTTTGTGACAGTTTAGTTATGAGTTTTATGTAACAGTTTTGTAGCGTAAAACTCATAACTACTTCTCTCAGATTGTGGAGCGGATCTTGTCGGTATAGGCTGCAACGCAAGCTTTTTAGCCTCACCGCAAAACTCGTAATGGCTGCGCTATGGAAGTCCCATAAATTTTTTTTCATTTTTACGTGTGCAGGACTGATGTTACGTTACAGGCTAAAAGGCTTGCGGTACAGCTATACCGACAAGACTTGTAATGGCTGCGGTGCTGTTTTAATGTTGAAATTACCATTTTCAGCGTTAAAACACGAACGCAAAACTTTTAATCGGGGTGAAACTTATTTACAAGCCATTAAAGCTTTCTCTTATCTCAGTGCTTTTTGACAGTTGTTCACAGCTAGACAGCGCTAGTTCATGTGTACCATATAGAGACAATTGTTCTCACTGCCATGGAGTTATTTATGAGTGGCACTGTTTGGCTTAAATGCAAGTCAGTCAAGGTAATCACAGAGGTAAAAAGTGTATTAATATAACAGTGTTGGTTATGCAAAATTGGGGAATGGATAATAAAGGGATTATCTATGTTTTTAAGCAATACATTTTTTAAAGTAGACTTACCCTTTAATTATGGTAGGTTAATCTGATTGACCAATTAGATTTCTTTTAAAAAATAACCCTCCCTCTAATCTAATTTAATTAATCATTAATTTACCCATCTTAAATTCAAAGTCTGACCCTTTAGCTGATATTATTAATATGACTACAAATAAACATATTTCCTTATAAGGATGGTTTCTAAATGAAACATTTTGATCATTTATATTTTCTTTTTGGCTGTGTTATTTCTCTTTCCTTATGCCTGTGTTAAACTTTTCCATCTTTATCATGAGCACAGATGTCTAGTCACTTTATTATGTATATTTTCTTAAAGTTAATTGGAAAGTTGTTTAGAAAAACATGATCCATCTGAATAATAATATTTTAATGTTGACTTTATTGTACCTTTAAGGAAATATTGAATAGCTGATCTAATATTAGGAGATCTAAGAATCATATAAACATAATCAATTGATTCAATAAAGTTTCCTTTGGTTCATACAAAGCTTCAACTAAAACATTTTGTATAAATATACAGTTTTGTAAGGGAATATTTGTTTTTTGTGTGTTTATTTTTATGGATTTTGTTTAGAAAAGCTTTAGGGGATGAAAATCTAATTTCAGTTTATGCATTGTAACTCAATTTCTTTGGAGATTACATCAGGGTAAAACTCAAATTAATATCTTATTCTAATTAATCTTATTATATACATTTATATATAATTATAAATAGTTTCCTCTTTCTTAAAGTTATGACATCAAGATATTTGAGGCAAATATTATTGATTCATATAATGATATTAATGTGTTCTTATAAAATTGATCAGCCAGTTTTTAAATTTAAATAGCTTTCACTTCACATTTTTACATGCTTTTGCTTTTCATATGGAAGACAAAATTTTTGTACTGTTTCCTGTAAAGGGTAAAAAGAATATGGATTGCTTACAGATGAGAAATACATGCTACTGGAAACACATAGGGCCTCTCATTTATCAGAAAGGGATGGCTGCTTTTGGATACCTTTTGACACTACTGCTTATCTGTGGTGATTGACAGGCCCTGCTCTTGTGCAATTGGTCATGCCAGAGCAAGGGGTGGAACTTCACAAGCAGTGTACAAGTAAAAAGGTGAATTATATACACATTCTTGGTTAGATTGGATGTTTTATTTTTTATTCTCAAGATGTATAGCTGATTTGATAATTCCAAATGTGGTTGTTTCAACAACTTTTCCAGTTATATTATAAATGTTGGAAGACCTCTCTATCAAGGAAAATGACAGTAAGTGCTTTGGGCAACTTTTATCAAATGAATTTTTTTTTTTAAATTGTTATGAAATTTGGATCATAATATATAGCTTGTTAAGAGACCATTTGTATTTATACTTAGCTGGTTTCTGAAATTTCCATGTGGTTTGCTATGAACTGGCATTGATTATAATTAAATTTAGTTTTAAAATGTAAATTTAGACTAATATTTTAAAGTGGCAATAAATATTTATTCATAGAAAAAAAACATACCTGCCAATAATTATAAAAAATAGTAAAATGTGAATGTTGTATTGTTATAAAAGTAGATGAAAAGTGTCAATGAGAATAGTAAGGACAAAAAATGTAGTAAAAATATATCTATAAAGTATTATTGTGAACATCATCAATATTCATTATTTGCATCTGCTTAAATTATGTTGCCCTTTTTTATGTTTGATATTGATTTGTTTAAATCTGCATATGTTAGACCAGTTTGAATTTTTAATTTTATGATACTTATATCTATTAAGTATTAAACCCAATAAGTGCTTGAATTGATTTTTCAAATGTATATAATTAGAGTAATATAAAGTCTGGTCCTCGTAAGGATAATAATTGAAGGTTCTCTTACATATTTAATAGATCTTTGTATATGGTGAGATGGTAATTGATCAGTAAAGTAGACATGAGTATCTGAAGAATTTTCCTTGCAACATCTGAACAAGTATTATAGTTTATATAGCATTGTTTTGTTCAGAGCCTTATGAGATTGAAAAAAAAAAATATAGTGAAATATTATTACTATTATTAAAAGTTAATCAAATCAAACTTCTCTAATCTTATCTCTACTCTTACTTCAAACCCAAAATGTCTGTTCTCCACTTTCAACACTCTTCTCCGCCCACCCCCACCCCCTGTCAGCTCAAGATTTAGCTAGCCACTTCAATAACAAAATCGATTCAATAAGAAAGAGAATCAGCTCTCAACATGCTTCCACCTCCTCAAAAGCTTGCAATTAACCAAAACCCACATAGCCAAATATTTAGCTCTTTCACCCCTGTTACTGAGGAAAAGGTTTCTGCACTAATACTGCGCCCTCACCTCACTACCTGTCCCCTCTACTCCATCCCCTCACAGCTACTTCCCTCTTTCTCTTATACCCTAACCCCTATACTCACACACATTTTCAACCTCTCCCTCAACACTGCTATATTTCCCTCATCTCTAAAACATGCACTGGTCATACCTATCCTCAAAACACCTTCTCTCAATTCAACCTCCCCATCCAACAACCACCCTATTTCCCTACTCCCTCTTGCCTCAAAACTTCTTGAAAAGTTAGTACATGCACACCTATCCAATTTTCTTATATTAAACTCCCTCCTTGACCCACTGCAATCTGGATTTTGCCCCATCACTCCACAGAGACAGCAATCGTTAAGGTTACCAATGACCTACTTACAGCAAAATCCAAAGGCAACTTCTCTCTGCTTACCCTCCTTGACCTGTCTGCAGCCTTTGATACTGTTGACCACCCTCTTTTGCTCCAAACCCTCCAATCCTTCAGCATTTGTGACATAGCCCTCTCATGGTTCTCTTCCTACCTGTCAATTATACCTTTGCTGTAGTTTTCTCTGGGGCTTTCTCTGCCCCATTACCACTTTCTGTTGGGGTACTGCAAGGATCTGTCCTGAGTGCCCTTCTCTTCTCAATCTACACGTCGTCATTAGGTTCCCTAATAAAGTCCCACGGGTTTCAATATCATTTGTATGCCGAAGACACTCAAATCTACATCTCTTCTCCAGACCTATCTTCTTCCTTGCTAACCCGTGTCACTAACTGTCTTTCTCACATCTCTTCATGGATGTCATCTCACTACCTTAAGCTAAAACGGAACTCCTTATATTCCCCCCTTCTTCTAAAATCTCCACCCCTCATTTATCTATAACTATCGACAACTCCATCATTACCCCTACCCTGCATGCCCAATGTCTTGGGGTCAAACTTGACTTAGATTTTTATTTCACTCCTCACATTCAGGCCTTGGCTAAAGTCTGCCACTTCCACCTTAAAAACATTGTTAAAATTAGACATTTCATTAAACACAACTAAGATTTTAATCCACTCTCTCATCCATTCCCACTTTGACTACTGCCACTCCGTCCTCTCTGGTCTAGCTAGCTGCCATCTAGCTCCTTTACAATCCATAATAAATGTCTCTGCCAGGCTCATTTTCCTTACACGTCAGTCTTCATCTGCTGCACCTCTCTGCCAATCCCTTCACTGGCTTCCTCTTGCCTCCAGGATTAAAAACAAAATTCTGACTCTGACCTACAAAGCCGTCAACTGCACTGCTCCCCTCTATATCTCAGACCTTGTCTCCAGATACTCTCCCTCCCATCCCCTTCGCTCTGCTCATGACCTCCTCCTCTCCTCCTCTCTTGTTACCTCCTCACATTCCTGTTTACAGGACTTCTCCAGACTGGCTCCCATCTCGTGTAACTCTCTGCCTCACTCCACAAGACTCTCCCCTAGTTTTGAAAGCTTCAAGCACTCCCTAAAGAATCTTCTGTTCAGGGATGCATACAACCTACGCTAACCCCCTTAGAATGTAAGCCTAAGAGCCCAACTGCTTGCAGATCACCTTCACAAGAGTTGACTACAACAGTGCAACTCTAGGCAGGGCCCTCTACCCATTTGATCCATAAAATTGCTACCTTGTATACCGCCTATGTTTATAGCGCGGCAGAATCTGTTGGTGCTCTACAAATAACCGATAATAATAATAATAATAACAATAATAAAAATGCGTAGCAAAACTGGAGTTGTATCAATACAATTTAGTGGAGAAACCATTTGTACACATTTACCACTCACACCCCACATTCACATACCGCTTACACACCCACAAATACATCCCTATACATGCACACACTCATAAACACAAATACATACAATCCACACAGAATTTAGCTTTTCTTGACTAATGTCTTAAAGACATATTTAATGCTACCCATTTTTATATTATTAGGTTCTTTGGTTGTAAGGTGATTAACATCTGTATTTCTCATTTTCAGCAACACTGATGGGTTATAACAGATCTTGTTTTAGAAAGATATTTTTTATCAATGTTTTTGCAAACGATCATGAAAGCAAAAACTAAACAGCCAGGAAAAATGTAAAAATCATTAAGAAGTTAAGGTTAGCAAAATTGATGGCTAGGAGGTTGGTAGTTAAATTATGCAGCTCCAAAATATATTTTTACTGACACCACAAGCACTTACATATATTAAATTAATGACTCAGGATATAAATAAAAAAAATGTATTTAAAAAAAAATCAACATACATATTAACATATGTACTCAAACATTATTTATATAAAAATATATTACTAAAATGTTGTTTGACAAAGCTGACATGAAAACCAAAAATGTTATCATGACCATTGACTAATAATGAAATCAGTAAACCAGTTGCATGCATTTCTTCAAAATAATCTATTATTATTATTGTACTTTATTAATAAAGCACCAACATAATGATACAATATTAGTAAGAGATAAGACACAATTTGAAGAACAAATACAGGAGGAATTGAGGGCCCTATTTCCATTGGAATTTACAATCTAGAAGTGTAGGAGGCTGAGAAACAGGAGGTGATGACTGAAAGGGTGATAATCATGTTATTACAGAGTTAGATGTAAGTAAGTGGAATTAATTTGTTGCTGAGTTGGGTGGTAGGCTTCCCTGAACAAAAATGTATTTAAGGGGTGTTTAAAAAAGTCTGATTAGGGGAAAGTCTAACAGGACAACTCAGATATCGGAGAAGATATAAGGGGATTTGAAGGAGCTCAGTTTTGGACATGTTAATCTTTAGGTCTTTAGAGGCCATCCAGGAAGAAATGACAGATAAGCAGAACCTGATGGAAGAAAGGACAGAGTGAAAGAGAGCAGGGGCGTAGAGGTAGATCTGAGTGTCATTAGCAAAGAGGAGGTATTTGAAGCCATATATGTTGATAAGTTTACCCAATGAAGACGTATAAATGAAGAAGAGTAGAGGACCCAGGACAGAGACGTGAGGTTTTCCAACAGGCAGAGGCATTAAAGAGGAGGAGTTGCCAGCAAATGACACAGAAAAGAACCTGTTAGAAAGATAGGAGTGCATTCAAGAAAGGGCAGACCTAAGAGTCTGTAGGAGGAGGGGGCGGTTAATTGAGAGGTCAAAATGGTAAGCATAGATTAGTGTATGTTAGTTCTAGCAGAAAGAAAATCATTAGTAACCTTGGTGAGGGCAGTTTTAGTAGAGTACTGGGGACAGAAGCCA
Organism: Bombina bombina; assembly: GCF_027579735.1. Classification (NCBI taxonomy): domain Eukaryota; kingdom Metazoa; phylum Chordata; class Amphibia; order Anura; family Bombinatoridae; genus Bombina; species Bombina bombina. Next base: position 1,174,527,696 of record NC_069501.1, on the reverse strand, counting down.
GATTGCAGGGGGTCAAGCAAAGAGTTGTATAGTAAGTGTGTTATGTGGTTGTAAACTACTTTTTTGCGGGAGTTTTGATGCTAGGGAAAGCCGTGAAATGGGCAGTAGAATTAGGGTCTATGGAGGGTTTACAGCCACCTAACCCATTTCTTGTGTTGATGTATAGATACAGCATGTTTTCTGGATAGTTGTTGGAAACAAACAGTATCTATCTGTGTCTTTGTATCTGTGTATATATATATATATATATATATATATATATATATATATATATATATATATATATATATATTCTGAAAAACAAGGTATTATTTCAATTTATTTATTTTTTGTGAGGTTGCAATTTTGTTTGAAAAGTTAATAGAATGTCTATTAAGGGATCGGTCCAGTGCCTTTGTTTCATCGCTAAACTTGATCAGCTATTTTAATTAAACAGTGATGTCATTGATCATGACATGTGCTGACTAATGGTCATGTTTAAGATGTTATATAAGATATTGTTTTCAAAGGCAAAAAGGAAGTGCATATGTTCTGTTAGGGCCCCATGTACTAAGTAGTAGATGCTGCTTTGGAGCGCTTGTAGGGAAAGTTCGCTCATGCTCACACTGCTGCTTTGTAATCTCTCTGCCATCTTTGATATTGCAGAGATAAATCACCTAAAAGTCACTTGTTTAGGGTGATTGACAGGTCGTGCAAGAGCAGGGGCAGCACAAGCAAATGTTTGTGCAATAGTACATGAGGGGAGTGGAAATACCGTGTCTGCTGCCCATTTGCAGTGAAGACGGCAGACAGACTCTCAAGTTGGAAACCTTGTGTACCTGCCTAATAGTACATAGGGCCCTCAGAATAAGCACATACACCCATGCATTTCTTGAGTATTGCACATGTATACAACTCTTGATTTCTTTTTAAAGCTATGTTAAAATAACCATTATAGAGCTAAAGTTTACCTGTTGACAGTAAAACAACTTTGCACTATAATTTAATTATTTATTTTGCCTTCTTTTCATGCAATTTAAGTCTGAAAATTGTGGATTCTCTAATTTTCAAAACTGAAAAAGTACACTACAAAGTTCTCAAGGCTAACCCTTCTACACATATTTCTCTAATTAGACAATATACTTAATACTAACATAATAACCCTGGCTAGCCTTGTTGTCTGCGACTCAAGCCTAGATTGGCGCCTGCAAAAAGGCAAATTGTGGGTAAAATGTAGCTATTGAAAAACAATTGCAGCAAGCAAGGTAATTATTTTGTTATAAAAATTTGTTTTAAAAATATTTAGACTTAGCTGATATGTATTCTATAGCAAGACAAGAGAAATGTTTTGTAATTGCAAGATGTTTACTATCCCAATACCTGATTAAAAAAAAAATATTGTAGAATAAGTCACTGTAGGTGATAATTTGCATTTCCCACCAATTATCTCTGAAGTGCTTTGGAAACAATGATTTTGTTGACTTGCAGTCATTTTCAAAAAAATGTATGTTGAATTTCACTCCTTCATTCTCTGTATTGAAGGGGCTGTTGATTTTGCTTTTCATAAGCTTAAAGGGACAGTGTGCTATAAATTAGTTTTTACCTAAATATGCTTCCACTGACGTGTTATACCAGCAGAGGAGTATACAAATATATGGAAAAAATGCCCCTTTAGGTTTCACTTTGTATTTGAAATAACTGGTTTATTCTTTGAAATAGGTTAAGCGTGCAGGGACATCAGATTTCTTTATTTTATCACTTTCTGTACACTCAAATGCGTCCTTATATTATCTCTGTACCTAAACAAAAGCCCAATACTTAGAGATAACTATTACAAATTTTAATTTTCTTGCTCATCTCTTCTACCTTCTACTGGGAGTGTAATGTTTAGAAAGCATTTATTTAGTCAATACTTGAGTACAGAAACGTTCATTATAGGAAGGAATACTACATCAATCTGCTATTTTAACTACAGAAATAAAGTAAAAGCAGCTATTTGTAAACAATGTAATATACTCTAAAAGGTATTATTGATCACTGGAAACAGATTAAAGGGGGAAACAAATCAAGGTATACTTTCTCTTTAATTAATCACTTAGAAAATATTGATGGGAAGGGTTGCATGCAAAATGGCAAACAAAACTTCCAGATGTTCAAATTGATGCTATTCAAAATAGTTTTAAATTGATTTGTAAATCTTGGATACCAACTGCTTGGCAGGAATCTCATTTAAAGTTAATAACACAGGTATACATTACTCTAGAGAAACTATCTAAATGTTATAAAAAAAACTATAACTTGCCCCAACGCTCCAAATGTAATTCTGGCCAGGCAAATATTCTTCATTGTTTTTGGTCATGTCCTAAAATGTTACAGTTATGGACTCAGATCAACTATTGGCTGAATAAAGTACTTTGTCTTGAGTCTTCTATCGCTTCACACCATATTTTTTTTTTAACAAGTTACTCAATGTACTGCCGAAAAAATAACTTAGTGAACACAAT